>NC_050459.1:45821006-46153566 GCF_903995425.1 Onychomys torridus
AAACAAGTATTTTTCTTTTCATTTTAATTTCAAGTTTCATTCTCAATTACCAAGGAAACACTAACAATTAGTGAAAAAAAGAGGCCATGAATTTGAAGTTGGAGGGGTATATGCAAGGCTTTGGAGGAGGAAAGGGAAGGGGAAATTCTTTAAATTATGGAAGGAAAATTATAAGCTGTTTAGTAGGTGCATGGTTTCAGAGTGTTAACAAAACACTATACATATATGAAAGAGAACATACAGTACTATTCTGAAAATCTGCAATGCATATAATTCTGATAACTTTTAAAACAACAAACACAGGCAAAATAAGTCACTATATGTTCTTCCTTCTTTTATCAATATTGCAAGGAATAAATGCCTCATATATTACATATCTCCACCTCACATTTTATTCTGGAATTTTTCTTACTCTCATCTGAGAGCAGACTATGACTGCATTTTATTTATAAAAATATATTCCCTGATAATTTCTGGTATTTATGTTTGAGACAAAGCAAAAAGCCTTTATAGTAATAAGTTTTTTTAATATTTTAAGCAAATAAACATTTTACACTCAAATTTAGTGTGTTAGTTAAAGGATGCTTTATTTATTCCATATAATTTAAAAATATAAATAGCAAACTTCTAATATCCATCTTACTGCTATTTAATATAATTTGATTACTTCAATTTCCTATTTTCTGGAGGGAAAAATAAATTGATTTCATTTTTTATAATGTATTCTATACTTCATTTAACTTATTTTATTACTTCAAATATGGTATGTTAAATTATTTATATGGGAACATTCATGTTAAATGAATTGAATGTTTTTATTATAAATGTTTATGGATTTTATAAACTCATTCATATATATAATATATATACACACATTTATATATATAATATACATTTCTATTCAGTCATTAATATGAATATTAATGGGTAAATATAAGGTGATTATATATATTAATTAATATGTAATAGTTAATAAATGTGATTCCTATTTGCCAATAATATACATTTTTATCATATAATACAATAACATTAACATATAATATGTGCATTATATGTTATAGTAATAAAATATCATATTATATTAATATGTAATACATATTAATAAGTATTATTAATTGGTGAATAGGAATTGCATATATACTAATCTCAAAATAAATGAAAATGGGCAATGGACTTAAGTTAAAACTTCAGAAAGTTAGAGTCTATATATTTGCAGAAATTTTATGAAACTCCATCTTATCATTTTGATATATCATTTATTATTTTATTTTATTCTCTTGAGAAAATTTGCTATTCTGAATAAACATACTTAAGAGCCATGGTAAATAATATATTGTTTTTTACAATAGCAACTTCATTCTTGATTTTCTAAAATATTTCTCCATCAATATCTAGATTATTATAAAGGATAATAAGCTTCGACTCATCTAGGGCTTTTCTCACAATCAATCAAACACAAGATAATGCATGAACACAACCAGAGAAATTGCACTTTGGAATAAGAACAAGCAGGTGTCTGCTTGTTCGTTTTCCTTTCCTATTCTAGAGGAGACAAGAGAATTGTTTCTCTCCCTGAAGACAGCTCTTCACAGAAACTTTCAAATGTCAAGTATAATTAAAACAAAATGTTCTTTTTTCTGCCCAAATAAAGAACCATATCTTTCAAACCAACCATCTCTTGACATCAGCTAACACTAACTGACTCTCAGTTGAAATAGCATATTTTGAAAAAACTCTTGTCAATTCAGCATGACTCCAACTTGGTATATGATTTAACTGACATCTCATCACTGCCCAGAAAGACTACCCATAGTTATAATCACAGCATATTTATAAGGTTCTGAGTATTCAAATAAGAAGAAACTAGATACCCACTGCTAGGTAAACAATTTGGGTGATAGGATCAATTCAAGTTGAAAGGCAAATCCATACATAATGAAAAGCAAATGTGTAAAAGAAAGACCAGTATTCCAATGAATTTGTCATTTGGAAATTGTAGATGCTTTTATATTTTAGAGATGTAGAATTTCATTTCTTCAGGTAAGAACACTGAATTATATTACATAGAAAAGTGTGTATTTTTTTAATTTTATGATGACTTCTAGAAATATGATGTATATTAATGTAACACAAAACTATGTAAAAAGTATTATAAGAGAATTTTAATGGAATGTGTTTGGACTCAATGCTGGTCTGGATACACAAAGGTTTTACTAAAATTTCCAAAGTGTATTTTATAAGTACAAACAAGTCAATGTATTTTCATGAGTATTTTGTCATTTTTGTCATACGCAATGGTGGAAAAGTTCTAACAAGCAGCAGGCCCTAAGTCTCTTAGGTTAGAAATTCCCCAGAGGTACACGTACTGATAGATGTTGCACAGACATGCCAAATGGCAAAAGATCTCCTGATCATATTTGTTACATGTTATGACATCTGTAAGTGCTGTGGCTTCATGATTTTATATCAGTGGGTTCCAATTATGTGTGTATGTATGATCTGTATTCCCAAAACTTTATAATCTGAAAATACATGTTACAGCTCTGGAGGAGAGTCTCTGGAAGGAATGCATATTGGCCAAGGTTTAGCTTCTTTTCCACATTTTAGTTTGTTCATTTTTTCGATTGAAATACGTTTCTCCTTCCATTTTTCCTCCTCCAACCATCCCCATATACCATTTGCTTTCTTTCACATCTGTGGCCACTCTCTGCATTGGTTGTTGCACACAGAGCAACACTTAAATATCCAAAGACAACCCTCTCAGTCCATACTGGTGTGTCTATAATTTCAGGGCTGACCTCTTAATATTGGCCTCCTGAGTGGTATGCACTTATCCCCAGAAGACTGGCCCTTTGTTCTCTGTATTCCTCAGCTGCCTACCCTTCATTGATTAGGTTTGAGGCCCCATGAAATTTCTTCTTTCCATGTTATCATGTCTATTGCTATTATATTTGTGCAGGCACTGTGTGGTTTAAACACTCTGTTCTCACCTTTTTTTTTTTTAAACCAATGTTCTACATGACTCTCCAATTTCCAATTTCTGTAAAAGCTTAACTCTTCTTCAAGGTTGAAATCATTTGTTACCTCATAAATAAAATATTTCCTAATCCTAAGGAGAAAAATAAGGTTTTTTTCTAACTTTCTGAGGAACGTTGCTGTGATAGTTATATTCCTTATCATATTCGCTTAAAGTAGGATGAGTATACACCTAAATTATAGAATCATTTACATGTTTTCAGGGTCAAAAACGTTTTCATTTGTAAACAACCCCACAGAAGAGGGGGAAGAAGGATTGAATGAGCCAGAGGGGTCAGGACACCAGGACAATACAGCCCACAAAAATCAACTAAACAGAGTTCACAGGGGATCACAGAGACTGAATCAAACAAACATGGACCTGTATGCGTCTGACCTAAGTCCTCTGCATATACCTTATGATTGTGTAGCTTGGTGTTTGTAGCATGAATCTTAAAAGGTCTTAATATAAACACACCCAGAGCCAAATATTGGGGTGAATTCTGGAAGATCAGAGAAGCAGAACAAGCCACAGCTTCCTCACCTCACCAGTTCCCCAGCTGATCCTGTTTCTTCATACTGGAACTTCTGAGTCTTCATCCAGAATGAATCTCAGCTGAACTGCTGCTAAAAGCCTGAAAGCTTAACCAACCCTAGTTCCTCATCCACATAACTTAAATACCTTTCTGCTTCCTGCCATCACTTCCTGGGATTAAAGGCTCTTGTAACTATGCCTGGCTATTTCCAGTGTGGCTTTGAACTCACAGAGATCCAGACGGATCTCTCTACCTCTGGAATGCTAGGATTAAAAGCGTGTGTGCCACCATTTTCTAGCCTTTATAGCTAGTGGCTTTTCTGTTCTCTCACCCCAGATAAGTTTATTAGGGTGCATTATATTTTGGGGAACACAATATCACCACAGGTGTTCTTGTGGGATTTCCAACAATGGAAGTGGAGGGGGTTCTATGACTTTTTCCCTATGCTTGGGACTCTTGTTCTTTGACTAGGTTGCTTTGTCCAGCCTTGATATAAGGTTTTGTGCCCAGTTTTATTGTATCTTGTTAGGTCATGTTCAGAGGATATCCCTGGGAGATGGGGTGGGGTCTGCTCTTTTTTTTTTTTTTTAAAGGAAAACAGAGGAAGAGTTGATCTGGGGACAAAAAGAGGTAAGAGGATGGACTGAGAGGTCTAAAAGGAGGGAAACTATGATGTATGAGAGAAGGAAGTTACAAAAAAGAAAACAACTAACATCTAATATCTAAAGACTGATACAAATTTTGCATTAAGTGAAAACATCATGCATACTACTGAAATAAATCTATATAGTTCTAAGGACAGAGAAGGCCATCTGTATTGCAAGTATGATCATTTATATTTTTCTCAAGACTGGTGGCCCTATTTGCCAGGAGCAAATGAAACAACAGTGTGAAAATTCATGTTGATCCTGTAATGGCGTAATTCTACAAATTATATCCCCTTCAGCGAGGAATGATTAAGCAAACCTCTTCCTAGACCTCAGAAATAGGTCAACAGTTCTCATGTCATAATTGTGAACTCTTTGAGAACTGTATGGTACTAAAATAGTTCCCAAAAGTAGCAAAACTGCTTTTTCAATTTTTTTTTAGGTGAACAAAATATAAATGAGTAGGAGACCACTTATCTTCTCACCCCTACCACTACAGAGCTTAGCATTTTCTGGATTAATAGCTAGCAGGTAATTTCAGAACTGTGGATAGATACATACTTGGGGTACATTTTGACTTATTGTTAACATTTATTTGAGAAAACACTGTATGTGAATATATACAGTAATAATTTTTCATATTTTATTTCTATTATTTATAATAATTGTATAATTTATAATTGTAGATAATAAAGTTGATATGTATCAGCTTTAAGATCTCTATTTAGACTGTTCTAAAGTCTGTAGATTTGAAAGCCTCCATGTTTAATCCATTCTGTACATTTTATCTTGAATGAAAGTTTTTCATGATTATAAAATATTAATCTTTGTTTTGCTAAAAGTATGTGATTCTGCCAGTGGGCTTGAAGGAAACATCTGCCACCAATATTTTCATAAGCATATTATTTAAAAGTGGCTAAATTATCCAGTGTAAACAATATTGATACACAATGTAAAAAAATAATTAGTTTAAATTTATAAATCCTTCCTGTTTCAACATTAGGATAATTGATAAACATTAATATATTCCATCTTATAGAATTCACTTGACTGATATGTTCCTTTGGCATTTAGATGAATATGGTCACAGATATCACAAAATGAGAAGTTCAATCTCTGAATAAAAACTTGCATGTAATTTTTCAGGTCTGTGACTGTGAGAGCTTGCCCTGTCTTTCCCACACTCACCATGGTACACAACAGCCCACTGGACCCTCTGGAAGTTGCACTCAAGGATACAGACTTTATGACATGTTCTCTTTCACATGTTTATAGTCTGTGATGGTGAATCTGGATTGTTAACTAAATGAGATTTTGAATTACAATCCCGGGTGTATGTGTCTGTGAAGGCATTTCTGGAGAGGTTTAACTGAATGTGAAAAACCCACTCAGTGTGGTGGGCACCATCCCAATGGTTGGGGGCTTGGATTGAGTAAAGAATGTAAGAACAGCCACTGAGCACCTGCATTCTCTCTCTGTGTTTCTGATTTTAGATGCACTGTGACAGTTGTCTTAGGTTCCTGACGTCATACATACCATGCTATAATCAACTGTAGCCTTGAGCCATCAACCAAAATTAACCCTTCATTCTCTAAGTGACCTTTGTCATGTATTTTATCTAGAAAAATGATGAGTATTTTGTCTCAAACTAGTCACCTTTTCTCTTTCTTTCATATATATATTTTTTTATTAAGAGATTTGTCTATTCATTTTACCTACCAACCACAGATTCCCCTGTTCTCCCTCCTCCTGCTCCCGAGCCTTCCCCCTCAACCCAACCCCCATTATCACCTCCTCCAAGGCAAGGCATGGGGAGTCAGCAGCGCCTTGGTACAGAGAGGTCCAAGACTCTCCTCCCTACATCAAGACTGCACAAAGTGTCCCACTATAGGCACAAGGCTCCAAAAAGCTAGCTCATGCACTAGGGACAGGTTCCAATCCCATTGCCTGGGGGCCCCCTATACAGTTCAAGCTAACTTATCCAGATAAGCTAGGCTTATCCAGAGGGCCTAGTCCAGTACCATGGGAGCTCCTCAGCTATCGGTCCACAGTTCATGTGTTTCCACTAGTTTGGCTATTTGTCTCTGTACTTTTTCCAGTCATGGTCTTGATATCTCTTGCTTATATCATCCCTCCTTTCTCTCATTGATTGGGCTCCTGGAGCTCTGTCTCCAAGCAGGCCATGGATCTCTGCATCTGCTTCCATCAGGGATGGCTGAATACTCTAACTGTCACCTTTACTCTTAATTATCCTTTAAGCAGCGCTTTCCCTTAGGTGTCTCTGCAGAGTGAAAAGGGAGTTACATTTATCAGTCTGACTCAAAGGCACTTTTTATCCTCATTCCTTCTTAGTCTTCTATCAGTGTTTCAGGCCACAAGCCTTTGGCTCACGACTCCCTCAAGAGTAGCATCAATTACTACCTTAGCCTTGAGACTTTTTTCTTTTTTCTTTCTATAGTCTCCTATGGTTGCTAGACACAAAGAGGATATCCCTCCCTAATCTCTGACTTGACAGATTTTCATTATTTTACTATTATTTAGCAACAGATAACAACATTGGATCTGGAAGACAAATCAAGAAAGTAAAAGAATCAATGTGTTTTAAAATTCATTAACTACTCCATAAACTGTGAAAGTTTTTATGACAATCATATTACATGCTTTTAGATGTCTTCAAAAAGTATACACCATAGCAATGTTTGTTAGCATATAAACATTGAGATAAACTATTTAAGGATTTTTATTTTGATTGAATAAAATGACAAAGACAATTTTCACTAATTACATGTTTATATTTGTACTGATATATACATATATCTATAAGTAGTCTCATTTTAAGTGTCTGTCCAATAAAACTATATTAAGATATGTATATTAATCTATCAGGATGGTTAGCAGTTAACAAAGAACTCCTACAATTCATAAAGGAATATTTTCATTACAAATAAGAGATTTCATGTAGCATAGTACTAGTCTGAGGTGTCTTAGCAGGGGTACTTTGCTGACCCTATTCACCTCTGAACATCCTAGTATATGCCAGATAATGACAGAAAATGACTGCTCTTATTTTCTCCATTCCTGAAAGTATAGAACCCCATTGAGTGCCCACAGTGCTTAGCAAGAATACTTGACCTCCTTCTAGTGTGTTAGGAATGGTGTGGGAACTGAAGTACATCATTAGCACAGCCCCAAAGGGAATCACCAAGAAGAAAGAGCCCAGAACATAAAGGGAACTTAAACTAAACAATATGCTTTGGTCTAACAATTCAAATACTAAATACTTTCTGTCTTTGGACTCAGCATTAGCTTTCACAAATATATTTAGTAAATCTCACAAAAGCCATATATTTTTCTACTCAGAAATACACACACATGGACAGACAAATGCACACACATGAACAAACACACAAAAGCACATGCATAAATAAATACACACACACACACACACACACACACACTCACATACACACACACACATTTAAATATCAGTCTTGTTTGTACCAGAAAACTGGTTAGAATAATATAATTAAATTATCAAAAGTCATGGTGATTCATTTTTGGAATTTAAATCCAAGTTTCCCTACTACAAAAGTCTATAACTGTGCTTGCTGGTATTTCATTTGATACAATCAAAGCATTTATGATCAAATGACTATTTTATTCCAAAAAGATCAAATTTGATTGTTTTTCTCCAGACCTTAGTAGAACCACACATTTAAACTCATAAAAAGAGCATTATTTTTCAATGAATATAGGAATTTAAGTATAGAAATGCTAATTTATATACTTTTTAAATATCAGATCTGATTTAAGGACATGGATAGCTTGAGTATGATGTATTTAAAAACTCTTAGTTTTGAAAAGTTCTTTATGGAGTTTTGGGCCATTTTTTTGTGCAACATTGAAAAGATAAAGGCATCATCCATTATTGGAAAAGTCGTAGATTGATAATAATGTGTCCAAAAGCACACATACCTTGAAGTCTGATGCCTTCAGGTTTCAATCCAACTGTGCAATATTGGCCAAAGTATTTTAACCCCCCGCGTTTCCGTTTTCATCATTTCTGTCACAAATACTACCTTCCTACTGAGTGGGAGGCACTGGGTGAAGGGCCATAGTTGGAAAGGCTAGCAGGGCATGGCTTTTGCCCTCAACAAAACTTGTAAATTTTGTTTTCATCAAAGCCATGCATGTCTCAAATATACCTCTGTGGGGTAAAATCAGAAGGAAAAAAATATAGAGAGGTAAGAGTCATAAAAACTTTTGGACATTCATCAGAACTCCATGAAGGAACAGGAGAATGGAATGGAATCACAAAAGTAACATGAGAGGGGAAATAAAAGAAGGGAAGACAGCTGTGTTCCTAATGCCTTTGTTCCTGCTTTCCCTTAGAAGAGCCAGCTCGAGGTTTGCTGGCCTCCCCAACGCCACTGTATTGCAATAAAGCTACTTTTAAGAGCTATACTAATTGAAGTCTGACAAAAATATCTGCTCATAAGGCAGAAAAGAAATAATGTTTAAAGCTATTGTAAAGAATGGGAAAGTAGAACTCGGATGATTAGTTGGGAGAAAGTAACAATATCGCTATAAAAAATTGGATTCCATGTTAAATTACCTAATATGAGCGATATGTACCTGAAAATTTGTTAGAAAATATTATGATATGATTGTCCCTACACATAAAATGTCTGTCTAGGTTTGTAAAATTATATTATAATAAATCAATATGCATGTAGAGTATATTATTATATTCCAAGAATGATGCTGTTAATTAACATCTAACATTAAAATAGATCTTATTCTCATTGTTAAATGAAAAGAATACCATAAAAATACACAACACCATTTTGAACAAGAGAAGAGTAATGTCACTTAAATATGTTTCAACAGAAAGCATCAGAAAACTCAAAGAGTTCAAAATAGAACATCAGGGAGGTCAGAGATTGGTCAGGTGGTCATGTTGGTATATCCATGTTCTTGATGGAGTCTTCTAGTGCTTACCTTCTTTTCATTCTCCCTCTGTACTGTTGCACTCATCCTGAAGCTATCCTGTCTCCCAGACTTGAAGACTTAATGAAGTCTCTGACTTAAAACTTTCTGATCAGTCATCCAGGAGCAAAAAAGGCAATTTCACAAGACCTAGGCAATTTCATTGCTGTATGCTGATGTGGGATGTTCTGTATGCCAAATGCATTCCTCTGATTGGTTATTAAATAAAACACTGATTGGCTGGTAGCCAGGAAGGAAGTATAGGTGGGACAAGAGAGAGGAGAATTGGAGGAAGTGGAAGGTGGAGGTGGAGAGACCAGCGGTAAGCCACGAGCCACGTGGCAAAGTATAGATTAATAGAAATGGGCTAAATATAAGAGTAAGAGCTAGACAATGGTAGGCCTGAGCTAATGGCCAAGTAGTTTAAATAATATAAGAATCTGTGTGTTTATTTTATAAGTGGGCTGTCAGACTAACAGGGCTTGGCGGAGGCTGGAGAGAAGGTCTCTGATACAGTATGCTCTCTCTCACCACAGGCCCCTTTCTAAATCGTAGACTCCAGTTTAAATATGTAGTGAATCTGTGAGATAATGGAGAATGCTATTCAATGATTGAATTGTTCTAACAAGTCCTTGCATGGATTATGCTGTTTGGCTTAGTATACACAGGAGCTAATTCTGCACTGGTAACACCGACCTCTCCCAAGCATTAATAATTGGTATGTAGGAAAGGAAAACAGCCAAACAACAGTCATGCAAGTTCTATGCAAAGTGCATGCTAGATACAAGTAGCAAGCATTATTATCTATTCTCTCAGTAAGAGAATGCAAACTCTCTTCAGGTCAGCAAAGATCCAAACTAGAAATTTCTGAGAATGAACCACTGTTAGTTATATTTGTGTTATGTAACAAATTACTGTATGACAGGGTCACTGGGGAGGGCTTACATTCTCACTATATAGAGAGAAATTCTTAGAGACAATAGATCTTTGTATTCTTGCTTACTGAAACTGGAAATCATTCCTGGAGTTATGGCAACTCTTCACTGATGAAGAAGGCAAAATAAAGTGTGATTAAGATGGCATTGAAGAGAAGAAACAATACAGCCTGTGGTCTAGGTATAATGTGTAAATCATAGACTGTCATTACTTCTCAGTAATGCAAGAAATGGGTTGTGTCTGCACAACCAGAAGACTATCTACCCTCACTCTATCTGCTTATGTAGTGCAGCACACTACAATTAAAGAACATTTGGTAGATCAATCTCTCTATTGTTCCTCTGACTTAAGCCATGGTCAACCTATGTTGTGTAAGCTACCAAGACTGAAATGGAATGTCTTCCTTTAAGATAAGTGAATAAATTCAAAAGCAAAACCTAATAATCCTCCTTCAAACAACAATAAAATTATCTTTTTCACTTTACAAAGGCAAATAAGCACCTCATTTTAAAAACAGAATTTTTTATTTGAAGGCTTATTATTTTATCATTATCATCTGGAAATATCCAGTGCAATCTGTACTGGCTATTGTGGAGACACATGATGTTCTTGTTCTGGGAACTCATCCACTTTGTCAGTGACCTAGAGCAGGGCTGTGTAAGAGTTTAAAGTTCCAGTTTTCTGCACAAGATAGGAAGTGAATGCTGTGTGGAAATATGAAGGATATGGGGAATGAGTAGTTCATTATGGAGAAACTGTAAGTCAGAGGAAGAAAATTAAACTTTTGATATTAAGACACCAGTGGGGGAAAAAAAATGTTTGAACTATGAAGTTCCAGAAGCAAAGAATCATATCATGATCTAGACTTTTACACCAGAGAGGTTCTCTTGTATCTATTAACTTAAAGCATTATGGGTTTAAAATGTGTGTGTGTGTGTGTGTGTGTGTGTGTGTGTGTGTGTATGTGTGTTCATGGCCATTTAAATTCCACGTTCTTAATTTTATTCATTTTTATTTACTTTTATAGATTACATAGAGATAGTCATTTTCTGCAGGACAGCTTGTTACACTATCTATTCCAAATACATTAAATTGTTTCTTACCCCACTGTCAAAACATCATTTGGCATATTTTTGTGAATTATCTAGGGTTCCCTACTTGTTCCATTGGTCTTTATGCACATTCATCTGTCATTTCATATTATATAAATAAAATTATGCTGCTCAAGCATGATTTTGAAGTGACATATTCAGATCCACTAAAAGCATCTCTTAGAAATGTCATCAAAGCTAAAGCTTGTAGTTGAAGTTTTCTGCAGTCTTGCCCAACCTGCAGCTGCTCAGACCCAAGTGAACACACAGAGTCTTATATTAATTAATACTGGCCATTAGCTCCTTCTAACTACTGAGTAGTTCATACACTTAAATTCAGCCCGTTTCTGTTAATCTATATGTTGCCATGTGTTCTGTGGCTTCACTTGTGTGCCATTACTTCTTGCTCCCTGGACAGCAGGCTGACATCTCCTGACTCAGCCTTCCTGTTCCCAGAATTCTCCTTGTCTGCTCAACCTTCCTAAACTTCCTCTCTGACTACTGGCCAGTCAGACTTTTATTTATTAACCAATCAGAGCAACACATTCACATCATACAGAACATCCCACAGCAAAAGCTACATAGTCATAACAACATGGCTGACTAACCAGGACCTAAACAATAATACATGGTAACCTGGAAGGAAGAAATCTCATGGGCCCCAACCGTAGACAAAGAAATACAGGTTACTAAGGAGTCTGGGAGTAAGAAAAACAGTATTCCCTAGGAGAGAGGCCCCCAGTTGGTTATGCAATGCCAAGTAGCCAGCCATGAAATATATACATACATAAATGTATGTACATATTCATGCATTAATGTATGTTTTGTATTATATTTGCATCTACAAATTTAGGAATATAAATATAAATAGATACCAACAACTAAAGAAAAAGTCATGAGTTTGAGAAAGAGAACAAGGCTCACATGAGAGGTGTAGGAGTTAGGAAAGGGAAAAGAAAAATGATGCAATTGTATGTTAATTTCAACAAATATACATAAAATTTAAAAAAATGTTGCTTGCCATCTAACCCCCATAAAAAACAGGTGATGTTCAAATGTAGTAGAATTTTTTGTTGTTTTTGTTGTTCACAGAATCAGAAACACTTCAGAAAAGAAGTATAGACTGATGACAGGTAAGTTTGGTGAAGTTCGAGGGCATATTTGGCGGAATCAGAGCTGTCCAAACACCTGAGGTATAGTACAGAAATCACTAAAGGATACACCGAGGTTTCTCTAAGAATCCCAGGTCTGGAAACCTTCCCAAAGGACAAAATATTGGGGTGAACACTTCTTCCCACTGTATGGAAGAGTGGGTCATTTCATGCAGTGTTCTTGCTGATTCAGCTCAATGAGTCTGCAGACTACTGCCAAGCTTTAAAGAGTACCCAAATGAAGACTTGTGATAGGGAGTTTGAATAGGTTAACACAGAGAGGTGATCATAGGGTTGGTGACCTTCTCTTTAACTGTTAGGTCCTCTGCTATTCTTTTTGTTCCTTTTTTCTTTGTTTTTAAATTGCAAATAGGTCTTTCTTTCAGACAATGCATACTAACCACAGTTATACCCCCTCCACTCCTCTTAGCTTCCCTCCGCATCCACTCCCCTGTCCATGTCCTCTTAAGAAAAGAGGAGGTCTATAAGAGAAAATAGATGATAGATTTTTAATATTTCTAAAGGGAACAGAATAACATCACTATGCTCCCCCTTTCTTCTCTCCAATTCCCTCAGTATCCTCTCACTTTCACCTAGACAGCTTCTTTTTCTTTGATTAACGTCACAAACAAATATATGTATGTATATTCACACATATATACAAGCTGCAGAGCCTTGTTGTTGCTTGGGTATGTATGGCTTCACTCACTCGGCTTCACTCACATTGGACAACAGGTAATTTAAACACACACTGACAGTACAGTAGGTATCCTGACAAAGGCACTATTTCTAATGCAACCAAGTTTAAACATGACTTTTTACAAGAAGGAGGCAGAAGAAAACAAAACACATAAACATTTCTTTTTTAATTAAGAAATTTTTTATTCTTTTTACATATCAACTACAGATCCCCCTCTCATCCCTCCTCTCGCTTCTTCCTTGCCTCCATACTCAGCAACTCACCCATCCCCTCCTCAAAAAAGGTAAGCTCTCCCACAGAGAGTCAGCAAAAATCTAACACATTCAGTTGAGGTAAGTCCAAGCCCCTCCCCGCTGCATCAAGGCTGTGCAAGGTATCCCACCATAGGTAAAAGGATCTAGAAAGCCTGCTCATGCACCAGGGATGAATCCTGATCCCACTGCCAGGGGCCACTTAAGCAGACCAAGCTCTACAACTGTCTCACTTATGCAGAGGGCCTAGTCCAGTCCCATGTAGGCTCTACATCTGTTGGTCTAAATTCCATGAGTTCCCACTAGCTTGGTTTTGTTGTCTCTGTAGATTTCTCCATCTGTCTCTCCGTCATGAGAAATGAATCAGTGGTTAAGAGGACTGGCTATTCTTCCAGAGTCCCCAGCAACCACATGGTGGCTCACAACCATCTGTAAACAGTTTCTAATACTCTGAATTTTCCATGTTGCAATTTATTTGTGTTCTTAGTATACTCATGGTGGTTTTAGGTGTCTTCATCCCTATGGTTAATTTTTAATGACGACATAATGAAAAATTAAGTGGGAGGAGGATACATAGATATATCTAACCAAAAGATTGGCTCTTGCAAAAACACATCTACAAAACAGTGAGAATGTCAGTTGTTTCATGCTTGTGTGCATCTGCCTAAAGTTATATAAAAATAGATCATGTATGCTTAACAATCAGTGTTATGTAAGAAAATCCATATTCTGTAGTTAAAGAATATGCTGAATTTTAAATATTAATTATCCTAAAGGGAATGTATCACATTAACACTATCAATTATACCTTGAATAAATAATTTTGACATGTATTAGGTTAAATACAATGCTATTAAAGTAAAAAAAAAATTATCTAATGACAATAATGTCAGTCTCTGAGTAACATATTAAAATCAATTAATTTAAATCCCTTATTTTTCAAAAGAATTAATAAATATGTACAGCACAAAATTTACACAAGCTTTCTGGAAATTTAATATAAGAGGTGAACACATCTCTCTTTTTCTCTTCAGCCACACACATACCCACACATGATCAAGATAATATACCAACTGAGCAAATGGCCTTTGGCTTGGAGAAAATTGGATCCTAAGATAACTTGCTGAATTTATTTTAGATTCAAATAGTCTTTAGTATGCACAAGTCATTAAAGCACAAGTCAAGACCTGAAGAGGGTTTCTTTCAATATTTTATAGGAAGGATTTTGATCTATGATTTATTAGTCAACTGACAGCACTGAGGGAGGAGAGGTTTTTGTTGTTGTTGTTTGTTTGTTTGTTTGTTTTTTTGCATTTCCCATTAAGAATCAGTTCTTCTGGTAGATAGATTTTTAGTCCCCTTCTCACATCACCCATTTGGAAAAAAAATAAATCTGCTTTGGGATATATCCATCAATGTCAGGACCAGGTACTTAAGTGTATAAAATTGGGGAATCTTGAGTTGTGAGAGGAACGGTGGTGTTGCAAAATACATTGAAAAAAATGAATAAATAAAAATATCAAACACATTTGATGTTTTCTAGGTGCTTTAGAACACTCAAAATATTGAAATGGAATTCATTTTATACATGTAAAGGTCAACATTGGGTTTTATTTTGACATACATCTTGTCAGTGAAATACAATTATATATTTCAGGGAGATCTCTGGTTCTTGTCTTTACAGTACTTTGCTGAGCACCATTTATTTTGTTATATTATGTGATTTATTGCTAAGCCATGCCAGCCAGCATATACTTCATTCCTCGGTTATGTGTGACTGAATTTCAAGTAAATTTTCCAGTCAGTTCACATTGACTTGAAAAGTAAATATCACAGAAAAAATATCAAGTTTTATAAGAAGATATATCATACTACTATTTATCCATACAAAGGAGTCTGACTACACAAAAAGCTGGGAGGCACAGAGAGGTATAGGCAGCTGTTAAGACATGGATGAATATCAAATAAATCTTGGAGCTTTTTATATTGAATTGTGTATAATTAGTTGAATTATCATTTCTCATAAGTGTAAGTTGTTGTTGTTTTTTTTCCCTTAGCTGTCTGTGTCCCTCCAAAGATCATATATTATGATTTCATCAGACTATAGTCTTTTGGACTGGGGCCTTTACAGGTGTTTGTTGTTGTTATTTTGGTTTGTTTTTGTTTGTTTGTTTGTTTTTACATAAGGCAAGACTATCAGTGGAAATAACCAGCTTCTCTCTTGACCTGATTAAAGTCTTACTCCATAGAAGGGAATTCATGGCTGGTACTAAAACAATGACAAAATTCATGACTAAGAAAGTCATAAAGCTTTGAAGTTAGAAGTCACTGATGCTGTTTTGTTAAATGTTCACCTTGTCAATTTGCCTCTAAATATTTATGTGTATAGTCATAGATCTGTGGTGCTCTCAAAATTTGTCAAAGACTTCTTATTGCAAAGGAGCAGCAGCAGTTCATGGAGGTGTTCACAACTGACAAAGATGTTGGGAACAGTGGCTATGAGTGTTCATTTATAGATTTGACTTCTATATCAACCCCGCCCCCCACTCTTCAAGACTCAAGGAACATCATGGAATAACAGGATGGAAAGGAAGTTAGAGCTGGGAGATGAGGAAGAACACTGGGATTCTGGGCTTCAAACAAAACATGTCTGTTGCACACATGGACTCAAAGGAGCCTTGGTTAGAGATATAAAACATAAACAAGAAAAAGCCAGCTAAAAATTATAGCATATGGAATCTGGTGATGCTGCAAATGCCCCACACAGTTGATGGATTCTGAGTGAGGGAGAATCAATTTCTTTTTCTTTTTTTAACCTTTTATTGATTCTTTGTGGAATTCACACCATGCATACCAATCACATTGCATGCATCTCTCCATCCCTTCACCTCCACCCTCTGTCCTTTTGATTCCCCTGCTTAAAAAAAAAAAAAAAAAGTTAAAAGTATACTCCCCCCCCCAAAAAAAAAAATCTCACCATGGAAGCTGTGGTGTGACACAGTAAGTCACACCTCTTAGCCCATGTATCTTTACTTATAAGTGTTCTTTGCAATGGATGATTGGTCTAGCTTGAGGCTTCCAGCTTCTTCTACCCAGTGGATACTGGGCCCTCACTGGGACTCCCCCCAGATATCCTGTTGTCCTTCTGTGTCATGGAGATCCTACAGCTTTGGATCTACAGGCTAGGCCCCTTCAGTTCACAGATGAGGTAGATGCTGGGGTGAGCTAACTCATAACCCTGGTTCTGGGCCTGGGTGGTAGCTGAGGTGGCCAGCCGGTCAGCTTTCCCTCATCATCACCACCAGTGCGAGCTCTCCAATGCTGCTCCACCTAGCTCACCCAGCCAGCGCAGCAGGCAGCAAGGAGCCGGCCATTTTTGCCCTCACTCCCTCTCCCACATGCTCACCAGCTGAGCCTGCTCTATTTGTTTTGCCCAGGCAAGGTGTCTGGCCCACTCTCTCAATTGCTGCAGTTATTGAGGGACAGGGAGGGCTCTTCTTTTCTCATGCCCCCAAGCCCAGCTCTCCCAACTGTGGCATTTGGCAAGGGGAGGGCACATTTCCCCCACTCCTGCCGCCACACGGTATATGAGGAAGGGGCCAGATGCTGCTCTCCCAATCTCACTTCCATAAGACAGGATCACCTGTGCCCCATCCCATGTGTTGCTCTCCCATGTACTGCAGCTAGTGAGGACTCTCTTGAGCCCAGGGTTAGTTCTCCTACCTGCCTCAGGTGGCAAAGGACAAAGAGGTGGAGGGCATCTTTCCGTACCAATGCTACCACATGGCTGAGGAAAAGGATAACTATTAGCAGTTTGTCCATGTCCCAGTGGATGACCCCACACCCACATGCACATGGCAGCATTTATTGGACTCAGTGGGGGGTGGGAGGGAAAGACATAAGCTCAGAGTAAGATATGTTAGGAGGCACCAATTGAAACTGGATAGGGAGAGTAGGTGAGTGGATATGGCCAAGACACATTGCATGCACTTAAAAATTTTTTTTAAAGAAAACAAAATAAATCTGGTCACGTCATTCTTGTCATCAATCAAAATTTTCAGTTGTCCACAAATTAATTGTATATGTCTTTGTGATGTGGTCTTGTGCAAGGGTTTACATTGCCCTGCAAAGCTTGCATTGAAACCACTTCATATTATAAAAACCGTTGAGACATTACCTTGTAGTAAGAGCCCTCATTCATGTAGTATTGTGAATATCCTGGGAGTGTGCTAGATACCTCAAGAAAGAGCTGTTGATAGAAGGGTGAGTGTGGTCATGATGTTGTTGTCATCACATATTTATTTCTGATATAAAATGATTCATCAGGAAGGTCCTTAAAAGATGATAGAGCCATGCAATGAGGTTTCACAGCCTCCAGAATCTCAGGGCAAATGAGTTTTATTGTTTAGAGATCATCATATATCAAGTACTTAGTTGCAACAGCACATTGTAAACTATAACATACTACCTAAGTTTACATTGTAATCTATAACTATGACTACATTCCCAATAAAATTCAACTCATATTATTTATTGTAGAAGGAAAAAGTGCTATATTGTTTGTAATCTTTTTATTATGGTCCTTTTGGCTAAAGTCAAAATTATCTTTGTTCCATTTTCCTTAAGATTCTGTGAAGATAATCAAAGCCATGTGGTAGTGGTGGTGCATGTGTTTAATCCGAGCTCATGAGGCAGAGTCAGCCAGATCAATGAGTGTGAGGCCATTCTTGTCTACAGAGAGAATTCCAGGACAGGTAGGACAATGCAGAGAAACCCTAATCAAGAAACAAAACAAAAAATTATTTGAAGATATTATTGAGTAGACATTGCCCTCTGAAAGCTTTCCTCTAACAGGAAACCCCCCTAAGTTAAATGTTGTGAATAATTGTTTTAGCAATGTGCACCTTCTTACTTGTTGGCATTGGACACTTAGTTAATTGCTTTATGTCTATCTCTAAACATAAGTTTCCTGGGGATAGAAAAGTTTTTATTTTGTCTTCATCAATCACCCCAATATATAGGAAAGGAAGTGCTGAAAATATGAGATACAAATATTTTAAAAGCACCATTACAAGAAAGAATTTGAAATCTGCTTTACTCTCTGGATTTCATAGTGTTGAAAGATGTTATGCACACTACCAGAGGAGAAAAGGAATCACTAATCTTATTCCCCTATGAACCCTGCAAATTGTAGCAATTACCTGGCTGAGAAGACACGCCCATTAGTACAGTAGTGGCATGCATGTCATAGGTAGATCCAAAAATTTTCTGATGCTATTTAAGTCCGATTACACAAATTGAAACCCTTACCTGGCACTGTTTGGGGGACAAGACCTGTGACTATAAATGTCATAAGTAGAAGAGAATTTACCATGATTACTATGATAAATGGGCACAGTATTAAACTGAATCCTAATGAGAAAAGAGCATTATTAAGAAAAAATGTTAGTATATACTGAGTCCTGGTCAATTGGCAATGGTTCCACCTCATTGACTTCTTGAAGTTGGGCAAGTTACAAATATCTATGAACCTTAGGCTCTCATTCTGAGAAGCTGAAATGACAGTATTTGCCTGTGGTCTTACATGATACAAAAAGAATCAATTATGATATTTATATCAACTTCACATTTTGAAAATATGAAGCAACTGTAGTGTACTGTTTTATAATCTCACAGAGACTGAATGTAAAACTAAAGGGAAAATATTAGGCTGTATATTTATGTATGTTTATTTATATTCACCTTAAATTTATAAGACAAAAACACATGAGTTTTTTTTTCTTCTTAATAAATTTTAAGTATGCAATGACTTTAAGTACAATGTGAATAATTTGTTAAAACTAGAAAAGTACAGTTAAATATCTTTGTGCCTGGTGAATTTAATTGACACATATATGGCTGTCATCTAGACATGTCTGTGTGAGACTCATAAGCTCACACATAGGCAATGGACTGTGTGGAGGCTTGTGAGACTAACTTTGACAAAGCAAACCATGCCTTTATCTTCTTCACTGGATGTCCCCTGTATATGAATTAGTTGTATTTGCCTTGTGTAAGTAATACAGACCTTCTATAAGACTGTCATATACTTAGCACCACGGGAAAAAAAAATGGTGCTAAAATCTTCACTTTCTGGTAAGGAAGAAATAGTCACAGTTTAATAATTTATTGCTTCTGAATATATTTGTTTTAATTTGCTATTTTCATGTTAATCTCAGAAAGGTCTGACAGGCTCACTATGTAACGTACAAGTTGAGGTGACAGTTTCTGTACAAAGATATTGTCACAGGTGGATCCACTACATCCTAAAGACATCAAAACATGCACCACCAAGGAGTGCAGGGCTCTCTACCAATTAAGCTCCTCCTTTGTCTTCTTCCGTGACTCTACCACCATGCTACTTGAAAGAGGTTCAATGTTTCTGCTTCCTCAGCTCCCACTCATGTTTTAAATTATTAATACCCGTCTTCACATCCAGCTCTTGAGAAGCTCATCAGTGATCATCTAAGGTCTGGTTGATAAATTGAAAAGCACAGCTCATTCTATCTGACAAATTATCCATGGCTTCAGCTGAAACTACTCTATTCAGCCTGCACTGTGACTGTTTACTCATTCCAGATTTGAATTTTGCCTCGAAACCTGCCCATCTGACACCTACAGCTCCACAAATGAAGACAGTTCATCCTTTCCCTGACTCTCCCCTTTTGTGTTGCCTGTCTTTGTCGATGGCATAAACTCCTGTTTATTCATTCAGATTGGATGTTCTAGGGTCAGGTTCAGCCCTTCTCTGTCTTTTCAAATAGCGGGTTCTTCATTCAGATGTGGTTGTCCTGAGAATTTCAGTTCAGTGGCATGGCTTCTCTCCTCTTACTGTCTGCTTCCTGATTCTCATCATTTCTCTTTAGCACCTTGCAATAGGATCGCTGACATTAGTATCTTCCCACTCGGAGCTTTCAGACTTACTATTTTAAGAAGCAAAGTGACTTAGGTTGCAAAATTCAAAAACTTTCTTCCCACAAAAGTCACATTGTGACTTCTATTTTCCATGAAATCTCTAACTGCTAACCTTACGCCCACCCGTTTTTCTTAATCTGTTGGAACTTATGGTGCTGTTCCCATTCTTTCGTGCTATTCTGTCGAACTATTCTCTTCTTTGTTCACTTTAGCTTTCATTAATATTGAACTTCTATTTTAAAACAAACCTATCATCCAATTTGAGTATTTGCTCATAGGTGAAATGTTCCAGGATCCCAATAAAAATTTAACTGATCAACACCTCTTTTCCTAGTCTTTTATACCCTTATCCAAGATATACTGTATTTGGTCTGTGGAAGTGGATATGCCCCTAGGCGTTCTTAAGATAAATGTTTTATACAAGCATAGGAAATGTTGATACATATTTGCTTCTCCACCTCCAAGCAATTTAAATTATCGAATTAATTTTAAAAAAATCTTCATTGGCTACACATTACATATCCAGCTGTGTCTGCCCTTAATTTGTGGCATTTTTGTGAAAGTCATACTTTGTACTATTACCAAGTCAAATTTCTTCCTTATCCTTGTCTTAAGTATTTACATATGTTCATTTTGTTCCCAACTTATATTTCCTCTTTGTTTCACAGAATAATCTCATTTTTCTTTAAATTCTCACCCACAGAGCTCAGGGTTGGCTGATGAAACTGTCCCACATATCATATACAGGTAGCATGACCTGGTGAATAGCGAACCTGTCCACTTCAAATCAGGTATTAGTTTCTTGATGTTATTCTGTCTTATTTTTGTAATTACTATTTCTCATACAACTGACCAAGTATCATGCTAGAATCTGTTTTAATGGCTCAGGAGTATTATTTGTTTATTTCTAGGTGTTCAGAAAGTGGCAAATTAAAGCAGGAATTTTAACAGGTCTTATTAATAAATCAAACCTGAGGCCAGTTATTGGGGTGAATGCTAGAAGATCAGAGACACAGAACAAGACACAGCTTTCTCACCTCGCCAGTTCCTCAGCTGGTCTTGTTTCCTCAGACTGCAAGCTTCTGAGTCCTTATCCAAATAAATCTCAGCTGAACTGTGCTGCTCCAAAACCTAAAAGCTTAACCAGCCAAATGCTTCTAGTTTCTGGTCTTCACACCTTATATATCTTTCTACTTTCTGCCATTACTCCCTGGGATTAAAGGCTGGATTTCTGGGATTAAAGGCATGTGTCACCATGCCTGGTTGTTTCTAATGTGGCCTTGAACTCAGAGTTCCAGAGGTATTTCTGTCTCTGGAATGCTAGGATTAAAGGCGTGTGCTACCACTGTCTATCTTTATGTTTAATATCGTGGCAGTCCAGTTCTCTGACCCCAGATAAGTTTATTTTGGGGAACACACAATATTTCGGGGAACACAATACCACCACAGCAAATAAAATATGATACAGATATTCCATTAAGTGGTAGCTTAATATCTTTTAAAAAAATTTTTTTAAATCTAAATAGAAGTTTAACATAAGGTATCCATGTAATTGCCAAATTCAAGTTTTCAAAATACTTCACTGTTTCTTTTTTTTTCCACTAATTAATTGGAAGCATGAAAATAAAACATTCATGTTGAAGGTATAGTCATTCATCAGTGGTAAAATAGCTTAATATCATTATACAATGCTCTGCAAAATCAATAATAACACTGTACAAGTGGCTGTGTGAGAAAGGAAAACAAAAAAATAAGCGAGTTTGTTGCTCAGTAGTAGAGTGCTTGCCGAGTCCTCACAAGGTCCTGTATTCAATACACACTACAGCAAAAAGAAAGCACTGCAATTTGCTATTTGAATCTATATGTGATACAAATGTTTTATAAGAATAAGATAGGACAAGCAGTGGTGGCACACGCCTTTAATCCCAGCACTCAGGAGGCAGAGGCAGGTGGATCTCTATGGGTTCAAGGCCAGCCAGGGCTACAGAGTGAGTTCCAGGAAAGGCTCCAAAGCTACACAGAGAAACCTTGTATCCAAAAAATAAATAAATAAAAATAAAAAAGAAAGAAAGGAAGAATAAGATATATAGTAACATATATACATACCTTGAAAAACTGAACCAGTTATTAATTCATTGCTAGTTGAAGACATGGGTGCCAAGTGAGATTAAAAATCATAAGAATATGCTTACAAATTATATAATTATAGCACACTTGATGTATATGCATAATCTTTTACATTTCTAATCTAGTATTCTGTTATTTACATTCTTGCTAACAAAAGTCACAGAAAAGCCAGGGTTAGGTCCCGGATAGGAAGGGCCTCCTCTAGTCTAACCACAGCTCTCAGCACATACGTCAGTTCATTATGAGATACTCCGTTATTTTCAACATTCTTCACTTTCCTATTTCATATCAGAAAAAAAATGTCCCCATTAGAACAAATCTATTATGAATATTATCTAACAGATTGATTCCTTCAATTTCTATGTTATCTGAAATGAAACATATACTATAAGATATAAACAAAACTTTTGCTAAAGATGTAGGAAGATTAAAGAAATGAAATGTCTTAATCAGAGACCTTTGATCCCAAGGAAATAGATTCGCTGAAGCAAGTGTAATCAGAGGGGAAGAAGTGCATTTGTTAGTCGTATTTGAAGTTATGTTATAAAACTGAACACTGGCCAGCACATTTGTGAGATTTCAGGGCTATATTCTGGGACATTTCATTCACTACTTCATCATCAGAGGTGTACAGGTTCCCTCCTCCTTATTAGTCTTCCTTTTCATATGCATTTATGCTTTATCATAAATCCAGCCAAAGAAGCTGCTCTGACTCAAGTCAGTTCAACTGCATAAACTTGTGCTTGGCATAGCAAGTTCTCGTGTGTCTCAATTGAATGTTAAGATAAGACAGATGTACACTAGCCTCATTTGTATAATGAGCAACATCATAAATGTGTTCACAAGGCCTGGGGTACACTAATGGGGGCCTACAGGTCTCTTGCAAGCAGTCCTTAGAAGAGAGAAAGGCCTCTACAGTAACCTGAGAAGCTTCATAGAAATAACAATTTCTACTTAATGTTTAAAAACTTTATTTTTGGATTGATTGTGTCTTATTAGTACCCTGATAAAACAATATCATTGAGAGTACCTTATTTCCTAGAAAGACTTTAGTAAATTCTTATTTATTTAACACTTGACTTAAATATTCAAAATTTGTGTGTGTCTGTGTGTCTGTCTGTGTGTGTGTGTGTGTGTGTGTGTGTGTGTGTGTGTGTGTGTGTGAAATCTCAAAGTGTTTAGTCCATGCCTGAGTGGATGACCATTATAGAATTTATTGAAGTTTCAAATCTGGAAATCGTTCAAGAGATACAAAATTTAGGACTACATTTATTTGCTTATGCTAATTTCCTTACAGATTAACATGAGATCTGTACTGTACACAAAGAACTAATCACAGTCACAGCTTCTACAATAATTTAAAAATATTTTACCGATTGTCATTATTTACATGATGAAATAAAATAGAAACCATGAAGTCATTTGTTATTGCTTTAAATAAATATTACTAAAACAGCTTTAAATGTCCTGGATATCATTAAGGCCTGATATAATCAAAGCAAGCAACTCTAAGAACTGATCATCACAAGTGTGTGACAATTAGCAATGTCAAGGTTATAATTTTATTTGGAAGAAAAATACTCTCTTGATATTGGTACAACACCCAGATCCCCAAACAAAAGGTGTTCATATATGAACGTTTTAAGGGGTAAGGACCAATGTGCTATAAATATTACTATAAAATATCACCCACTACCAAAAGACACTGCTGGAAAAAAATATAAGATTTCTGTGGGGATAATGGTAAGGATTGTTTGTCAAATCCTAACCATGCTAAGCACACAACACTTGATGTTTTGCATCTTTTAAAATAAATCTTCAGAATGTTGAAATGCTGTACATTTGTTCTCACAGAGAATAGCATTGTATTAGGTGCTGATGTTTCTAATAAATACTTATATTCTGTCAGTTATTCTTCTCAAGATGCTATACCGGTGGGTAAAAAAGGCCAATCCATCAAGAAGATAGTTGGTATCTATAATGAATACTTGGGAGCAGCAACAGTTACTGTCTACTAAAATAACAACTCAACATAATTTCATACTTTCAGGCAGTTCTACAGCTCGTAATAGCAGTAATTTACATGCAAGCAGGCATGGCTGTGTTATTTTACTACCAATTACAATCTTACATACATTTCCAAGTTTCTGCCTGCATCTGAAAAATACAATTAATGCGGAGGCTTAAAGAACACACAACCATGTTCACCGTAAGAAATCATGCCAATAAATGCTGGAAATCTAAAACAGGAAATTAGTAGTAAAATCACTATGAATAAAACTACAGTTGACTGGGGATATAATAATACTTCCCTTTTTGATATCTAGTGTTATTAATATTAGAATTTATGTTGAAATTAATACAAGAAAGCATCCCTTCATGTGACATATATGATAGTTCATAAGATGTAGAAAATGATATATTTGTGTTTTCTAACATTTCGAGGAAAAACATTTATTTAATGAGCATTCAAGTTTTTAGAGTTTGAATGACTCATAGATGGATCTTTCTGCTTTCTCCTATGTCATTTTCCCACCAGCAACTAAAGAAATGATAAACAGACCTCAATTAAAAAATACTGAATATTATAATCTTTTGGATGGAAACATAACATAATAAGGTGAGTGTCTTAAAGTTGTGTTCATTCACTTAATATTTTTCCTCAGTAACTAGTCAACAAAATTACAATAACAACCTTTAAAAGTTTTTCATTTCTATGTTTCATGGTATAGATACATAATCACATTGTTTTGATCACATATTATGCATTCATGTGAATATATATGTACATGTGTATATATATATATATGTGTGTGTGTGTGTGTGTGTGTGTGTGTGTGTGTGTGTGATATTCACTTGCTTTTACCACATTTCTAGAGATGATTGTTTATTATAATATCTTCTGATTATGCCAGGAGATACCTTTACATGGAGAAATAAGTGTGACCAAATGAAGCACATGTTGTTAAGATTCATATAATTATCCAAGGTCAGTTTTTTAGTCTGATATTAAGGAATGTAATGACAGTAAAAATAATCTGAAATTGTTAAAGGTGAGACAGCTCTGTGTCATAGTGGTGTAGTTCTATAATATGAGTTCTTAGATAATAGAAATAAGAGTGTCAGGAGTTCAAGGTCAACCTCAGAGATACAGAAAGCTCCAACCCAACCTGCACTGAATTTTTTTTTCCAACTGAAATTTAATAGTAAATCAACTCTGAATTTTCTTTGAGGATCCAAAGTGATCTTGAATGTAAAAATGTCATAACATATGCATACTACCTAAAAATCTTATGCGTCATACTAATATATGAAAACTGAAGGAAGGAAATATTAAAGCCTGTATGAAAATTAATACTTTGCTGTGTAAAATGAAAAAAAAATGCTTAGATCAATGATTCGTTCGGTTAATTGAGCTCATTTATAACAAAGTTTGGTTGTTCACTTCTAAAAATTAAGATGATGTCTTTCAAAGCACTGGTCTCAGTAGCAATAGATAAAACTTTAAATTTCATTTTTGAGCTGAGGATTGAACCCAGGGCCTTCCACTTGCCTAGGTACCACTGAGCTAAATTTAAATTTCTGTTGTTTCCTAACTCTTTTTAATCCTACCCAACTCTATACACACATATACACATACATAGTACAACCACTAGCATGAAGATATAAAAGGGTTTAAGTTCAGGGTTTTTTTTTAATAATGATCAGAAAGAGACTTAATATATTGATGACATGGTCCACATGACTATAACTGAAATTTAGAGAGTAAATTTGTGTTTCTAAATATGACAAAATGAAAGTAAGACAATGTTATGATACAGTGTACATAAATGTTCTAAGTGCTAACTACTCAATAACCAGAATTATAAAATGTGTATGTTTTCAGTGCTATGTGTAACAGTCAAAACCTCCTCAATAAACATTCAGTCATTTTTAAATAATGCAGTCTAGTACACTCTGTGTACATTTGTACATCTACAGAAGGTATAACTGGCTCTCTCAGAAAAATGAGATGGGAGCAGAAAGTGAGCATACTAAATCCTGGTATGTAGAGGTATTAAGTTTGAAAGCTGTTAACTCTCATAATTTCACAATAATATGATAAATAAGAGACTGGAGTCGGTAGATGAAATAGATCAAGGGAATCTAAAAGTTTCTGAATTTACATTAGGATAATCATTGATAAGATTTACTGAAACAAAAAATGTGAATAGGAATTCAGGGGGAGAAACTCTGAGATGGAATAATCAACAGAAAGTTAATTATTTTAATATTAATTGTGTATATTTATATTAGGTTGATATATTATATTAATATATTAAATAGACTAATTATTGAAATATAATAAATATGAAATAAAATACATTTTGTTATTACTGTATATCATATATGTGATAATATAGAATTTATTAAAATATATTAATGCATGATATATTAACTAATATAAAATATGGGCTATATGTATATGTAATATATATTGATTATATTATTATATTACATAGATTATATAATAGGGAAATATAATATATAAATTATTGGATAAATATATCTAGAGATCAAAGAAGACATGTAAGATGATGAATCACAAAACATAAGTCATCAATATGGATATGGAATAACAAATAACAGCTTGGAATGAGAGGGGAAGTTTTTCAATTGGATTCTGCCTCGGGCCACAATATTTTGTGATGTGATATATGTCCTTCAAACTGCAGAATATTTAATGGTTTTCTTATCTTGTACCTGGAACATTACAGTAACTGCTGTATCTACAAGAGCAAACATATCTGAAAGCATAGTTAAATATTTCCTGGAGCAAATTTTCCATGACTTAAGGACCATAGAGACAGACTGAAGAGACAGTGAGTTTCTTTGTAAGTTTTTATAAAGCTATAATTGTTATCTCATCTAAATTTTGGTGTGATTGTCAATGTAGACATGGTTCTATAAATATTTCTTCAATACTAAATTATTTTTATTAATAAATTTATTTTACAGAACATACTACCTAGTATTAAAATAGAAATTAATTTTTTTATCAGTGAACCTTAATTTAGTATAACTTTAAATAACTTAATCTGTCACATTCATTTTATGGAAACAAAGTAATAAAATATCATATTTAATTATCAGTACTTTAACTCTGTTCAAAATGCAAATGAATGGATGGTGTGCTTAATTGCTATTCCGCAGAATAATTGCTATGTTCTTGAAATTTCTTCTCTTCCCATATAATTCATCAATCACTCATCCATAGTTTCATATTTTGCTTTGGTTTAAATGCTTTGATCAATGATCAGACATGGAAATCTCTTTAGCTATCCCCAACTCACCTGCAATAATTAAATGCCTGATATATTTCTAAGATTTTATAATTTTGTACAGATTTATAAATGTGACCATTTCAAGTGAGCAATTCCAAATTGATTTATGTAATATAAAGTCTTAAATTATAATGGCATCTAGATAAGTGCTCAGTAGTCCATGCTAAAACTAATCTTGAAAAAATACTAGTATATTATGTGAAATATAAAACAAGTGGATCAATAAACCTGGTTGGAAATACTAAACCCTCTTTTAACAAAAATAGACTAGTATAGTAATATAAATTATTTAATGATTTCCTTATTAATTTTAATCTTGCTTAGGACATATTATTAATGAGTCTCCCTAACTCTGAATAAATGTCTTTAATGCTTACAAAATCAACTTATATTTTTCATTTTATTTCTTAAGTGACTTTCATACAGTATTTTTCTATATCAATTAGTCTGCCAAACAGTGTTTTCAATTATCTATTTTTAAATAACTATTTATTTAAATAATTATTTTTAGATAATCACTTTTAAAATAATTTGCTGTATTACCTATGTATCATTTTATAATAACTTGTAACCAAATAAATTTGTTTAAATGCATATATACTTTGTGGGAGCCACAGTTCAGGACATAGTTTATTATGGTATGTTTGTGTTTTAGGCTGTAATCGCTCACAAATTATTAAAGACTTAATCTCTTCAAGATTTAGTAAACCTGGTTTCACTTCTGGTTAGTGGAAGGTGAAGGTAAGAACAAGAGAGAGACAGAAAGGAGAGCGACCGGGGTGGGGGAGGGAGGGGTGGATAGGAGGAGTCTCAGGTGAGGAGCACATGGCTAAGTTTTAAACATGAACAATGCTCTAACTGTGGTTTCAAACAGCTCACTAACACTTTGCTTTAATTTCTTCCCTTGCCTAATCATGATTTTACCCAATTTCATGCAGATTTCTTAGAGGAGTGCCTGACAAGGTGTATGTTTAAATATCTTCATCAGTACTGCGTGGTGATTATGTATTACTATTCATGGGACTAGACTTTATACTTCATGATTCCAGACAACTTTAAGTTATGGTTGGCTTCCCTCCAGTTACTAGCCAACTCTGAACTCCAAACTCATAGCTGGCCTAGGTGTAACCAAGGGTTTCATTTACTTCTGCACCACTAAAAATTTATGCAACATCATCTTTTTGGAATCTCTTCATTTTCTATAAAGCTAAGATGTAGAATTCAAAAGCTCTGCTACTCTTTCAGTTGGTACTACATAATGCATCGTTCTATCATGGAGTTTTTAACCTTTTTTCCTTGGAAATGTAGATAGGTATGTAGGTACCCTACCGTACTGTAGGGAATGGATGCATCTCAACCTTTACTAGTATTTATCACAGTGACTTTCTCTTATTTTATAAAAGTGACAATATTTAGAATCTCTTTTGTTTGAAAACATTATGCCATGTTTCTCTAATTGGCAGCATTCAAATCATGATTTTATTTGAAAACAGCTATGATTCCCAACATGAGTCTTTTTTTATTATCACATTTATCCCTGTGATTAATTGCATAGCAACATGTTTTCCTCACTAAACTATTAGATTTTGAGGACAGGCACTGTGATTGGCAATTTTTCTTCATTAGTTCCCTAAATTTCTCTTATTTTATTCAAGTGTCTTCTTGGTAAACATAGTTTGGCTATTAGGAAAACAACCTTAATCAAATGTATGAAATTTGATTTAAAAAATATGTAGTTACCACAAAGATCTACAAAGCATACATATTTAAATCAGACATTAAATTAAAATATGGTTCACTCTTTTGTTACTCACCATCGTCTTTAATATTTTCACTATTAAAAAATAATAGAGCCAGAGTTATATCTTCCTGGTTTGGGTTATCATTTCCAAACCAGTTTTTATCAGCTTTTTAGCTTTACATGTTACCAGATTTCATATGAAATTATCATTTCAGTCATACTTCTCATGTGTCCATCACCTTCTTTAACGGTCCTATATCTCCAATACCTGCAAAACTTCTGCAATTTTGTTCCATGGCCATACTACAGTGACTAGCAGTTTCTATCCTAGCTTATTCTAACAACTCTTTAAATACATTGGTGTATCCTGTTGATTTATCTTCCTCATAGGTTCCCTTCATCCTTTATCCAGCACAGTGTATATGAGGCAATATTTTCATCATTTATTTGGAAACATAATTGAGCCATGCGCCCTCTCATCAGTCTCACACCTGAACATCACCCTACTTACAATAAAGGCCTATTCTGCCTGTATTTATACAAAAAAATGGTATGTTCTTAGAGTTCTTTCTTTAAGGTCACAGAAAAATGCTGACTAGATTTACATGAAATTAACAAGTACATGTTTCAAAGACTTTCTTCACTCTACTCAGACTTTCCTCTATCTAAAGTCCTCTACTCCTTTTATCTTGTGCTGTGGGATAATGTTTCTGTACACTGATTGAATAAAACGCTGATTGGCCAGTAGCCAGGCAGGAAGTAGAGGTGGGATAAGCAGACAGGGAGAATTCTGGGAAGAGGAAGGCTGCGTCAGGAGACACCAGCCTGCCATCCAGGGAGCAGCATGTAATGGCACACAGGTAAAGCCACGGAACATGTGGCAACATATAGATGAACAGCAATGGGCTCAGTTTAAGTGTAAGGGCTAGTCATTAGTAAGCCTGAGCTAATGGCCAAGCAGTTTTAGTAATATAAGCCTCTGTGTGTTTACTTGGGTCTGAGCCTGCAGACGGGGGTGGGACACAGGAAAACTTCCAGCTACAAACTTGCCATATTTGTTCACGATCTTTACCTCTCACCCTTACCACAAACCTGATTCTTAGCTCTAAATGTTGGTCTCCTTGTTGAATTAGAAGACTGCATCAGAGAGATTAATTCCTTCTTCTTACTACAACACAGTCTAGTAACCTGCTTACAGCTCTGGTAGTGTTAATCTAGCTGTTTCCTTTAAGCTTTGTTTCCTATCTTCATTCAATCTACCTAAAAATTTCTCCCCAAACTTTTATTTTCTTCCCTTTTTAGCAGATATCACTGCTTTCTCCTTGTTTACTAAATCAGTTATATCAGGATGAACTAAACCTGTTCATGTTTTTGTACTTTCAAGTAACGGCAGCAATGTAATAATTCTGCTTCTGCTTCACTGAATGAAGGCATCAGTCATTTATTGGGACATGTTATCAGTCAGTTCACCTTCCTCTGTAACAGATAATTCATTTAAAAATCTGCAAAACTAGGTGATGCGTTATCTTATTATTTTTCTCTTCCTCAGACAAGTTGGAGGCTAAAATTCTGAATATGCATACATCTGTATTCAAGTCCTAAGCTGTTTCCCATGTATTCTGTCACCAAATCTAGTCAATCTGTAGAAAATATTATGCAACTTATCATTTCTTTCCCTGTGAATTTAGAGAAAATTCTCTAGCCAACTTATTATGTGTAAAAGTTAAATGATTAGTTTTTTTCTGAGACTGTGTTTATTTCTTAATGACTTGTGATCTTGAAATGGAAAATAGGAAAATTTCATAATAGCCAATGATTGCTTTAACATAAAATAGAAACTCTCCAAGCCTCTCCCCTGGGCTCCATATTCCTGGCCCACGTCTCTGGCTTCTTTTTCAGAGGCCATGCTGGTACTAGGCACCACAGATAAGCTATTGCCACTACCTGTTAACACCCCTTGAGGCCCACCTAACAAACCCAGACTGTATTCACTCCCCTGGGCTCCTTATTCAGGCAAATATTTTCAGCAGAGGATTTGTGCTTTACTGGAACCCAGACCAGATCTGGAGACCCAAAGTAAGACACCACCCACCACCTGCTAACACCCCTTAAAGCCCACTCAACATCTCCATAGAGCATCCCTCCCTGGAGCAAGATTTCTTGAACTGCCAGCCCCCAAAGCATGACATGGAGACTTATTATAAATTACAATGCTTAGCCTTAGGTTAGGTTTCTTTGCAGCTAGTATTTTTTTTTTTTTACTTAAATTAATCTACTTCTATTAGTCTATTGCTTCCCCAATACCTCATCTATGTCCATTCTACTTTCCTGATTCCTCTATGTCTGGCTGCCTGACCCACAGCTGACTGGCCCCTGGTTAGCTGGCACCCTGGTGGCTGGCACCCTGGTGGCTGGCTCCTTGCCAGCCCTGCCTATCCCTCCTCTGCTTAGCTATTGGCCATTCAACTTTTTATTAGACAAATCAGGTGCCTTAGGCAGGCAAAATAAAACAGCAGCACATCTTTACATAGTTAACCAAATGCAGCATAAACAAAAGCAGCACATCTTTACATAGTTAACCAAATGCAGCATAAACAAAAGCAGCACATCTTTACATAGTTAAACAAATATTCTAGGACACCATTGCTGATAAGAGTGCAAACTTTTATATCCACTTTAGAAATCAATGTGGTTGTTTCTCAGAAAGTTGGAAATCAATATACCTCAAGACCCAGCTACACCACTCCTGGGTGCTATAGCCAAGGACTCAATTATGTTCATAGCAGCTTTATTCATAATAGCCAGAAACTGGAAGCAACCTTGATGTTCCTCAACAGAAGAATGGATAAAGAAAATGTAGTATATTCCTCATCTGTTAAAAACAATTACATCATGAAATGTGCCAGCAAGTGGATGGAACTAAAAAAGATTATCCTGAGTGAGGTAAAGACAGACATGATTATGCTCTCACTTATAGATGGATATTAGCCTTAAAATAAAGGATAACCATGCTATAATACACATACCCAAAGAGTCTAAGTAACAAGGAAGGTGCAAGAGGAAGATACATGGATCTCCCTGTGAAGGTGAAATAGAGTAGACATCACAAGTGGGTGTGAGGAAGAGGTCAGGATGTGTGATGGGTATAAGGACAGGAGGGATCAGGTTGGGGGAAGAAGGAAGGAGAGATATACTAGGAGAGATAACTGGAATCTGGGGCCATCTCTGGAATGATCTAGAAACCTTGTGCAATGGAAACTCCCAGAAATCTACAAAAGTTACCCTAGTTAAGACTACTAGTAATAGAAATTAAGGAGCCTCAATCAGCCATCTCCTGTTACCAGGCAAGAATTTTGTTGGAGATATTTGGACCCCAACACATAATCTTTGACCCACAATTTGTTTTGCCTACAAGCTATTCTGGGACAAAGATGGCTCAGAAACTATGTGAGTGGCCAATAAAAAAAATTATGGGAGTGGCTAATCAATGACTGCTCCAGCTTGAGACTCTTACTATGAAAGGGAGCCCATTCCTGACAAGGCTTGGAGGGCCTGTACCTAGAAGCTGGACAGCCCAGAGATCTAGGATAAAACCCAAAGTAATTGGCAAAAAAAAAAAGTAAATGAAATAATTCCTAATGATATTCTGCTATATCTGAGAGGCTTTACCCAGCTACTGATGGAAACAGATGTAGAGACCCACAGCCAAACAATAGGTGTACCTAAAGAAATCCTATGGAAATTGAGAGGATAATGGGAGCCAGAGGGGCTAAGGACACTACAAGAAAGCACATAGAATCAATTGACTTGGGTTCATGTGGGCTCACAGAGAAGGAGCTGCTGAACAGAGAACTTTCATAGGGCTGACCTGGGCCCTCTACAAATGAATTGTAGTTGTATATTGTACTTCTTATGAGACTCCTGGAAGAGGGAGCATGGGTGCTGTCTGTGACTCTGTTTCCTGCTCTTGGGACCCTTTTCTCCTCCTGGAATGCCTTATCCAGCCTTAATAAGAGAGGAGGAACCTAGTCTTGCTACAACTTGATATTGTATGGCTGGCTGATATGCATGGGAAATTTGCATTTCTCTGAAGGAAAGTGAGAGGGAGTTGGGGTAAGGGAAGTGGGGAAGAGTCTGAGAGGAGAGCAGGGAGAGAGAGGAAACTTGCATCAAGGTTAGATTAAAAATTAATTAACTGATTAATTAATAAAAAAAGAGGATGAAGAAAACAAAAACATAGAATCACACCTAAAAACAGAAAATCCTTATCAAAACTATTTTCCAATGACAATAATACTCTTCCAATTTTCAGCACACATTACTAAAATAGAAAGTATCTTTACAGGGATTCTATTTATTTTTTCATCCTGATCCACAATTCTCCAACCAGACCAGACCATGGAACTGACTTGTCACAACTTCTGAGGCATTAGTAGTGTATTTTGCTAAACCAGAGGTGAACACACTGTGCTGTTTGGCGACAATATTCTTTCTTAATTCATTTGGTTCAGCTGATAGTGCCATCTTTATTGAGACTATTATTTTAGGTTGTATACCACCAGCTTCTCCAAGTTTCATTTATCCCTGAAATTAACAATAACATTTAGTGTCGTATGCTTTTCTATTAGCTAAGGACATGTAAGGGAACAAAATATGCACACACATTAACAAATAAAATTAGACTGCATAATAGTTTAGTTGCTTTGAAATAAAAATTAAGTAGTTGTCTGTCATAGGAATTAGAAATTTGCAACAGGTAATGATAAAAAGTAAAAAAAAATAGAAAGAGATATTTGAGCTAAGACTTAAAAGAGAGAAGGCAGTGATGGCAATCAGAACTTGAGTTCTGTGTAACTGTGAGAAGTAGTTTAGGCAGGCAGAGTATTGAAAATCCCACAAGATTAAGAAAATGTTTTATGGTTTAGAAATGGGGTCCTAGCCAATGAGAGAGGAAGAAAAAGAAGGACCAATGGATGATGCAATGAGAGAGTGGAATGAGGAGATGCTCTGTGGACTACTGTGTGATATCAAAGGTGCTTTGGCTTTGTTCTATAAGACAAACCCCTGGGAAGATGACCACAAGGGAGAATATGCTCAAAGAAATGCTTTAACCATTTCCAGCTGGCTAAGGAACATACTGCAAAGATGAAAGCAGAAAATTCGATCTCGGAACTGTTTCAAAGGAGAGCATCCCTTGTCAATCAGAGTGATTGTGTGAGAAGAAATACTGAGCCAGTATTAATATTTGAAGTACATGTAACGGGATTTACTAATAATTAGATGTGGGCTGTCAAAAAGAAAGAATAATCAAAGAAAGTACATTCTTCTTTCTCTAAAGGAACTGGAGAAGTGAGGTTATACTTCTTTCTCCGTTCCCACATGAGAAAGAGACCAGTAAGTCAGTTGCTTATAGTTCTGTTGCATTTGAAGATATTTGACAGCCAAGAGGGGATCGGAGTAGGGCTTTTGATATTATGTATAGGGAGTTCAGAGGAAAAATTCTGATTGGTGTTATATTTGGAGAATCCTCACCACAGAGGTGATAATTAAAGGCTCAGAAGGTATGAGAGTTCCAAGGAATGGATATTAAATAAAAAGTAAGATTATTCTAGAGTTCCCAAATTAGGAAGCAGCATAAGAGATAATAAAAAAGAAAAATATATACAGACAGTATGAGATATTCGCACAATGGCCATATAAATGAAGGGATATAGTTTCATAGAGATCAAGTGAAAATGTATTTAAACAAGTTATCATATATAGTTTAGAGGCTAAATCTCCATCATATTTAGAAACGTACACACCAGTGATAACACCAGCAGATTCGTAGAATCAATATAAGCAATGTTCTTGTTGACATTAGTGGAGAGAGAGAGAGAATTGCAGGAGAAGAGTTTGAAATAAGATAGGAACTCTGCAAGGAATGTGGTGGAAGTGAAACTTTGAGAAGAAATCGAACTATTTTTGTTGCTTGTGTTGCTGCTGACTAAAGCAACTTAAGGAGTGTTAGTTTTGACTCACAATTTTAGGCTGGAAAGTCATCAGGTCATTGCTTGCAACAGCCAGTAATACTGTATTTAGAGTCTAGAAACTGAGGGCAATTAATACTGAAGCTTGCCTCACTTCCTCACTTCCTACTGTCTATTCTCTCTAGGGCTCCACTGATGAATTTGTGGTCCACACACTTGGCGGGTCCTCCTCCACCCCTTAATTACCTTATGTAGAAATTCCCTCAGAGACAGGGCCAGAGGTTTCTCTCCTTGATAATACCAGATCCTGTCAAGTTGATAATCAACCTTTACCATTATGGGATCCAAGAGCAAGTTCTTACTTCTGAAATATGATGGCATTGTTGATGCTGATTGTAGAGATCAAACAAAGAAAATATATTTGATGTTTAAACTGATGGATAAAGATGTTGAACTGACCATACAGAATAGAATTTAGTGCTCATATTGAGATATTTCCATTAGATGAAAGCAAAACAACTTCATCTAATAAGGACAGACTAAATGGAAAACTAACATGGGTGTCCTAGAACTAACTATAGACCAGGCTAGCCTCAAGGAGCAATCATCCTCCCTCTCTACATTCTGAGATCTGGGATTATAAGCATGGCCTAATACATTAAATTTTCTTCATGGAGAAAAAAAAAATGTTTTCATCTGGGTGTAATGATTTGGGGTCTAGAGAAGACAAGTTTAAGGAAAGATATACCTACTAAATTAATTATATGTGATAAAAGGAGAGTAGGATTGAATAGTTAATACCATGTGGAGTCAAAATGGTTGTCTACAAACATAACAAAGAAACATGCTGGCCTTCCTCCAGAAATATTTAGTTCTCTGGGCAAATATAAACATAAAAATGAATTTAATCAATACTTTGTTTGATTTTGTTTTGCATCAAACTGATAGGCAAAATTAAACAAAGGGTAGAGGAGAATTTTCATTACTTCAATATTCCTCCTTCTTAAGCTTTTTCCATTGCTCATTTTAAAAATTAAGTATTGATGTTCTATGAAGACCAGTCCTTAGTTATCTCTAATATCATGATAGGCAATGAATCCCTGGTAGATGCTTTTCAACACTAACTGTTGGCACCATGGTATTTGTCCTGAGTTTTCATGTCTTATATCCTTATATCTAAGCTCCAGACTTTTATAATTGACTGTTCTAGTTTGATTTGTGTTGTTATGACAGAGAACATGACCAAAGAAAATTGGTGAGAAGGAATTCATTGTGGCTTATGCTTTATAGTCCATCACTGAGGGAAGGAAGGCAGGAACTTGGATACAGAAACTGAAACCAAGATCACAGAGGAATACTACTTATTGTTTTGTTAGCCATAGTTCACTCGGTTTGTGTTTTATACAGCCACATACCACTTTCCAGGGGTGGCACCACACTCAGTTGCCTTGGCTCTTCCACAACAATCGTTAATCACAATAATTCCACCCACTTGCCTACATGTCAGGCTACTGGAAGCAATTCCTCAATTAAATCCTTTCTTCCAAGATTTCTCTACTCTGTGTCCATGAACAAAAAAGTAACCAGTACACTAACCCACATTTGCTCAATGATAGATGAAAAGGGACATCATCATATGTTCAGAGTCAAGTAACTCCTAATAATTTTCTTACAAACAAGGATCACTAAGGAGTTTTAGTGTTCCCCTTCCTAAACATGACTGTCAGCAATTGATAGTTTCATGATAACTATTGCTTTAGCAATGTCAACATTATTTTTATAATTATATTTTCAAAATTTATGGTAGTTATCATAAGAGTATCAGGATATTTCAGTATCAATCAGTTAAAGGACTTCAACACGCCTTTGGCATTTTCTTTCCTAACTCCTTGCATATGTCCCAATGCTTGAAATGCTTTCTCTCGGCAATTTTTAATTTGTTAAATGTTTTTAACCTGTATTCAAATTTTCTCCTCACCTTTTCCTGAAAATTTACACTGACTAAAACTAATCTTTCCTCATATTGTAGTAGTTTGCTTTTAACCATGTCAAAAGATCAAGATGCTTTTATAACTCCTCCAATGATAGAGATGAGATTTAATAATTGACCTATGTCTTCTGCCTTACTCCTTCCAGAACTCTCCTTTCCTCCATCATTTCGCTACCACTCATGTCACACTTCAATGTCTCTGGTTTTATCAATATACACGCTATCTTACTTACTCATATCAAGAGACAATCATGTCTTCATATTCATTCTTTGAGAAAATTAGATTTAGTTTCCCCATCATTCACTCCAAATTAAGTCATATGAGATTTACAGAACTGGCTCTTCACTGCATCCTCCAATCTTTGACAACTCAGCTCTATAGAAGTTGTCAGAATGGAGGGCAATTTTTATAAAGTTGTGTTTGTCAGAGAATGAACACATCCCATAGTTTTATATAAGGGTGGCATTATTATCAAGAACTTAAATCTTAAAACTTTTGTTTCAATTACATCACATTCTTTTTTTTTTTTTTTTTAGCTGAGGATCAAACCCAGGGTCTTGCGCTTGCTAGACAAGCGCTCTACCACAGAGCTAAATCCCCAAACCTATTACATCACATTCTTAAAAATAACTATAAAGTTACCAAAAATTTCTCAGATATAGTATTCATATCCCCCAACTGACTTACAATATCATTGAACATCTTATATTAGTCCAGTTTATTTGTTGTAATTAGTGAGCCAACATTATTGAAGCATATACTTCATTCACAATGCATTAGTTTTTACTTATTTCCTGTTTCTTTTTTCTTTTTTTTTTTTTTTTTAATCTGAGATCACATTGCATGCAGTCACCTCAATTAATACCAATAAATTTACAGACTGGCCACACTTTTCCTTCCCTCCTTTCCTTACAATCCCTCCTCTGGCCCCCTCTGTTCCCACTTCCCAATCCACTCCTCCTCCATTTCTGTTTAAGAAAGTTCAGGTCTCCCACGAGTATCAACAAAATATGGCATATCAAGTTGCAGTAAGACTAAGCACTTCCCCATTTATTAAGGCTGGACAAGGTGACCCAGTATGCAGTGAGGAGCCCAAAAGCCAGTAAAAGACTTGGAGCCAGCCCTATTGCCACTGTTAGGAGTCCACAAGAATGCCAAGCTACACAACTGTGACATAGATGGAGAGGGCCTAGGTCAGTCCCATACAGGCTCCCTGGTTGTTGGTTGAGTCTCTGTGAGCCCCTATGAGCCCAGGTTAATGGATTGTGTGAACCTTCCTGTGGTGTCCTTGACTCCTCTGGCTCATATCCACCTTTCTCCTCCTTTTCTGCAGGAATCCCTGAACTCCACATAATGTTTGGCTGTGGGTCTTGCATCTGTTTCCATCAGTTTCTAGATGAAGCCTCTCTGATGACAATTGGACTTGGTACCAATCTGGTCACAGTATATGGCCAGTTCAGCCTACATGTCTGCTATTTCTAGGAGTCTAAGCTGGGGTCTTCCTTGTAGATTCCTTGGAGATTCTCTTGCCCCAGAATTTTACCTGACCCTGAAATGTACCCCATTCCAGTAGTCTCTTTGAGTACTCTCCCCCTACATCCACTCCCAACTCCCTCAGTCCCCCACCTGCAACTTGATTGTTCATGTTCCCATATCCACCTGCCCTCAGTCCACTCATAAAATCTATTTCCCTTTCCCAGGGAAATCCTGCACCCCCCCCCCCCAAAAAAACCCTCCTTGTTATCTAATCTCAATGAGTCTGTGGATTTTAGTGTAGTTATCCTTTATTATATATCTAATATCCACTTATGAGTGAGTACATACCATGTTTGCCTTTCTTAGTGTGAGTTACCTCACTCAGAATAATTTTTTCTAGTTCCATTCATTTGCCTGCAAATTCCTTGATGTCCTTTTTTTAATAGCTGAGAAATACTCTGTTGTATAAATTTATCACACTTTCTTTATCCATTTCTCAATTGAGAGACATCTAGGTTGTTTCCATGTTCTGGCTATTACCAATAATGCTTCTATGAACATAGTTGAACAAGTGTCCTTGTGGTATTATTGAACATCATTTGGGCATATGCCCAAGAGTGATATAGCTGGGTCTTGTGATAGATTGATTCCTCATTTTCTAAGAAACTGCCATATTGACTTCCAAAGTGGCTGTATAAGATTGCACTGCCATCAGCAGTGGAGGGGTATTCCCCTTTCTATATATCCCCCTCCATCATGAGCTGTCTCTTGTGTTTTTCATCTTAGCCATTCTAACAGGTGCTGTGCAGAGAAGGTCTCCACTTACAGACAGGTGTAAGATGGAATACCAGAGTCATTTTGATTTGCATTTCTTTGATGACTAAGGATGTTAACATTTTTTTAGATGTTTCTTAGCTACTTCATATTCTTCTGTTCAGAATTCTGTTTAAATCTGTGCCCCATTTTTTGATTGGATTATCTTGTTGGTTGATATCTTGTTTCTTGATTCTTTTTACATATTTTGTAAATCAGAGCTCCATCATATATTTATCAAACACATTTAATATCCCCATATTTCCAGAAACTACTTTTACTCTAATCAAAACTGAACTTGATTCATCACATCAAGATTATTCCATACCAAATAACTCTGATACTTACCACTGAAAGAACTAACATAAAACTCCAATATTTCCTTTACATTATTGAAATTATTTTTTCTAAATTTCTCAAGATGAAGCTATAAAAATGTTGAAGATATAATTATTCCATTTTTAGTTTACTTTACTTAATGTACCAAGAGCATTTGATTCAGGTGATAACTCACTTTGATATTAGAGTAGTTCTACTACATGAATTCCTTATGTTTGGACATGTTTTGATCTTACAGCCACAGATATGATCTACATACAAACCCCAAACTTTTATTTCCACTTGAGTTCCATCTCATGGATTCTACTCTATATGCTATATTCCCTCATCAACATTATGTATGCATATCTGACTACTCAAACTGATTGTATATAAATAAATTTCAAAACATGGACCCCAAATTTCAACACATACCCCAAATCTGATCTCTTCTCATCAATGCACCACAAATACCCCACTACCATCTTACACTCTATGATAATTTTGCTCTTTTTCTCTAGAGCTCAAAATAATGAAGGCAATGAAGATATTCTATAAGCATGGGTGGTATTGTGACTTTACTTTTTTAAAGTCTTCAAAGTTTTGCCACCATATGCTTAAGGAACAACTAAAATTCTTGCAAAGAACTGTAGAGATTTTAACACTGTAATGGTCTGTTCCCCCTATCTTTATCTTCTGCCACCAACCTTCTTGCTTAATACAGTCTATATACAATGACTTCTAGTAAAGAACTTACAAATGTAGGCATGCTATAACATCAAGGCCTGGTTACTTGATTGCTCTTTATATGCAATCTCTTCCTAAAACGTATGTTCATAGCAGACCCCTACAGTTCTAATATGACTTAAAATTACTCTACTGTATATAAAAAATTTTGTTTCATTTCAATTAATGTCAGTGTTTTCAGAAAGTCTCTAATTTTTTTTACTGGTGTAAAATAAAGTGATATGGATTTTAGAGATTCGGTGACCTATGACATCTCAACATATATGTCCTTTCCCTTTATCCAGTATACAATAGTGCAACAGACATATGATCTCTCCTTTAAACACTTCTATACAAAAATGGAGGGAGAGGTAATATAAAAATCACTAATTGCATGGTAATTTTGAAATCTCATTGAAACACTTTTATGAGATTATCTTACACTGGGTTCAAATTCTATGAAATCTATCAATCCATAATTAATCTATTCTCTTTCTCCAAGTGTAATTTCTAGACAATTTATTTGACTTGTGACATAGCTCTTGGATGGCCTCCTTTTTCGTTATCTTTTATCAATCTGAAAAAAAATTTGTAGTGGGAAATATACTTCCTGGGAGAATCAGATGTTCTATAAATATGATTTTGAGATGCAAATTTTAACTTTCTTGAAGAGTCTCAATGGCTTTAATGTAAGTTGAAAGCAAGCACTTAGAAAAATACAGCTTAATAAAACATTTGATGTATACTATACATTTGATTCTACTTCATTTTATATGTCAAAATTTTATCTACAATTAATATTCTCTAATCCTTAATCTTTTTTACTCAATTTAACTAATAATTTGCCAGCATAGTTTTCATGATATTATGGCTATAGTCTTCTAAGACCAAATGTATCCAAACAAAAGGATGCCCATTAGACAAAAGGGTATAAATTAGTCCTCATGAAAATAGTCTTGGTAGCGGGGCTAGAGAGATGGCTCAGAGGTTAAGAGTACCAACTGCTCTTCCAGAGGTCCTGAGTTCAGTTCCCAGCACCCACATCACCCAGATGGTGGCTCACAACCATCTGTAATGAGATCTGGTACCCTCTTCTGTATACATAATAAATAAATAAATCTTTAAAAAAAAAAAAAGAAAGAAAGAAAATAGTCTTGGTAGCTCCAGCTGACCTGGAACCCATCCTGTCTCTACCAGGGAAGACTTGAATTAAACCATTTCCACCACACCCGACTCATGACTAAGGATTGCCCAGAGTCCAGAGAATATGCTACATCCAGCATGGGATTTCTGAGGGGAAAAAAAATCTATGTAGGCTATGTTCTTATGTCTGTTAACTTTATTCCTCTAAGACAAAATTCTACCTATTCAGCTACAGCTCTATCAGGCTTTCAGGGCAGGAATAAATCTAGATACACCAAGCTCCTTGTTCATCTACTTTATTTCTCTTGGATGAAATCCTGTCTACATAGCTTCAGTTCTGTCTTGACACTCAGTTCTTCTTTGTCCCCTCATTTACTGCCCTTTCATAGTCCTGCTAACAACTAAGCTCTTATGCTTCCAGCCTCATCTTTCTCCTTTGTTTCTTCACCCTCCATCTCTACTTGCTCTCTACTCGTGGCTCTGATGAATCCTACAAGAGTTCTGCCTTACCATCTATGAAACCTCTGTGTTCTTCCCTTCTCCTTGGTCATGCTGTTCTGTCTGCCTCTACCAAAAAAATGCCTGTTCCTTCTTCCCCTGGCCAAGTGGTTCTCTGCCTCCTCAGGAATGTTGTCCCACACTACCTGCCACCTTGATATGTAAAAACATCTTTTGTTCTCAGTCAATTGCTCTAGAGAGCCACTAGACCTCAAGGCAAGGCAATGGCCTGAACTTCATTTGCACAAGAAACAAAGCAATGTCTCTCCAGCTTGTCTTTGCCTAATGACCTTATCCAAGTATTGGCCCGAGCAGGAAGTTCATACAAGCATTCCATGGAAATTGTAAGCACAAGAAATTCACAACAAGGCATAGCTGAATATTAAGCTGTGTAACACCAAATAGTCCATGCTAGATGGCTTCCCACTTGAGTGACCCTTGGTCTAGTCAAGATATAGCTTTAATATACAGCTGAACTCCTTATAATATATTCTTGTGGCTCAGCACACATGACCACATATTTAATGTAACTGCTCTTAAACACATTTTCTTAAGCTCAGCACATAATGTTTACAACAGGTTCCGTTGTGCCCAGATCATGACCCCCACAGAGACCTCAGAAGAGGAGCATACCAGAATGCAAAAGCAAGGTTTATTTCTGTTACAAGTCATGACAGGGAACTCATCTCAAGCACTCACTGGCCACACAGCACAGTGAGGCAGGGAGGAATTATTCTTTCTTGGGGAAGTTAGTTTTTATAGGTAAAAATCATAAAATTTCTTAGAGGGGAGGGAGTTAGTATAGGTCCATCCTTGATTGGTCCAGTATTTCCCAGGCCTGGACTTTGTCTTATTTCAGCTTATCTGTTTGCCCTGTCAGGAATTTTACAGCCCATCTCCAGGGTCTGGTCATGTTATCTCCAGAGAGGGGCATCTCGTGACTTTGTTCTTTTGAAAACACCTGACTTTACCCTCTCCAGGAAGGGGGAACTGACTCAGTTTTGTTTGTTTTTAAGATATCACTTCCCTCAGCTCTTTAGGGGTTTTGGGGGGAACTGTGTCTGGGCCTCTTTCAGCTCATTGTGGTGTTTTTCATTGTTTATTGAGAATGCAAATAGGTTTGTCTCTGGCTTCATTTATGTTTTATTTTGTAGAAAAACCTTCGAGTCTTTTTTTTTTTCTTTCTATTTTCTCCCTCTTTTCTTCCAGTTAGGAACTTTAATACAATACACACATGATGGGCAACCTATTTGTGTCTGTAATACTTTTACTTGCATTATTTTGTTAAAACATTATTTTAGAAACAGGCATTTCACAAAAAATAACTTTCTAGCTCACCAATTTCCCCATTTAGATATTATTAAATTCAATCAAATTTTGTGTGGTTTCAGATTTATATCTCACCACTTTATATTATCAGTATTATGCACAATTCTACTTTATCAAATATATATAACACAGATGTATTTCTTTAAGTCGTGATTTAGTGAAATTCACATTCTATTTAGACATGAAATATAATATTTACATATACTATATGAATATGCAAAAATGAGAATAAGAATAATTTTAATTTTAAATAAAAATATAATAATATTGTATAAATTTGTCTGGGACTTTTAGCTCAATGATAGAATGCTTGCTTAGCATTCATGGTGAACTAGATTCAATTACATCTGTTAGGGTACAATGACATAATTTATGGTTTTTGTTTTTGTTTTTTTGGTTTTTCGAGACAGGGTTTCTCTGTGTAGCTTTGCACCTGGAACTCACTTAGTAGCCCAGTCTGGCCTCAAACTCACAGACATCTGCCTGGCTCTGCCTTCTGAGTGCTGGGATTAAAGGCGTGTGCCACCACCGCCTGGCATAATTTATGTATAGGATACATATGTTTCTACACTTATGATGGTTTGTGATACCAATATTAATTAAAGTATAATATATTTTCAAGACTATGTTGATAAAGTGAGGTTACAGACTTCAAAATAATGAAAATAAAGCAAGAGTTATTTTTCTGTGATATCAGTATTGGATAAAGTATGAATGACTATATACAATAAAGTTTAAACAGCAAAATATTTTTCTAGTCTTGGCATATTTAGTCTTAATTCATTAGTTAAAATTTAAAGTTGTTACTAGTCATGAATGTGTATGTATTTAATTAATGTAAGATTTGAAATATTAGACCTAATTGTTATGCATTAGAATAGCTAGTGACTCATAATATTGCACTATGTGTTAAAGCACTATATCATTCATCACAAAATATGTAACTCAACATTTTGCTTTTTATTTTTTTTTCATTGTTACAGAAGATAAGAACAATATTATTTTTAAAATGTCTGTAATTACTGGGCGACATTGGCAAACTGATTTTGAATTGAAGTGGGCAAGCTTAATCATTTCGGTTCTCATCACAAAGAAATGCTGATGTATTTGAAGACACAAAAATATGCTTTTGAGGACTTCTCAAGCTGAAACTGACCTGGAAGCTTCATCCCTCTTGGATAACTTTCATAGTGCTAGAAGGTGTTATGCATACTATCCTAGAGGGAAGTAAGCACCAATCTTATCTAACTCTGAATCCCTTGAACTGCAACAGTGATAAGCCTAGAATGTCATGCTCACTAGTGCAATAATGATACAAATGTAGTGAGAATTATCACATACTTTCTGACAGGAATTAATGGTTACTCTATAAGTCAAAACTTGTATCTAATATAGATATCAGGACCTAAAATCTATACATAAACAGGTCATAGAATCTAGGGGAATACTGATTATTATTACTCTGTTAAGTGGTTAGAGTTTTAAACAGATTATTAATGATTTTTTATACCTTTACATCAATGCTTCTCTTAACCCTCATCAGAGAAGGATGTTATGGAATATTTATACACTGTATGAAGATATATTACTGTGATTGGTTTAATAAAGAGCTAAATGGCCAATAGCTAGGCGTAGATGGGACTTACAGGAAGAGAGAAAGGAAACAGGAAATAAATCTAATGCCACTGAGACATAGAGGGACTTGGACATATAGAATGAAAGAAAGGTAAAAAGCCTTGAGGCAAAACATAGATTAATATGAATGGGTTAATTTGTTATAAGAGCTAATGGAACAAGCTTAAGCTATAGCAAAACTTTCATAATTAATAAGTCTCCATGTCATTATTTGGGAGCTGGTGGGCAGGACAGAAAAAAACTCATTACAGAAGGATCGTTTTTACTTTTTATTTTGCTTTTTAGTAGATGGTGTGCTGGCTAGTTTCATGTCAAATCAACACAAGCTAGAACTATCACAAAAGAAGGAACCTCAATTGAGAAAATAATTTCATAAAAAAAATTTCAAAAATAAGGCATCATATTGATTAGTGATTGACAGGGGAGGGCCTAACCCTTTGTGTGTGGGCCCATCCTTGGGCTGGTCCTGGGTTCTATAAGAAAGTAGGCTGAACTAGCCATGAGAACTAAGCTAGTAAGCAGCACCAGTCCATGGTCTCTGTATCAGCTCCTGCCTCCTGGTTCCATCCCTGCTTGAGTTCCTGTCCTTTCTTCAGTGATTAACTATGATGCATAAATGTAAACCAAATAGACCCTTTGCTCCCCAGCAATAGAAACCAAATCTGAGACAGATGGCAATAAGCACACATACACACATACAACTGGTCAAGGTGTGGAAAACAAGAGACTCTAGAATGCTCAGTCCTTAATGAGGCATCTATATCACATTTATCCTTCCAGGGCTCAAAGATCATTGCAGATGACTGGGAGAAATATTGTGTGTAAGCTTAATTCAGACACAACCCCAGAGTGGACAGAAGAGTTGGGCCCAGTCTTATCCCAGCCAAATGGCAATTGAATAATTGGATATTGATAGATGCTGGGAGAGAGATAGAAACAAATAGAGATAGAGGATGGATGGATAGACAGATTTTATATATATATATATATATATATATATATATATATATATATATATATATATATATATATGTATATATATATATATATATATACATATATATATATATATTAAGATGGATAGATAAATAGATAGGTAGGTAGATAAATAGAAATAAAGACAGAAAGATCAAAAGAAAGAAAGTCAGACAGACAGATAGATAGATAGATAGATAGATAGATAGATAGATAGATAGATAGATAGAAAGAAAGAAAGAAAGAAAGAAAGAAAGAAAGAAAGAAGGAAGGAAAGAAGGAAGGAAAGAAGGAAGGAAAGAAAGAAAGAAGGAAGGAAAGAAGGAAAGAAAGAAAGAAAGAAAACAGTGCTTTCTGCAAGGGTGCAGTGGTTGGTATGTTGATCAAACTTGAGTGGAATGCTATAATCCAAGCATATAAATACAGCAACTACACTTGATAAATTAAAATTGAAAAAGTATAAAGAAAATTGCATTGTAGGGCCGGGTGCTGAGTCTCAAAGGAGTTTGAAGAAGGGGTAAATATAGTCAAAGTACATTGTACAATCTTCTCAATGAACTAATAAAAGTTATTTTAAAAGAAAAGCCATCTTTGTCCCAGTTGACTATCTCTACATTTAAGCATCTTTTATCCATCTGTTTTCCATAAAATCTGATCCAGAAACTCCTCTGTGTCACTTATTGCAACATTATGAAATGTTTCTATTAACTGTGAAAGTCTTTATATTTCAATCCCAGCCATGAAATAATGCAAAGAACAAAGTAAATTATTATTAAATTTTAGCCTTTCTTTCTTCAAAGTTACAACTTGCTGAACAGTGGCTAAGAGTCTATTATACCTGCAAATCATTCTCACTTGAATTATTGTTTTAGTGAATAATTAGACTCATACTGAATTGTGATGTGTAATTGGGGGTGAAATGTGTATTCTATGGTCAAATCTTTCAACAAATATTGTAGTTAGGATGTGTAAATATAGTCACTTAATGTTTTCTGAAATAAGTTTCTCAAATTTAAACATAACATAATATTGTTATGTGTTCAAGTCACAAACTAAAGTGTAGACTTGCAAAAGTTGTCAAAAGCATATTGAAGGTTACAGTGTTTTCTATTTTATAAGTCTTACTGTTACTCTTAATGTCTTCTATTGGGTAGTTACATGATCCTAAATGATGTACTCAGGCATAGTTATCTAAAGAAATGTAGTAAAACTTTGATGAAGACCAAACCAGTTTTTCTTTAATTTCATATGTTTTAATTGTTGTAGATAAGAAGCTAGTTTTAATTGTCAAAGAACAAATTTATTTTAAACAAGTTTTAATTAAAACATTATTACATCATTTTCTCTTCTTTTTCCTCCAACCCCTTTCATTCTCTCTCCATACAATCTCCCTTATGACCCCTCTCACTTCTTCTCAAACCCATGGCCTGCTTTTCTTTGATTATTATTGTTTTACTTTGATTATTATTATATACACATATATACGTATATTTGAAACAATTATGAAAAAATATATACATATATTAAATATATTTAATATTGCTTGTATGTATGTCATTACAGAATTGATAATTTGGTATTGTGTAGTCAATCAGTTGTGTCATTATTGGGGAAGGAAGACTGATTTTTCCTCTCTCAGCAATTATCAATTGTTTAGTTTTTCGTCTAGTTGAAGATCCATAGGAGATTTTTTTCCCCATCTATTTAGTGTGTCTATCATTGTCATTGTTTGTTTGGGTCATTTTTTTTTTTTTTAGGCAAGCACATTATTACAATATTATGTTTATAGCCTGGTTGTCTTTCCTTAAAGACAAAATATCCTAGCAGATTATCCTGGACTTTTTGATACCTATTCTTCTATTCCTCTACAGTATTTTATTCCATAGGTTGTTAAATTTTAATCCAATGATTTTTCCAAGAATTGTATTGATTATGCTGTCATAAATACTCATATGATCAACTTTTTGCTAATATTACATGGTGCAAGAAGGTTTAGGGAAAATGTATACTTTTGTTAATCAATTATTCCAGCACATTCATAAAGAGATTAATTGCATTGTCTTGACACCTTGCTTAAAAATCAATTGAACTTCAGTCTAAGAGCATGTGTTTAGCATCTCAATATCACTCATTTATCTATCTCTGTGATTATACCTGTGGCTCTTTGTGTAACATTTTAAAATTAAGTTACACTTTAAAATTTAAGTAACACTTTTAAAATTGTGTATTTGTCAACTCATTTTGTTATATTTATTCACAAGGGCTTTACTCCATTTCATAAATGCTGTGGAATAATCCTTTTGTACATTGTGAATAAGTATCACTCTTATTGGTTTAATAAAGATCCAACTGGCCAATAGCTAGGCAGATAGAGTTTAGGTGGGAGAGCCAGACTGAGAGAATGCTGAGAAGAAGGAGGGTGGAGTCACAGCCAGATGCACAGGAAACAAGAGATGAACTTGCTGTGCTACAAAAATGTACCACCACATGGTACAGTGTAGATAAGAATTAAGGATCAATTTAAGTTGAAGGAGCTAGTTACTAGTAAGCATAAGCTATCTACCATTCATTTATAATTAATAATAAGTCTCTGTGGTTATTTGGGGAGCCAGTTGGTGAGACAGAGATGACTGGTGGGACACAGAATAGTCGGTTTAAACATATATTTTAAAATTATTTTCTTAATATAATTTACTCCCAAGTAGTTTATTCACAATATATAAAATTACCTTTGATTTTGCATGTCAGTATCCTATTTTATAATCATCTGAAACTTGATATCACTTACAACTCTATTTTTCTACATGATTTTTATGTGAATGCTATAAGGGTTTCTACATAACTGATCATATCATCTGTAATTATATATGCTTTTATGACTGACTTTTCAAACTGAACATCCATTTTTATTTACATTTTTCTCACTTCCCCTCCTGTCAACACCATCCTGAGTAGAAAGGCATTCATTCCATTGTGAATTAAGGGAAAATATGCTGGTTTTCCCCTTTTCAACATGTTAGCTGTGGCTTTTTTAAATAGACTTCATTAATTTAAAGGAAAATAAGACTTGTTCAACAGGAGGGAAATACTGTTTGGTACTGTAAAGCACCAGAAAAACTACAGAAAATATGGTTTAGACCTAATGACAGTGAACAGAACCTAGAAATAAATATAATGAGATAAAATGGGGTATTAGTTAAATTTCATTTAGAAATCCTTGTTATGACCTACACCTAGAAAAATACACTATGGTTGCTTTTCTGAAATAGTCTCTATAAAATTGTATGTACTTTCTCTAAGTTTTTTGAGTATTCATAATCATATTATTGAATTACTTTTTGTATTTTTATTAGCTCTTTGAGGATAGTTTTATCATATACTTCCCCCACCACAACTCCTCCCAACTGTACCTTCTCTACCCACTTAAATTTTAATAGTCTTTTTTGTTAGTAAAACATCTGGTTTTTTATTTTCTGTGTATCAGTGTTTTGCATCTATGTATGTGTGCATATGTAACACATGAATGCCTGGTGCCCACAGAAGCCAGGGGACGTCAGCTCCCTTGGAACTGGAGTGACAGACTGTTTTGAACTGGCATTCAGGTACTGATGGGAATGGAACCGTAACCCTCTGAAAAGCAACTTCTCTATCCCCTTCCCTTTTTACATCTATCAAATCCAAATTGGGCTACCCTTCCACTCTTGGGTGTGTTGTCACTGTAGCTTGGTAGACTTCTCACAGGCCACACCCTTAACCAAAGCTGACTTTCTCTCTCCTAGCAGCTGTCATTTGCCAATTGAATCTGGGCTGAGGAGTAATTTCATGGCCATCATTCCTCTCCATATTGAAATATTGTCTTCCTTGTACAAGGGCAGGTCATGTCCATGCCTTCCCAGCCATTGTGAGTTCATACGTAGGACTGCCTGCTTTGTAATGGGAAGCATCCCTCTTGTTTTGTCTTGTTGTAGTCAACCACCTCTAGTTCTTACAATCATTTCCCCACTCTTCTTCAGTCATTCCTGAGCCTTTGGAGGGAAGGTTTAGTATGTGTTGCCCGTTTGGGGCTGAGCATTCCACACATTCTCATTCTCTGCATCTCCACTACTCACGAGTCTCTGTTCTCATTGCCATTCACTGAAGGAAGATGATTCTCTGATGAGTTTAGTGATGATACACTAATCTATGAGTACAGCAGTAAATCATCATGATATGATTAAACACTGTGGCATTTAGGACAGTAATAGTAAGTTCTTCCCTGTGGCTTGTCTACACAAGGTTCTTGGTCTTGGTTACAATGTCATGCTTGGCTTTCATGACATAGATTGGATGATAAATTAAATCAAAAAGTTATTGGTTGCTTCCATTACATTTCTTGCACTATTTTACAAACAGGTATGCCTTGCCAGGCTTTTACACATTATTCTTCTTAAAGTCCACAGAAAAGTACAAATGCAGTCAACCTGCAGACTTGGAAAATAAAGATGCTATCCTGGCCATACCCAGGCCATACCATAAATGACAACAGTTTTGGAGACTGAGGTGTCCTGATTCACTCTTCCAGACTTTAATTAATTAGGAGCACTACATACATGCAGAGGAACAGAGAGTGTGGATAGACTTAGGCCTCTTGAAGCTCTTCTGGGCAAATTACTGGAAGGTGCCATGTATGCTACTAGACAAAGGTAGAAAAAATTGTTTGTGATATGAGTGTTTTACAAAAGTGTATTTATACATGTCTAAATATTTAAAACACTCTTCAAGGAGAAATAAACCAAAAATATTTTCTGTATAGAATGCCATTCTTTATTATAAACAATATTTATTATAGTCTTAAACAAGACAGAAAAGCAATCTATGAAAGAGTGTACCTTAAAATTCTTGCTAAGTGAAAGATGTATTGCTGTCTAGGGGACTTCATCTGGTTCCTTTTCTCTGCCAGTTAAAGAATTAAAAGGCAGGAAACCCTGGAGCACAACAAGGAGCAGCAGAGAAACCTCAAGCATCAACACCTCAGACAGCAGCAGACAGAATCAGCAGTTACAGAAAGATATATATTGAGGGTGTGGAAATAACCATCCACAAAGAAGAGGGAGGAACCCAAGAGGCTAAAAACACTGCCTCTTCTAGAGGGCTGCAGATTTGAAAGTCTCTGAAGAGTTTTCCTTGCCTAAGTTAGGGTTGCTAGCTTGAAGAAAGATAGGATAGCTAACAGACCTCCAACAGACCCATCCTGATCCCTCCTTGAACTTATTGAGTCCCTCTATCAGAAGGGGATCTGCCGGGTAAAGAAAAAGCCTAAGAGACCTTAGTTTTAAGTTGCCAGGCTTTTGTCTCAGGTGTTCACTATAAGTAAGAAGCTAGCCACCTTGGTAGTTTACCACCTTTATTACCTAAATATGGCCCCTCTACCTATCTGTCTATCTATAGGGAATTTGTCTAACTCTTAGTCTTTCAATATTATTGGTAAAGGATTTTTAGTATAAAAATGAGAATGCCTGTGTAGCTTTATTATAAGAAATTCTTCATAAACAACATGACGGAAGTTTCTGATTTATACCCGGGGAGCTTCCATTCTTCAACATTTTACTAGAATTTAAATAATTTTTGCTAGGTAGCTTCCCTGGAGTTGTGTAGCAGTCTAGCCATCTTTGTTTTACATCTAGTATCCTCCTATGAGTGAGTACATACCGTGTTTGTCCTTCTGAGTCTGGGTTACCTCACTCAGATGATGTTTTCTAGATCCATCCATTTTCCTGCAAACCTCATGATTTCATTGTTTTTCTCTGCTGAGTAGTACTCCATTGTGTATATGTACCATATTTTCTTTATCCATTCTTCAGTTGAAGGGCATCTAGGTTGAAATCTTGGGCTTACATAGGGACACTTTGCTCAGTCTGGAAGGAGGTGACAGGACCTGCCTGTACTGAATCCACCAGGTTTAAGTGAATCCCCAGGGGTGCCTTGATCCTGGAGGACATAGGAATGGAGGGGAGGGGCTAGGGGGGAGGTGGGGGTGGAGGTGGGAGGGGGGAGGACAGGGGAATAAAATTTAAAACACATAATAATAAAGAAAAAAATAATAATTTTTGCAAGTGACAAAATAAAGACTATTTTTTCATACAGAAAACATTGTAGGTATGACTTGAAAGAAACTTTATCAATGAAATAATGGAATTTCTGTATGTTTATATGAAAAATATACAATGGTGTTACTCCTGTAAATAACAACTTACATGAAATTAGACAAATGCTGAATAATGTTGATTAGTCAGAGTAGAATAGAATTGACAGTATGCTTCCATCAAGAAAACCTCTTAGTGACCTATTTTGTTTCAGTGAGGATTTCAAAATGGTATATAAATGAATGGTATAGAGATAAAGTCTTAAAGAAATAAAATAGTAGGGAGGAAGGGACTGGACCTGCCTGGGCTGAGTCTACCAGGATGGGCTGACTCCCCAGGGTAGACCTTGCCTAGGAGGAGGTGGAAATGGGGGGGAGATTGGGGGAGACGGCTGGGGGATGGGAGGAAGGAGGACAGGGGAATCTGTGGCTAATATGTGAAATTAAGTTAATTATAAAATACAATATATATTAAAAATAAATATTAAAGCCAGAAATAAAATAAAGGAAGAATTGTCTTCAAGACAAGAACCCACTCACTTACATTGTAGAAGGGAATTCCAGGAAAACTTAAGCAACAATCAACAGTGGAAAGTTTTATGCAAATGTAATTCAAAGAGAAGTCCAGGTGCCAGCCTCAGCAAGCAGAAGAACTTGCCAGGGATAGTTGTGTTTCTGGCTTGAGAGTCAAGAAGGATACAAGAAGGAGACTGTGGAATCTTCCTCTGCAGTTAAGAAGAACTACTAAGGCTGGGTACACATTAGGGAGTCCCTGCATGAAGTTTCATAAAGGCCATTGCTTGAAGCTGTAAAAGTGATACTTGAACTTCTTTGGAGACCTCTAAGATGTTGGAGACACCAAAGCTATGGGACATTTGCAGACTGCCTAGAGAAACTGCCCAAGGGGGGAAAAAAGAATGTTGCAGTCAACAAAGCTGAATTTTAATACATATTAAATACATAATTTTATAGTCTCTACAACACCAGCATAAAGAAAAATAATATTTTGAACTTGATTTCATTAAAAATGATGACAAACATTTCTAGCACAATTCTTTATATACCAATTTGTACAAGATTCTCACTGAACATTTCACTTTCATTAATAATAAGTCAGACAATTTTGTCTTTCTGTTTTTGTTGTTGTTGTTGCTTGCCAATTAACATGAAAACATTGCAATTTTCCTGTGATGCATTGAAGAAGTGGGACTCAGGAGTGCTATCATATCACAGTCATCAGCTCCTTTGGAAGAATGAACAACTACCTTTACATTTCCTTTTCCTGAGAGAACAAGGGGGCAGACACACTGGTTGCCTGGCCATTTCTAGCACTGGAGGCAGTTCAGACTTTTCATGGTCAGCAAATGGATAGAACATCCATAGTTCTATGGAACAGCACTGTGATATGCATCTAGACCTTGTAGGTTAACTCATAGATATATGATATGTACAAAAGATTTTCAAATAATATAATAATTGATGATATTAATTATGAAAGAATGAGGTGTAGTTAGAGTATTCCTGCCTGGCCCACAGTCAGGACAAATCTCTCTTACCCGCCAGTCCCACAGTCACTCAGACCCAACCAAGAAAGCACACAGAAACTTATATTGCTTACAAACTGTATGGCTGTGGCAGGCTTCTTGTTATCTACTTCTTCTATCTTAAATTAACCCATTTCTGTTAGTCTATACTTTGCCACATGGCTTGTGGCTTACCAGTGTCTTTACATGTTGCTTCTCATGGCAGAGTCTGGCAGTGTGTCCTCCCAGCCTTTCTGTCCCCCTCCTTCTCCTCTTCCTCGTCCCACCTACCCTATCCTTCCTGCCTGGCTACTGACCAATCAGCACTTTATTTATTTTAACCAATCAAAGCAACACATTTGACATACAGAACATCCCACAGCACTTCCCCTTTTCTTTTTTTTAGAAAGCAAGGTTTTAACTTTTTGGTAGTAAAATTTTAGATAATAAAGCAATTATCAAGCATGAATTACAGTTACAATATTAAAGAAGATATCCTATCTATCTTATATTTGTGAGTCTAAGGTTTTATGTCTAACTTATCTTTTATCATAATTGAGGAAATTATAACTATCTAGCCTTCAACCACATCAAAGACCTCAGAAGGATATAATATTGCCTGAGAACCAGGAGAAGGATGCAAGCATTTTTCGGGAGTCTTGCAAGAATAGACAGAGACAGCTGGCAGCCTGGACAGTCACCTAACGTTCCTTTGTAAAGTTGGGGCATTTGTCTTCAGCCCACAGGGCTAGAGTCTCTAGGTCACTTCTCTCAATGTCCTGTAGAATGTTGGGCAGTTTCCTCTGCAAAGCAGGACCCTGAAGGACCATTTTGTCAAGCAAAGTTTAGTGGTCACCTTTCTATGGGTCCTGCATGTCCAGTCAATCAAGCAGTCCAGGCAAGAACAGTTTCTTGCCCAAATGGCTATTTTTGCCAAGGTGAAGATAAGATATGAAGTGTCTTCAATGCCCATCCTGCTCTCTGAAGTAAATTGATGCTGCCAGGAGCAGACATGTCTCACTGACCAGAAACTCTAAATTTTAAAATTATTTTAAATTCTATATTCTGTAGACTTTTGAAGTGTTTGAAGAATACCTGTCTATCTGAAAAATCTCTATGTATACCTAGAAGTCTTAACTAACATGGCTGCGAGTATGATTATCATAGATGACCAGTTATTACTCTACTTTTAATTATCCATTACAATTTTAAATGAGCTGTATAAACATAATACCTTAAACAAGAGTAGAAATATATATACAGTATAACAAAATTAACTTTAAGTTTGTATCAATAGACTAAAATCTATACCAATGTAAAACATTTTAAATGAGTTGTTGCTCTTTAGAAGTTCATTAATCTACCCTTTCATCCTATCATATCTATATCATATCCCCTTTTTATCTTTAGAAAGAGATTGCATATATAATCAACCTGTTTTAAATAAAATATTAGTTTTTCTCTGTCCCACCAAAAATTTTAAGTAAATTAGGAAAAAAGGAATATGTATGAATCATCATTTTGCACATTATACACTTGTAACAACATCTATCTATCTATATTCTGGTAAAATTTTATTTGGAATATAAAATAATTACAGTGAAAAATTTAAAGCTAAGTTTCCTATATATGTTATCAGTCATATATAGAAATTACTAATCAATATGTTCCTAGAATTTTAAAATATACTGAATTCTTTGACTCAGGTACATCTTTTTAAAGAGAAAGTAATTTCAGACCAATGGGGATTATAAATAAAGTATATTTAGGAAAATATATGTATGAATTATTCAAATAGGTTTAAAAAAATTATCACTGTGTTCTGCTATTTAGCTCCAACATTCATTACAAAGAACTGTCATTAAATTACGCTTTTCTTATATATTTTGGTGGTCTTAATTAGCTACCCTTACAAATTATATACTGCATTGATTTAGCGCAAAAGGTGTTTATTAACCTTGAAAATCTTAAAATCATCAACACCTATATATAACACCAAAAGGTAATTTGTATTAGCTGTTTCTTCAGAATATCTCCTCCCTCACAGCCAGATATATGTATGCATGTGTCCACAGTACAAAAACAATGAATTTATGCACTGTCTTCATCTCTATGCAGATGAGGAAGAGGGGGCTCTTGTCATTGATTTAACATTCAGAGAAAATCAACTGAGTTAAAGGGCAATGTGAAGGAATATTTGTGTCAGCACTTTTGGTATAATCATGTATTTCAATACAGCATTGTATGACTTAATGAGTACTCCTTCAAAATGAAATCACAGCAACAGTGTGCTTTTCGGCTCATAGCTACTCACTGAAAAGTTCTGAAGAAGTAATTGCTGACAAACCATAGATATTGAAGCTCCACAAAGGAATGAAAAGTGAACATAGCCAGCTTGTCTCAGTGCCGCAGAATAGATTTCCAAATATCTTCATTATAAAATTAGTTTAGTCTACATTAAAAACAAGACTTAGATGGCACATTGACTGCCCAAGATACTCAGCAATGTGGCTTCTCCTCTTGGTTCAAAGTTATTGCTGTACATGATCTGCATTGTTTCCAAGGATATTTGTTTATGTATATGTAGAGATTTTTGCCTGAACATAATCTTATATTTATGAAGCAAGGCAATTCTCTGTAAATAAATAAGAATGAAAAACAAATACTGCAATCATCAAGTATGGGTAGATCTTTGTTTTGATCAACCTAAATTCTTTCTCAATTTTATTTATCTTTGGAGGACTACAGATATATTTATAAAGCATAATCCATGTACTACTTGGAGAAATTTAATTTCTTTCCTATGTCAAAGACAGTTGTCTGGATGTTTCATAGAACTATATCAACATGAAAACTCTAACTCTCAGAAGTTTAATGCTGGTATTTGTTGATATTATTATCATCTATCAACAATTCACAGAATGCCTTCTAAATTACCTTAACTGTATTCTAAATTGCTAATCAATACAACTGCTACATTGCCCTTCAGTTTGTCACTAAATTTGACATATAGAGTCAGTAAAAAATATGTACTAGACTAGGATTATAAATGAATTCCATTATTCTTTAAATATTTTGTTAATGTGTTATTTTTCATACAAAGGCAACATGAAGTATGTAGGTTCACAAGGATGCTTTTAATTAATTCTCAATGGGTTTCCAAAGCCTTACTATTGAGATATTGAGAGATACTCATTGCCTTAGTCAGTGTTCTGTTGCTATGAAGAAACACCATGGTCACAGTACAAAGGATCATTCAGTTGGTGCTAGCTTACAGTTTCACAGGGTCAGTCTATTGTCATTATGCCAGGGAGCATGGTGGCACACATGGCACTGGAGTAATAGATGAGAGCTACATCCTGATCCACAGGCAGATAGAGAGAGATACTGGGCCTGGCCTGGGCTTTTGAAACCTCAAAGCCCACCCCCAGTGACATACTTCCTCCAACTAGGCCACACCTCCTAATCTTTCTAACCCTTTTAAACAGTTTTACTCCTTGGTGACTAAGCATTCAAGTATATGAGCCTATGGAGATCATTCTTATTCAAACTACCATATTCACATTTATACTAATAACTTTAATATAATTTAATAGACAATACAGATCCCGTATTGATTTTTTTTAATTTGTCTCAAAATACAAGCAAATAGTCACTCAATATTTTCACTCAAATATACATGGAAATATTCTTCTCTAATTACTGAAATATAGGAACATGTACCAGAATAAGGAAGGAGGTATATGTAGATGTCAGAGACATAAAAGAGACTAAATAAAAATGGAATATTTACATTGCATATCACTGTCACAGTGTAGCGGTGAGCCGCTTCTTAGCTCTCCATACTTTAATGATCTGAATTTAACCGGGAATTTTTTACATTTTTTTCCTTAAATATTATCTTCTAGTGAGACTTTTAGACTGGATGGGCATTATCCGCAAGCAAAGCACATGAGATATTCTGAAGAGCCAGCAACTATTTCTTTTCAACGTTCAACTTAATGCAACTTCAGAAATGACACCTTATGACAACCAGAGCAAAAAATAGAAACACAGTATTGATCATATTGTAATTATAAAATGTTTGCAGAGATAATTATGTGACTACACTCCTGCAAAAATCTTTTGTACCTCATTTACTTTGTTATTTTTTTCAGACCTCTAAAATATAATAATAAAATAATAAGGGATTTTATTCATCTATTAATTTTACATCCTAGCCTCAGCCCTTGCCATCATCCTTCCCTCTCGGTTGCCCCGTCCCTATCCCCTGCTCTTAGACCTCCATCCAGGAAAGTGCAGGTCTCCCTTGAGCAACAACAAAACACAGCATATCAAGCTGCCATAAGACTAAGTACCCCCCCATGTACTAAGCCTGGGTAAGGTGACCCAGTGTGAGAAGTAGGGTCCCAAACGCCAGTAAAAGAGTCGGAGCCAGGCCCTGTTCCCACTGTTAGGAGTCCCACAAGAGGACCAAGTCACCCAACTGTAACCAATATGCCAAGTGCCTATGTCAGTCCCATGCAGGCTCAACGGTTCTTGGTTCAGACTCTGGGAGCCCAGGTTAGTTGATTGTGTGAGCCTTCCCATGGTCTCTTTGACCCTTTTGGTTTCTACACTTCTTTCTCCTCCTCCTCTGCAGGGTTCCCCAACTCGGCCTAATGTAGCAGTGGATCTCAGTATCTGTCTCCATCAGCTGCTGGATGGCACCTCTCTGATGAAAACTGAGCCAGGCACCAATCTGGTTACAAGAGGTGGCCAGTTCAGGTTATGCATTGTGCCATTGCTAGGAGTCTAACTAGGGTCCTCCCCATAGACTCCTGGGAAATCTCCTCCTCTGCACCAGATTTCCACCCTAAAATGCGTCCCCCACTAGTTCCTCTCAGCACTTCCCTCCTTTCTGTGACCCCCCCAACCCACCTGATAATAACAAGGGATTCTTAAAATGCAAGTAAAACTGGCAACTGAGGTGTATATTTTTTCTTTCATTGGGAAAATAAAAGATACATGAAGTGTGAACTACCACGTGTTCACAGCTCTTAAGTACATATCACAGATTTTTATAATTTTAAGTCATAATAACTATTTTTATTAATATGTTTTCTTGGTTTAGTATTTCTCAAATATTATTAATTTTCTCATGATGCATGCTTATTTAGGGAACATACATATATAGGTAAGAAATAAGCAATATTATTATTTAATAAACCATACATACATATATCTCAAAACAATTTGACAGAATTAAAATTAGAAAATGTGTGCTCTCAGTTCAATCATTTAAAAAAAATATATTATAAAACTTATTTGAACTGTATTTTTAAATATTCCCATCTCTCCCTTCACAGTATCTTTGTTTGTTATATTTCCTTACAGGTCTAATTCAATGTTTGGAAAGCTTTTACCCTCTCATTGTAAATTAAAATATAAAAGAACATAATTAAACCAATTTTCCTGATTATAACTTTTATAACTTTTTTATAACTGTTTTATAACTTTTCTAATACTAGGCGCTGGAGGGTGGTTGACACTAGAGACAACTGGTTATCCTTTCCTAGCCAATCGCTATCAGCTCCTTCGTTAGACATGGGACTTTGAGTTCCCTACCCCTTTTCAGTGTTGGGATGGTGTCTGGTTTGAACCTGTGCAGGTTGTGCAGGTTGCCACGGCTTTTGTGAACTGATATGTACACCAATTCTACCTAGATAATAAGGTTTTATAATACCATTCAAATATGAACAATGTAGCATGATTTGAAAACTCATATGAATTGGTTAAGCTGTATATTTAGAAAGACATGAACACTCTATTCACATTCTCTTCTGTCAAGTTCAGTTCAAATTTGTAAGCTTTAAAGAAATGAGAGAGAACGTGAATCAATTTCATTCCTCAGCCTAATGTTACCTGAATTAAAATAATAGTTTTTCTTTTTTTTTTTTTAATTCAATACAGAGCAGCTATTTTTTTATTCCCTTCTTCTGGGGTTTTATTGGTTTTTGTTTTATTTCTGTTTTTCTTTATGATCCTGCAACAAATTGTAAAGTGTGTGCAATTCTCATAGTTCTGGAGAATGGGGAATCCAAGAGCAAGGTTTAGCAAACTGGTAATAGGCACAGATAGCTCTTTTGTCATGCATTCTTATGTGATAGAAGGGAAGCAAAACTCCTTGGGGAGTCCTTTATAAAACTACTAAATCCTAATCAAACTCGAGGGCCTGGTGCCACCCTCGTGTCATAATCAACTATCAAGCCCTAAAGGCCTCCATCTTATAATAAGGTCAGATTGGTGATAATATATACATCTCACAGACAATAGCAGTCTGTACATCCCACACGTGTATATGTTACAAATAAAGTCAGACACATAAGATGTTTAGGATAACTTTACCTATTTCTACCTGGAGTTATTATAAACTGGTCCTAAAGTTGAATAACACAAGTAAGTTTCCAAATTAAATTAAGACAGACTTTTCGTATCTGATGAGTTAAAAACAACATTAATACAAATGCAAAGTGTACCGGCTAGTTGTTGTGTCAATTTGACAAAAGCTAGAGTCATCAGTCAGGAGGAGGACCCAACTGAGAAAACGCCTCTATCAAGTGGGCTGTAGATAAACTTGGAGGGCATTTTATTAAGTAGTGGTTGATGCGGGGATGCCCAGACTGTTGTGAATGGTGCCATCCCTGGCTGGTGGTCCAGAGTTCTGTAAGAATGCAGGCTGAGCATGCCATGAAGAGACAAAGAGGAAGCAGCACTCCTCCCAGGCCTCTGCATCAGCTCCTGCCTCCAGATTGCTGCCTTGTCTGAGTTCCTCTCTTGCCATATTCTGAGGATGCGCTATGGTGTTGAAGTATAAGCTGAATAAATCTGTTCTTCCCCAAGTTTCTTTGGTCATGGTGTTTCCCCAAAGTTACAGTAACCCTAAGACAAAAAGTAAAAATTGTGCTCACAGGTATGTGCTTTGTAAAATTTTATTCTTTTATTATTTGAGGACTATGTAATAGAGAATTGGCCTGTTTGCAAAAAAAAAATTGTATTTTTTTCAATATAATATTTCCATGATTAGTTTGGCACATGATCAGTACAGTAAAATATTTAAATCATTGGTCAAGCATATTCTTATTTGAATTACAGTAGGCAAAATTCTGAATCTTTAGAATAATTCTATATAATAACCCAACATTTTTAGAGTATACTTAGTGCTACATTTTCTATGTGTATAGGCATGTGTGGTTTTGCTGTTCACATTGGCTGCAAAGCAGAGCAGCCAAGAATTCAGTGGAAGGCAACAGCAGTGTACTGTAGCATGAATCTTAAATGGTCTTATTAGTAAAATCAAACCTGGGGCCAGTTATTGGGGAGAATGCTGGAAGATCAGAGAAGCAGAACAAGCCACAGCTACCTCACTTTGCCAGGTCCTCAGCTGATTCTGTTTCCTCAGACTGGAAGCCTCTGAGTCCTCATCCAGAATGAACCTCAGCTGAATGGCTGCTCCAAAGTCTAAAAGCTTAACCAGCCAAATGCTTCTAATTTCTGGTCTACATGCCTTATATATCTTTCTGCTTTCTGCCATTACTCCTGGGATTAAAGGCATGTGTCCTCAAGCTTGGCTGTATCCTTCAATAGATGGATTTCTGCCTCTGGAATGCTGGGATTAAAGGTGTGTGCTACCACTGCCTATCCTCTATGTTTAATATTGTGGCTGTTCTGTCTCTGACCCCAGATAAGTTTATTAGGATGCACAATATTTAGGGGAACACAATACCACCACAGTGTACCTAGCACACAAAATACAGGTGCTTGATGATCTCAATTCAGATATGAATTAAAGTGTTTATGGACAGAAATGATAGCAAATCAGTCTTTAATATGTTAAAAGCAGAAAGGAGAAATTTGCCAATGTGCATGTGAGACCATTCCTGAAGTTATTAATATCTATAATGTTCAACAAAGTGATATAAAAGAGGTTAAAACTGATGATTCACATGATAATGATTCTTTAGAACAACATAATAAAGGCATGGTAAATTGCATTATTGTGAAGCCAAAACCCAGAGAAACGTATGGTCTCATTACCAAGGTCAGGAAGCTACTAAGCACTTCCTGGCTCTGTTGACGGGGTGACATATGTCACATGGTGGTGTGGCTGAAACGTGCAGGTGAAGCTGTTCAGGATGCTGAGAAGGAGATTTTTAAAAACAAAACTTCTGAATGTTATAAAGAGGAAAGATTATGTGTAAGAGCAGTTTTTTTTTTTCCAATATAGAACTTGAGAGTGACGTGTTTTATAGGAACACTGTTTAACCAACCACATACAGTACAAATATTCACAATGAAAATGATTATGTGGCTGTAAACACAGACACATATGGTGAGGGTTTTGTAAGGTTTCTGAGAGAGGGAGACCACCAGAGTGGCACTAAGGTGCAAGAATGAAGAAGAAAGAGCAGCTGTGCGGGGGTGGGGGTGGGGTGCCGGGGGTGCCGGGCGGGGTGGGGAGGGAAGTTTGTGTTTTTACAGGATGGTTTAGCTTGGGCAGGAGAGTGACATTAAGGAAGAAGAGGACTACTACATACAAAGAAACTGTCCTACACAGAAATTCCTACTAGAATGGTCATAACAATAAAGATAACCGGATGCCGGGATGCCCTACAATAGAAGGGTGCTGTGGTCTTGGATCAGATACCGGAGCCATGCAGAACATGCAGTTTTTACTTCCTCAAAGCAGGGGGTTCTGTCTTTGCCAGGTACTTGGATCAGCCTTTGCTGATTGTAAGATACATAGATGATCTGCTCTAGTTACTTCTTGCTGAATGGGGTGCCAAGTCTGGGGGGCAGAAAAGCAAGGTATGACTAGGTGTAACTGGTCTAAGTCATAGGGAGCTTCTGCCTAAGTCATAGAGTGTTTCTGCCAAGCCTGAGAATGTATACCAGGAGGAAGACGGACAGGTGAGGAGGCACTGGGTTGAAGAATGGTGGGTGATTTAGTTTAACTTGTTTTGAACACATCTGCGGAGAAATGTGGTGAGGAGGAGAAGGAGAATCCCAGTAATGGGTTATTGAAGGAGTAGAAACCATGGGCAGATGCTACTGAATATATTCCATAGCTCAAAGGAAGTAAATGGACAACTTTGTTTCAGAGTTGTTTTGTTCTGTTTAAATTACACTTCAACTTGACCTGGTTTGTGGACATAATAACAATATTCTTCACTGAGGAAAAGACAGGCTCCTCCTTTTTCTGCTGTCAGGAGGTTTAAGGATCCTAGGTTTTCAAAGGTTACCTAGACCAGAGAAAGAAGCTGTTCCTGTAGCATCCAGAGGCCTCTAGCCGAGCTCTCAGTTGCTGTTATTAGTTCCACTGAGAGCTAGGTATGAGAGGTGCTATATCTGCAGCCACCTTCGAGGACACTAGGCTGACTACCATTGTCACAGTTGAGCAGTGTTAAAAGGTATGAAAACAGAAGGAGAATTTCCCTTCAGTGTAACAGGTTAGGCTGAGGACACGAGTTACTTGAGAAAAATGGCCTTCTTGCTTGGGGCCCATCCATATAGGAGAAAACACTAGATCTTCATGAGAAGAAGATGCAATTTGGGAGAAGATGATAGTTAAAGAAACAAAAATAAAGATTTTATAGGAATGGGGTCAGCACTAATGTCATGGTGCCAACTGTCTAATAATCTCACAGTGTGGAAAGAGAGAGAAAGAAAGAGGGAGGGAGGGAGGGAGGGAGGGAGGGAGGGAGGGAGGGAGGGAGGGAGGGGGAGAGAGAGACAGAGACACAGACATAAAGAGAGAGATGGAGAGAGAAAGAGCAGAAGAGCAGGAACAGGATGAAAGGTCATGGAGAAGGAGGATATGTGTTTATAGGAAACATTATACAGGGGCATGGCTGTCATTCCAGGATTTTGGAGAGGAACATAGAGGAAGCATGGGTTATGATTGGAAGTCAAGGTTCAGTAATTTCAGGAGTCCTGGGAAGGCACTGTGGGCTTCCTTCCAGGATGGTTCCTGGAGAATGATCTGTGAGGGATTGTTGTAACTGGTGGCCAGTAGCTGCTATACCCTCAGGTACTTCAATTAGTGAATCAACCATCAACCTGTGAAAGGTCTGGTGATATATAAGAATTTTTATGTTTGTCACTCAGTGGGACTTATGAAGAACCACAGTCCCTTTTATCCTGGTTAACCTTTGGCACTGTCATGAGTTTGTGATAGTGAAGATGGCATATTCTTTCAGTGAGTGCTATGGTTGGATATTCTCCCCGTTATTGTTGAACAGTTCTGGCACTTCCAATAAGGACATTGCCTCTACTGTGTGCAATGTGATTCATATGTGATGCACCATGGTTGTATTTGATCTTTTGTGAGACACAGGTATTTTGCTATGGTTTGGGCCTCTTTGAGTGAGGAGGAACAACACCTGTAATAATCACCTGACTCATAGACAGAGAAGGTTAGGCTAATTGGGTTGGAGGAGCTAAAGAGAGGAGAGAAAGCAGAGGTGAGGAATTTAACGTCATCTTTAACATTTTCAGAGACCAAAACATTAAAATGCCAACCAAATGGAAGAACAGAGCATATTAACTCATAGATGGGGTGAGACAATGGTGGAAAGGGAAAGAAACAACCCTAAAGCAAGCATTTTTATGTTATGAGGGATGTGGAGACACAGAAGATCTTACCCTTAAGAGTGGAGTGGAAGCCTACTTACCTTCCAGTGAGGTGAAGTTTGGTTATACTAGCTTGGCCCATTTTAACTGTGAGAGTTGGACACCGTTTTGACTTCTTGAAGTTTAACCACTGTAAAAGTGGTGAGAATAACCAGATGAGGGTCCAGGGCAGAGGAAAACAAGGCATTGGGAATGAGATTATTTAAGTTGTACAGAAACTCCAGGGTTGAGAGATAGATTAGTTGGATCCACTATAGGCTGGGAAATGAGCTTGAATGAGCATGTTGAAGTGGGAAAGTAGTCATGTAAAACTGTAGGCTCTAGGGGAGGAAGAGAAGGACATCCATTCATGAGTTCCAACAGATTTAGGAAAGAAGGAGCCTGGGTGTTATATCTTATTCTGGTTAGAGCAAGAGAAAGGAGATGGATCCAGGGTAAACATATTTCTTGGGTGAGTTTGAAGAGGTAAGCATTGGTGATGGCATTATTTCATTCTACCTTTCCTAAAGTTTGGTTTTGTAGGGTATATAAAGTTTGCATTTTATGTTTAGGGCCTTTGAACCCTATATGATTATTTTATGGAAATGAACAATGGTCCATTCACAGACTGTGTGGAAAGGGGAAGTCCAAAGCAGGAGGAATGTGTTCCAGGAGAAGAGAGGAAATCACATCAGCCACTTATTGAGTGGATCACAATCCTGACAAGGTTTTCACTATAGTGAGGAAGTATTTAGTTCCTTGGCAAGGTGTCATGTGTATAAAATCCACCTGCCAGTCAACCCCAAAGAGGGACCCTCAGTGTTGCTAAGATTTAAAGTAAGGAGGGGGCCTCAGGCATCCCCAAGACAAGTTTTTGGCAAAAAGTATGCAAGTCTGAGTGGCCTTGACAATAAGTATGGAAAGGTGATGGTGGTACAGCAGAGAAGTTAGGAAGCAAGTGAGAGGGCAAATCCCAATGTGAAAAAAAGTTACAGAGGTGGCTGAAGATAGGTACCACCTAGTCTTTATGGAAATGATAGAGGTCACCCTTAATCAGCCAGTCCTAAGAGACAAGAGAAGCTCCTAATAGTTTTAGTTCTTGAAGTTGAGGTGAGCAATATTTAGAAGATAAACTAGCAGGGGTGAGGAAAAGGATGACAGACTTTGGAAGTCATGGAGGGATGGTTAGATGAAATTCTGGAGCCCTCTTGTCAGTAGAGGTGTTTCCCTGAGCTACTCAAAGTCAAGGGGGCTAATGTTCTCATCATTGGAAGACAGCTGCCTATCTGTTGACTTTCTGATGGTTGGCCAGGTGAGGGCCCTAGTAAGGGCTACCAGTTCTGCCTTTTGTGATGTGGTCCCAAAGGGATGTGGCCCTGGTTCAACACCTCCTGTTAGCTGACAGCACAGCTGGCTATTCAAGTTCTCTAGGGGTGTGGTAGAGGAGCTCCCATCAATGACCAGGTACAGTCTAGACGAGTTTGGGATTGGAGTTAATATACTTTTGGGATCATGGTATGTCAGTTTCTCTAGAGCCTCTAGGCATTGATGTGAAAGCTGAGTAGGGAAGGCAAAAAGGGTGGCTACACTGAGTGGATAGCAGGTTTCTAAAGAAAGATTCTCGTTTTCTAAGAAGGTTTTGAGGACAGGCAAGATCTTAGGGGAAGTGAATGTTCACAGAAAAGAGTCAAAGAGAAGATCCTCTAGCCAATGAGGCAAATAGACACTATTTTCCTGCTCAAATGTAGTCTTTGGGCTTCTTGAGCTAGCAAGATGCTGAAACTAAGGACCATACACAGGACAATCCATTTTTACAGATGTTTCAAGCTGTTTTGAAAGAGAGGGAACAGGAGTAAATGTCAGACAGTTCATCTGGCCCAGGGCCCTAAGAGCAATCTTAGTCTTTTCTGTAGTATATAGAGCAAAGGGCTGGTGGACTTCAAGGAGAACTAGGGCCATGGCTCTCAAAAACGTGTCCCTTGTGCAATGGAAAGCAGCCATCACCACAGGGAGGGAGTTCAGAACCTTGTGGTATATTCATTAGCTTGATCATAAGGCAGTTTGGCTAAGAGTACAAAGTAATGAATCTGGCTTTGGAGAAAACCCACAAAGATATTATTTCAGCTTTTGTAGTTTTTGGTAGAAGGGAGTGGAGGAGATGCTTTCAGTCAAGGGTGAAGTGTGTATAAGAAGAAAGCCTGAGAAGGTACTTGGTCTAGGGAGAATTGTGTCTCTTGGTGGTGGTGGTGGGGAATGTACCCTTGGAACCAAGAAAGCTTAGGAGAGAAGCAGTGTGTTTTTGAACAACAGACAGGTAGAAGAGAAAAGGAAGTTATCCATATATAGAAGGGTGCTAGGTGAGATGTCTAAGGTTAGGATGCTGGTGGCAAGAGCTTGGCCATAGAAATTAGGGTTGCTTTTAAATCATTGTCTGAGGCCAGTGGAGGTGACCTGTGAGGCAGTGAGGGTGTCAGCACTCTCCCAGGTAAATGAAAAGATGTCCTAAGTGTCAGTGTGAAGCAATATAGAAAGGACAGCATCCTTAAAATCTAGGAAGGAGAAATGAGTTGTAGAGAAGGGTATATGAGAATCATGCACAGGTTGGGTACAACAGGGAAGAGAAAACTGTGGCATTAATGGCACAGAGGTCCTGTACTAGGCAGTAGAAACAGTCTGACTTAACTATCAGAAGGATAGAGATTTTAGGGAGAGTGAACTGAGTTGAGGAGTCTAGAATTTCCTATGAAGGTGATGACGGGTTTTTATCTTAGTTGGTGTTTAAGAGAGATGTGATATTGAGAACCACAAGGTAAGGAAAGACTGCATATTCCTTAAAGTCTATAGGAATGGATGGGTAATGGGAAGAAAGAGCATGGCATAGAGATAGGGCCACAATCTATGCCACCAAGATTCTGTTTCCAATGCAGAAACCCTCAACACAGAACCAAGCCTGCCCATTGCTCCATCTACCACCAAGGTCATGTCCACAATGTGAAAAGGACACTGGAATGTTGACTGTTCATCCCTGCCAAGATAAGGTAGGGCAGCCTCTCCCCAAAATCCATCATAGGATAATTTGTTCAATCTTGGGGGCCTGAGCCTGGTAACTGAAGACTGAAGGTGTCCCAGAACATTGAATCCCAACTTCACACTTCCAGTCACAATGGAGGAGCCATGATCACAGTCCAGGTATCAGTTAGGCCAATCTCATTTGTCATAGATATGGGGGCCATATGGTTAGTGCTGCCTCCCTACACTGGCAAATCTTACCCTTCTCAGGTCCCCATACTGGGAGTTGATGGTCAACCAAATACCCTAGGACAATGGGTCCCCTGCCGTTTTTAATCAATGGCATTTCCTTCTCTCATTCCTTTATTAGGATGAGTCCTAATTCAAAACTCTCTCTCTCCCTCTGATCACAGCCAAATATCCTCTTTCTCCTCTCCAAAGTCTCCAGAGACCAAAACTCATACGTCTTATCAATCCTTCACTAATTGGAAAATGATGGTGAGGAGACCTGTAAGAAAGAAGAAGGATAAGAAGAGTGTATAGACTCATTAGGAACAGAGCAAGAGAGGAAAGAGAAAGAGATTGAGAGACAGAGAGAGAGACACAGAGAGAGACAGAGAGAGAGACAAAGACAGAGACAGAGACAGTATCAGTGTCAGTGTCAAGGGCCAATCACTGACTAGAGAGGCATCCCTCAAGAACTGGGTTCCAAGAAATAGATATCTGTGGACATCAGACAGGCAGCCTGACCACCTGAGGGACCCTGATAGTGAGGGTTTTTTTGGGGGGGTGGGGGGAATGCTGTCATGATTTTGGCTGTATGCAAGGCTCTTAGAAAGAGTCTAGCCTGGAAGTGACACTTGTTCAGAAAGAGATCAAAGAAGCCAGGAAGCTGGAAAGAGAAATCCAAAACAGTGTTGAATGCAGAGGCTGACAGTGGCAGAAGGTCCACGGCACTAAGGGGCCTGAAAAGCAGTTTGATGGTCAAGTCCTAGGGAAGGAGGGACACTGTCCCAGTATACAACTGAACACTTGTCTTCCAGGTTTTGGCACTAGATGTAAGTTTTATGGGTGAGGGAGACCACCAAAGTCTCACTGAAGCCAAAGAATGTAGTTTTATTGAGGTACAAACTGCTGAGCTATCTCCAAGAAAGGGGAGAGAGGCCCCCACAAAATGAAGTTTGAATTTTTATAGGATAGTTTAGGTTGAGTGAGAAAGCAGCTGGAGAGCATTACCAAGGAAGGGAACTACTACAAACAAGAACTTTTAAGAGGGCATCTCTGGTCATAATTGCATGCTGTGGTCTTGAGTCATATTCCTGAGATGTGTAGAACATGTGGATTTTATTTCCCCAAAGGATTGGTTCCCTTTTCACCAGGGACAATGAGCCAGCCTAACAGTTTTATTTTGGTTCATTGAATAAAATCCATGATTTCCTCCAAGAGCAACAGTTCCATTTTGAGTAATTCATTCACTGTTCTCAGTGAATTTATAGAGCATGGAAATCCTGAATTATGAAAACTTGTCTATGTTACAATCTGTGTATCCATGCATAAGTGAATCCAAATATGAATGTATATGTTAATACATATATCATCTTCCCATCACTGATCTAAGATGCATTTTTCAAGACATGTTCATGTCTATGGTATTAGAAAAAAAATACAAACCTAATTTAAGACCTAGATGTTAAGAACATTAATGATTCTAATGAATAGCTTTCAAAAAAAATCTCTTTATGTAAAATAGATTCCAAATTGTTTTTCAGCAACATTAGGTGATAAAAATTAAACTGATAGTTGATAGATCATTTACAGTATTGTAATAACATTACATAATTTAAATGTTGCTCAAATATCCATCTTTTTTTTCTACTAAATGTACTACAATTAAAGAAATCCTTTCTTTGTGATATTGTTTTACTTTTAAATAGGTAAAAAATGTAATTAATACTACTTCTTTTATTCCAATAGACACTTTTAGAAAATATAGAGCAGTGTCTCTTGAAAATGAAATAAAATGACTTTTTAATACATTGAATCATGGTGGAATGAGGAAAGACAGCAATCTTGTAAATAATAAGACAATCAAATGCCTGGTTTGGGGCATTTCAAAGGCAGTTTGTTTACAATCCATTTTTCTTTTGATTATTGTTTTGCTTTATCTTTTATTCCTTTGAAGGCAATATTGACAAGTGAAACTCAAAGCTTCATTTATTCAAGGCAAGTGCACTATCACCGAACTACAGCACACTCCTACTTAAAAATCTTCTGACTTAAACACAATGTTCAGTGTTTTCTAATTTATATAAGCAAGCACCAAAAGAAAATAATATTAAATTGTGTGAGGAGGAACTCTTGGCTTTTATTCTTTGTGTACTGAGCCGATTTCCACAACACTATTAAACAACAAGCTTTCCTCTCTTCACTAATTATCTTGCAGCCCTACCAAGTTCTGATGGCTCCATTCTGAGTGCCCTGTTTTTCTTCTATTCTTTGTATTTGTTCTGAGTCTAAAATCTTTTTAAAGCAATTATAGTGTAATTATGTAAAAGTCAAACTTACTTTTCTTTCCTCTTTTAAAAGTTGAGTTAATTAGTAGCAACTAATTAACTACTATAAAAATATCAAACATTTTTCAAATTGCTCAAAATATCGAGTTCTAGGTTTGTGATTTGAATAAATGCTCACCTGTGAACAGAGAAAGCCATTTATTTATTTTTTAAAACTGGCTTGTTCTCTAAATAAAATCTGATTTTCTCTGTATCAACTATTTTAATTTGTCTATGATTGGCCCAAAGATCTTGAAGAAAGCCTTCTTTTGACACAAACCATATTTGTTTCATTTTACAGAGTTTTTAAAATGGTGGTTCTGGTGTAAATCATTAGCATTGGACACTGTAGAGAGTTGCTCTTAAAATCAAACTGCTCTGTAAAAAAAAGATTGACAAGAAAAGGATGATTTGTCTTTTCAACTGCATATCAAATTTATAAGCTATAATTGGTTAGTGCAAATTTTACTTTAAGAAAAAATAAGGGTCAAATAAGGCAAACTCAGTGTACAGAGTCAGCATTCTGGAGGCCTGGTGCATTCAAAGTAACATTAACTGTCTTGATCCTATATTTAATAAGAGGCCACACTGCTTCAGACAGTATTTTTATTCTTTTCTTTTTGCAGTTTTTATTTTATTGAAAATAGATTTTTTTCCATATAATATACCCTGATTATGATTTCCTCTCCCTCTACTTCTCCAAGTCCCCTTCCATATCCACTCTCATCTGGATCCACCCTCCATCGATCATAAAACAGACTTCTAAAGGACAATAATGAAATAAAATACAAGATAAAACAAAAAGCACAAATGAAACAGGACAAAAGAAACAGAAAGAAAATAACCCAATAAAAGGCACAAAAACAGAGACCCACTCATTTGCAAACCCAGAAATCCCATGGAAACACAAAATTGGAAGCCATTATATTTACACAAAATAACTTTTGTCAGTACTCTTAACCTCTGAGCCATCTCTCCAGCCCTCAAAAGCACTTTTGTAGAGGAGAGAGAGAGAGAGAGAGAGAGAGAGAGAGAGAGAGAGAGAGAGAGAGAAATTAGATTTTTTTTTTTAAAAAAAGGAAAAGAAAGAAAAAATGCTGACAGCACATTGTGAGATAAGGAACCTCCAAAGATTCAACGATTCCATTCAGTTCATTATCTGTTGGTCATCTACTGCTGGGTACATGACCTGCACTGAACAGTAGTTTGTTGCACCAGTGAGACTCCCTTGGAGAAGAACTAAGTTTTTATTGGCAAGTATTTATCCGCTGGAGGTAGATTTGGGCTTAGGCAAGGGAGCATATGTCTACTTCTTCATTCAACTCTAGGATCCCAAAAGGTGCACACCCATGCAGGATATGTGCATACTGCCTCAATTTCCCTGATTTTGTATGTGTCTGGTTCCTGCTGTCTTGAGAAGCTCTTATCTTCTTGGTGTCCCTCCCATCCCCTCTGGCTCTTACACAGTTTCTCCTGAGGGGTTCTTTGAGTTCTAAGAACTGGCTTGAGTTGTCTGGCTTGAGGCTCTGTATTTGTTTCCATTTGCTACAGGAGGAATCTTCTCTGATGATGGCTGAGAAAGTTACTAATCTATTGAGTTTAGCAGACTCATTAGGAATCAATTTATTGCTACATTCCTTTAGTAGAACAGTAGTATTTGGTTTTACCTTAGGTCTCAGTGCTATCTACTTTTAGGTTCTTGGACACCCAAGCAGTGTGGGATATATGTTCCATCTCTTGGAGTGGGCCTTAAGTCAAATTAGATATTGATTGGTTACTCACACAAGATTAGTTCAGACAATCTTAAAGCAAACTGTATACCTAAGAAAGTTGTAGATGCACTCATTAATTTCATATTCTGTATCAATTAAGGATCACTCAATTAAAAATATCTAAACCATGAGTTACATATGTTCTGTTTGCAACACAGTAAGTTTTGCAGAATCCTGAGTAGGTGAGCAAAGTGTAGATTTATTGTGTGAGTTTGCAAGAAATAGTTCATCAGTGTGAAAGTCTCAGGTGCCCTCTAGGCTAGAGTATAAGCTGTCAATCACAGGATAATGTCTCCTACCCAATTTCTACCTCACTTATTGGGTCTATATTTTATTCTGTTTGTTTGATCAAATTTTTAAAACTTGTGATAACACCTTTCTTCCTTCTTGCTCTTATAAATTTAATCAGAACTTTCAGTGACAGCTAAAATATAACTTTAATAATGAATTTTGTATTTGGTTATCCAATAAAAAAATCAGTAGAGTCTGTATTAGATATGATATTTGCTGGAGGATTTTACTAGATGATTTATATATTTATGATAGATTAATTATAGTAAAGGACTTTCTGATGGTACAGGTAAGTTTTCAGAGATGTTTATCAGTGATAGTTATGCATTCCTCATGAACTTTTTCATTTTACCATGATAAATGCATGCTTACAATTCACTCATATATGTTTAAAATTAAGATATTTATGTCAGACAATTATCTATACTCACAATTTCAAGTTCTTCTCCACTTCCTCATAAATGTTCTGGCTTTATCCCATTTATTTATAAAAAATTCACACACCTAATTATTTCAGCCAATGTGATCTTTAGGCTAACCACAGTTCCCAGTAACTCTGTAACCTTCAATTAATGTTTATTCTGATGTCTTCCATCTCACACCCACACATCTTTTTACTCCATCTCTTTGAAAAGTTGTCATTATAAGCCTAAGTTCCATTCCATGACTACCACCAAATGATAAAATTTTTTTTTCTCCTGAACTTTCATCAATTTCTTTTTATTTCTCTATACATTTGTTGCTAAAATTTATCTGTTATATTCCTGTATTTGTTACTATAGAGACATGCCAGCATATTCTAGAAACTCACAATATGTTTGCACATAGTAGAAACTAAATAATAGTTTATTATTATCTTTTTAATTTTAGAGAGAAGTTTATTAGAGATTCATAGGTAGAAACTTAAGAGATAGAAAAGTACTTGAATAAAGAAGTGACCCCAGGAATTAAGGTTTCTCAATAATAAGTTATTAAGCTTGTCATTTGTGACCATTTGTAGCTAAAGATTTATAATATCAATATTAAAAGACATATTACTAGATTTTAATATGCAATTCATTGAAGCAGTTTCCAAAACTTTTAAAATCTAGATTTAGATAATAGGATATTCTCTGTCTTAAATATCCAGTTGGAATTAGCCTTTGACAAAATATCAGGAAGTCTTTGTTTAATCTATTGTACCATATGTCTACAAAATCCCTTGTGTACATTTGTTCCTAAGAAATCTGCTTATAGACATATGTTTTTGTTATGTTAGTGAGATACTCTGGAGTGTAATTACTAAGTTACAGTGTAAGTGAATGTTTAACATCTAGAGAAGTTGGTTAATTAGTTAGAGTGGTTGCACCATTTTCCATCTTTAACAGTCATCTATGAGAGTTCAAGTTGCCACCCATCCTAATTAACATGTCATTTTCAGGTTTTCTTTTTAAAAAAAAAAAAAATGGAATCCATTTTAATGAATTTAAAAGTGTACCTCATTGTGGCTTTAATTTTTACTTCCCTGGGTAAGTTTAGCATCTTGTCAAAATAAAACTTTTTTATGTAACCACATATTTTAGATTTACATTAATCTTTTTGATTATGCACATGTCAATGTCTCTGTGCTGTGACTCAGAACTTACTTTTCACTGTATCTCTGATTTGAGAAAGATATGTATGTCACTGTAGCTCTTGGCTTTTCTTTACCTCTGCTAGAGAGTCAGATAACAGGGAGAGAGAAAAGTTTTTGGCTCTTGTCAGTGTATCTGGCATACAAGATTGCACTTATGTGATTCAATATACAGACTTTGCCCTTGATATATATTATCCTTAATTCTGCTCCTGGTCTGAAAGTTCTCTGATATTCTACTGTACTTACCTATAGAAATGATCCTCTGAATATAAAGGTTCTTTTCAGCCATTTTGGTCAATGAAAGGTGGAATATTCTCTATCTATCCATCTTCTGTTTGTCTATCTTCTATCATCTATCTATGTATCTATCTGTTATCTATCATCTATCAACCATCAATCAATCAGTCTATTTACTTACCCAGCTAGTGATCATGCAAGCTTCTGTCTCATAATTTCTCCCAGAGTCTCAATATAACAGATTATATCACATTTACTTTGATTTAGGTATTACAAATAATATAGATATAATTTGAAGTACGTGGGAATTAATAAATTTTACAAAAATACACAATTTTATTTAAGTAGCCTAAAAAGTATTTTTATATTTTCAAGTGTTCTCCTACAAACACCCCACAAATCCAAAGAGGTGATAACTAAATGTGTTTTTAGAACTTTCAGATTAGAATGTACATGTTTAGTATGTATAAGAAGACTGAAGATACTAAGCTAAAACCTGTGTGCAAGAAGAGCACCTTTGTTCACCTGTGCTTGGTAACAGTGAGAGAAAGGGGCGTGCCTTCTATACCTTTTGTGTGGTTGTTTACTGGACTTTTGAACGCCTCCATTGTGTGTAATGTGTCATGTGTAGGTATAGCTGCCTCTTTCTCCCATAATAGTTTGTAATCAGATAGTATAAGCCTATTGCCCCTGTTTTCTTTGCTTATTAATGTCATTCTAGGTTCTCAGCACTTCCAGATAAAATGTATATGCAGTTTTCATCCCTTATTAAATTCTGTCAGACACCTGACTATGCTTGTATAGAATATCTAGGCAAACTGAAGCACGGTTAAAATCTTCCTGTCTATACACCTGCTATAGTATTCCAGTATTTCTTCTCTTTGAATGTTTTATTTTGTTTGTTTGTTTGTTTGTTTGTTTGTTTTAAAGGCTTATATGATTTAGTACAGTGTTGGGGATTTAGCTCAGTGGTAGAGCACTTGCCGAGCAAGCACATGGCCCTGGGTTTGATCCTCAGCTCCAGAAAAAAAAAAAAAAAGATTCAGTACAGTTTAGTTGCATTTTCCTAAGTCTATTATTTGTTCTCAGGCTACTTAATTACTTCATCACTAGTAATGACTTTACAGTTATCCAAATACATAGAAAACTAGTAGCTTCTGAAGAGATTTTTAGAGAAGTGTGTAGAAAATATGTGGGAATGATTTCTTCCATAACAAGCTTTGTGTAAGATTATTTCTTTCATTTGTTTTATTTCACTTGTGCTATATCTCTTGGAAAAAAAAGAATGAAGAAATGATACCATATAACATTGCATTGTTATTTCATTGGGGTATATTATGAGCTAAAATGCATTCTCCACAAACTGCATAGAACCCTGATTATAATAACTCCTCATGCATTGGAATATGAGAGTGGAATAAAGAGATTACTTTCAATAATATCACTAAGACAAAATAATATTCGCTTGGTTATTGAATATTATTATGTCTGTACTTGGCTGTATTTGATCTGACAATTTATAAAGGACATCTGATACTGTGCTCATGAATTTGTGCAATAATTTTGGTTTTATGTAAGTCAAGTTTATCTCTTAAAATACTCTTCCTTTTACTATTTTCTTACAGTTCTATATAGATTTCCTTTTGGGGGGAGGGAGCATTTACCCTGTTTAGCCCTGACTGTCTTGGAACTCGCTGTAGACCAGGCTGGCCTTAAACTCAGAGATCTGCCTACTACTGTCTCTGGAGTGCTGGGGTTAAGGGTATGCGCCACCACAACCCAACTTGCATATGGGTTTTAAGTTACCACTGATATCAGATTTGGAGGTATAATGTTTTTCAAAGCAATTTTTGATTCCTAATTCCTCTCATAGATATAAGGTATATTAGACATTAAATTTTTTCTTAGTCCATTTAGATAAGATTTATTCTCTATTATCCTGTGTAAATTGTCAAATTTACTAGGATAATTACATTTACTAAGATAATTTACTTGGCTGGAATAATTTTATTCTTGCTGTTTTTTATTTTAATACATATTTAACACTCTAACATTTTATCAGTAACATCAATAAGTTACTTAGTCTGACCAATGGTTTTCATCAGTTTTCATACATTTTCAAAGTAATGAAGCCTGAACTTCTTCCATCACATCTGCTTTTCAAAAACCATACTGCTACCTATTTTTCTCAAATATCATTCTACTCAACACATTTTGTGACCTTTTTCCTGCTTCCTGTCACTGTGAACTATTTTAGTATGAACTTCTAGACAGACATCATTTAATTGTACAGTATTTGTTTTATTTTGGTATTTTTATTCTTATTCTTTTCTTTTATATCTGTTTGTTCATTGTAATTTTCCAGCCACTGACTGAGGATTTATGTTTTATTTTTGATAGCGAGATCGAGAACTTGGAACATGCAGTTAAATGGTTAGGATGTGAAAGATGCTGGGTGAAAGGTAAGAATATAATCAAAATAAATGAAAAACAAAATATTTTTTAAATATTTATTTTATTACTTTATTACTACATTGAGTCATTGTGTGTGTATGGGGGAGCCTATTGTATATGTGTGTGTGTGTGTGTGTGTGTGTGTGTGTGTGTGTGTGTGTGTATACCACATGCATGTAGGAACCTCAGACACCAGAAGCAGATTTTAAATCCCCTTAAACAGAAGTTACAGGCTTTTGTGAGAGCTTCCATGTAGGTGCTAAGAACTAAGCCTAGGTACACTGCAAGAGGACACAATGCCCGTAACTACTGAGCTATCCTATCAACCATTAAATATGTTAGTTTTAATTTTATCACAGTGCATATTCAGATCTCTGTTTGGTTTGTTATACATCTTTCTTTGCAATTTATTTATAATATATTCTGCTATTTTGACTAATTCTTTGAAGTATTGTTCTGGCTGTATTTGGTTTATCAGAAATGTTAATTTCTGATATAAATGAAGAAATAGAAATCTCAGACATCAAATGCAGAACAGGCAAAACTGAGACATAGAGTTTTACCCAGATGATCTTATCCTTCTTAATGAGTTAACATTTATGAAGTTACATTAAGGTAACTGACATATGAAATGAGCTATGATATTGTAAGCTGTGTTTTGCCCTTGCCTGTCCTTGGTTCACATAAACTTCCTGTTTGCTCTGTTATGCCTCATCATTATCTGTCTTCATTGGGCCTTTGGATTCTGTAGAATGCTTTCTTGTCTTTCTGTTCTGTATTTTCCTTGTTTTCTTTGGTGTCTTCATGAATCACTGGCCTTGTCCATGTGTCTTCTTTGCTTTTCAGTGCACAATAGACTTATCATATTCTTGATATCACTTGTCCTATGCTGTACATTTGTCTTGTTCTTTCTGCTGTCTTAACCTTTGGTTTTATGTGTTATATGTGTCTCTGCCTCAGAGTAAAAGCCTTCCCTATGTTGGTGTTTCAATTCCATTACAAACTCCACCTTGTATTGAAAGAGAATGTTATTTCCCTGTGTGAGTCAGGCTTTACTATGATATGGCAAATACCTAATAGAACCAAGGCATCTACAGTCTTACATGTGTAAAAGTCTTATCAACTACAGTACCAACCTGCTAGACAGGACTATGTGGCAACCAATTGTTTTCTAATTGAATTTGAGGCCCACTTCACAAGAGACAATCAGTGTCTGGTACTATAAATCACACAAAAGCTTTTGATATAGAGATATTATAGGTCCTAAATGGGAACATACATCTGTTAGCTAGCAAAATTAGCACAATTGTCAAACCATCTTCAAAATATTTACATTTATGTTGACAGTAACCCCTTTCAGCCTCAATCAGCAAAGTACCTCTTTGCAAAAAGACAGTGAATGTAGAGAGACACCTGAGGGCTTAAGATGATAATAATAAGTGAGGACTGAGAATATACCCCATGATAAGACATTTATACCACCCCTTCCAAATCTCAAGAGAAATTATAAAGGGGTAACGAATTTAAGAGCTGAGACAGAAAGAAAAGCTGTGAAATCTGACAGCCCGCAGCCACTATCATCACAAACTCTCAGGAACTGCAGGGGACTTAGCTGAGTCCTCACAAAAGTGACCTGATCAACACCCAAGCATGGGTGGAGGAAGTGCCCAGAGACCTGGTTTAATACTCCCTTTGTATTCAGGGAGAAGAGGATCATTGCTTTTGTTGAACACACACTGACTGAGCTGTCATATTCCAAAGGTAGTACCAATTCATTCTCACAGAGACGTTCTTGAGTTACAAAACAGAACCAAAAGTCACAAATCTGGGAAAGGAATATGGAGGGAGGAGGGGAGTGTGAAGGTGTTTGTGGGGAGATAACAGACAGTGTGAGTATCAAGTAACTAGAATGTGTCAAAAATATGTATGGAATTGTCAAGGACCCAACTTAATTTTAAAAATCAATGTAGTAGAGTGAAAAAAATCTTTGGCCTTTGTACAGAAAAAAAAAAAAAACAGACACATTAATATTTTGGCTAATAATAACAACAAAGTAACAAAGTAAAGGGAAAATTGACAAATATTTAAGCAGACTGTTATTTTGGATTCTGTGAAATTTCATTTCAATCCTTATGACTAAATATTTCTTCATGATAAAGGTCTTGGAGCAATCAGGAATACAGGGAACATACCTAAACATAATAAAGGCAATCTACAGCAAGCCAACAGCCAACATCAAATTAAATGGAGAGAAACTCAAAGCAATACCACTAAAATCAGGAACAAGGCAAGGCTGTCCCCTCTCCCCATACTTATTCAATATAGTACTTGAGGTTCTAGCCAGAGCAATAAGACAACATAAGGAGATTAAGGGGATACAAATTGGAAAGGAAGAAGTCAAGCTTTCCCTATTTGCAGAAGATATGATAGTATACTTGAGTGACCCCAAAAATTCAACCAAGGACCTTATACAGCTTATAAACACCTTCAGCAGCATAGCAGGATACAAGGTCAACTAAAAAAAATATCAGTAGCCCTCCTATACACTGTAGACAAACAGGCTGAGAAGGAAATCAGAGATACATCACCCTTTACAATAGCCACAAATGATATAAAATACCTGATGGTTGCTCTAACTAAGCATGTAAAAGACCTATATGACAAGAACTTTAAGTCCCTGAAAAAAAAAAATTGAAGAAGATGTCAGAAAATGGAAGGATCTCCCATGCTCATGGATAGGCAGAATTAACATAGTAAAAATGGCAATCTTACCAAAAGCAATCTTCTCTTAGATGTACACCTGCCATGATATTAGAAACAAAGACAGACAGACTGAAGACATGGTTCAGGAGTCAGGAACACTAGCTTCTCTTGCAGAGGTCCCAAGTTCAATTCCCAGCACTCTTGTGACAGCTCCAGTTATAGGATGTCTGAGCCTCTGTAGGCACCAGGCATGGCCGTGGAACACAGGTCTCCATGCAGAAAAATCACTCATGTACACTAAATAGAAATTAAAAAAAAAAAGAAATGAAGAAAATGAACAAAAAAATGAACAAAAGAACAAAAAACAATTCAGAGGGATGAAAGACTAAGGAGAAGAGAGAGGTGAAGAGAAGAAATGGGGAAAGAAAGAGATGGAGGAACAGAAATACCTGTGTTTTTACAACAACATTTAAAGATATTAAATTTAAAAATAATTTATATCTATATCTACTTTTTATCATTTATCTAACCGTTCTGTACATATATACTCTATACATTTGGTCTATAGCTTAAGTATTAATAATTACATCCCTCTCAAAAATAAATTCTACTACATTAAAATACTTTAAATCAAGATTTGATGTAGTTGGAATCTTAAAAGTTCTTATTAATAAAATCAAACCTGAGTCAGTTATTGGGGTGAATGCTAGAAGATCAGAGAAGCAGAACAAGCCACAGCTACCTCACCTCACCAGTTCCTCAGCTGGTCTTGTTTCCTCAGACTGCAAGCTTCTGTGTCCTCATCCCAATGGCTCTCAGCTGAACTGCTGCTTGAAAGCCTGAATGCTTAACCAGCCAAATGCTTAACTAGCCAAATGCTGCTAGTTTCTGGTCTTCATGCCTTATATATCTTTTTACTTTCTGCCGTCACTCCCTGGGATTAAAGGCTGGTTTTCTGGGATTAAAGGCATGTGTCACCATGCCTGGCTGTTTCACCCCCCAGTGCTGAGTGCTGGGATTAAAGGTGTATGCTACCACTGCCTATCCTCATGTTTAATATTGTGGTCATCCTGTTCTCTGACCCCAGATAAGTTTATTTTGGGAACACACAATATTTTAGGGAACACAATACCACCGCAATTTGAATTTCCAGAACATCTTTGGTTTATATTATCAGAAAATCATAACAAATAAAAGCATAGGCAATCCAATTGCTTTTTATATTGAATGTTTGAAAAGTACCTTTTGCATCCTTTGCACATTAATGTTTAATTCTATCCTGAGCTCTCTATTTATTTTAGAATGAGCTTCAGTGTGTGTGTGTGTGTGTGTGTGTGTGTGTGTGTGTGTGTGTGTGTGTGTGTGTTTCCCGTTGTTGAATTCTAGGAGAAAGCTATCTTGAAATAAAATTAGATCAATGAAATTCTATTGAAGATAAAACCTTGATAGCTAATTAATTAAAGTTTTCGTTTTCTCACCTAAAGAACTCTATACTCAAAGTTGAAGTACATACAGAATAACTCCAAGTTACTAAAAAATGACCATCAAACTAGAGATGCAATTTAAGTTTAACACACTGTCTTGTCTTGGCAAATTATTGGAAAAATAAGTAGTAGATAGACCTCAGGTACATGCTGTCATTGTTCTGTTAAAAATCATAATTAAACATGAAGAAAACTAAGAAAGCCAATGTTAAACTTTTCTCCCAGAATGGCTCCAGCCACCCTTTAATAAACTTTTTTTTTTTCAGAAAATGCAATCATACCTATTTTCCAATATTTAAGGAAAGGATAAGAAGTAAATTATTAAGAAAAGAAGTCCAATTATTTCCATTCTTATTTATGTTTCCACTGATAGTTATCAACTCATATATTTTTGTCAGACTTTGAGTGTTAATTAAACTTTGCAAATAAATTAAGTAGGCAAGAGATTGTAATGCCTTTTGTAGAAATTAATAAGGAATTTCTTCCTGAGAATGTTTTATTACTGCTACCATCATTATTTTCCTATTAACAAGTTAGTCTCATTAATTGTCCTTCCTTCCACTGTACTGTTATATTACAGATTACATGATATTCTTCATCTTGCAATACTGAATCACTAAGCTATTATTTTTGGTTCTAGGGTAAGTCCTTGAAAAGGATAAGTATTTGTGTTTGCATCTCCATGTGTTTCATTGAAAAACCAGGTAACTTTTGATGCTTTTGCTTGCTTCAAGTAAAAAATGAATGTTATACCACAGCTTCCTTGAAGATCCTGACTATTAGACAGCAATTTATAAACTTTTAACCTATATATGGAAATTATATTTGGTCTTTGAGTTTCGGTCTTTGGATAGTATAATAGTCCTAAAAGCATGTCTCACTAGTGTCTTGGATTTGGTTTGATTGTTTTATTCTCCTGCCTCTGCGTTCTGAAGCATATAAGATTTATATATGTTTTGAAAACCAATGATCTAATTTTTTGTTTGTTTGTTTGTTTGTTTTTCATTCGTTTGTTTTACTTTATTTTGACTTGAAAAAGTAATATCAGAATGTAGTCCAGGCTGTCCTGTAATCAATATCTTCCTGCCCTGGAGTCTAACAGGTGCTGAAATTTCAAGCAAATGTCACATATACAACAGTGGTTAAGTGTTCAAGATAAAACTGTAGCATGAACTGATCCACAATATAAAATATTCCCCATTATATTCTAACTTAAATTTGTGTTCCAGTATAACTGTTTAATGTTACTGTTAACATTATACCATTAGTATATTATAATCAAAAACTGTCTCATAAGAATTTACATTTATGGAATATATTAAATGCATATGAAATATATTAAATAATTTAAAAATTTAGGGAACTGAATGCTTTATAAGTGATTGTGATATTATATTTATCTAACATTTCTGTGGAAATATTAGTTATTTTTCTGTTTCTGTGATAGAATTACTACAGCAAAAAAACAGCTTAAAAGAGAAAGGAAATTACTTTGGCTTCCACGTCTGGAAAGCACAGAATCTAGCATGTCAGAGAAGGCATGGTGGTAGCAGTGGGAAGCTGGCCTTGCCCTCAGGAAGCAGTTTGATCACAGTTCATCGACATACAGGAGTCAGACAGAGAGGACATAATACAAAGCCAGGCTGTGCAGCGTCAAAGCCATCCCCCAGTGACACGCTTCCTCCAGTGAGGCTCCACTTCAATGGGATCCCATAAATTTCTGAAACTGGGACCAAGTCATTAAACAGACCAACAAATGAAATGTATTCTTTTTTATTCAAACCACAGTGATTATGTTAATAAAGACAAACTGTCATTACAGGCTTTAGGCATTTCATATTTTATATAAGGTACATATAAATATGTATAATGCAATATATATTGCAAAGAAAAAGAACCAAAACACTTAGGTGAAATGAAAACAAGTTATTTCAATATAAAATACAATATAGAAAATAAGTGTCCTAAACTGGCATGTGTTCATATTAGATGTATTTTAAACATTGAAAGCATTATTGTAACCTGCTTTTAGGAGCAATGATGACTGAGAATTCATAAAAATTTTAAAAAGTCACTTTCTGATTTAGTTCATACAGTGACACATATGAAATAAACCACAATATTGTATGCAGATTATAAAACTTTATTCTGAAATAAAAATACAGGTCTGACTGAGTATATTGATGAATGGTATCTAAGTGTATGTGCATATTTTTCTAATAATCTATGATTTGCAGAATGAAGAACTTGCATTTTATGTACTTTTGATATTGCTAGTAAAGTGAAAGATAATCATGCTAACATTATAAGAGCTTTTTCTTCTGAAAAAGTCAAATTCCTACATAATAGGATTAAAGAAATACTCGGGTTTTTGGTTTTGTTTTGTTTTGTTGTTGTTGTTTTTTTGCTGACATATTGAAATAAGGAGTATATTCACTTGGGATTTTGCAATGGTCTTTGTGTGTGAGAATACTGGGTTTATTAGAATGCAAGGAGTACTTGGTTTATTTTTCTTTCTTTTCATCTGTGTATATCATGGGCACATTTAATGAAAAATATGCATGCAAGTGGTACTTCATTAATATATAGAACCCAATGGACTACAAATATGCCACTTATATGTGCACTTTTAATATAGTAGATATTCATGCTACAGCAAAATATATTTAATGTGTGTTTTAAAATAAAAATTTTTTTCAATATTCAAATTTAAAGCCAATTAATGCTTACACGTAAAGCATAGAACTTCGCAGATAATATACCTTTGTGTTTACTTATTGGGTGTTATAAAATAGAAGAAGATGCAATGTTGAAATCTTTTACTTTCTTAATCATGTACACAGTCGATAGCAATAGTTGATGATGACTACTTAAGCCAGAGACTTTGTTTTCTCTAATGTAATACTATTTGTTTTTGCACTTTCTTACTAATAAGAGAAGAAAAAAAAATTAACACGTGACGTTCTAATGCAGAAAAAATACCACTTAATTTCAGCCTTCATGCTTAATTGTTCCTATTGGAGGAAATGACATATTTTAGCCATACAGCATGGGGAAATCAAGCTGTACTGACTGGGTGTCATGCCATTGTTGTCCTCTGAGGCCTTCAGTCGGCTCGGTTGGTCTTTGCACCATCCATCCAGGTCAGCTTTTCTGCAAGTATTTTTCAGCAGTCCTTACTGCTTCTATGCTTATTCAGGGAGTGAGATCTAGTGAATCTGATAAGTTTCAGGGGTTTTCTAAAGGTATTTTGAGTGATTTATTTCCAGAGTCTAATGAACTTTCCTGTGAGTGAAATGTTTCACCTTGCTGTAAACATCCTTCATCTTACACACCAATTACCACCCACAAATGAGAGGAAACAGCTACATTTGTCTTCCTTGGTCTGGATTATCTCAGTCAGGATGATTGTTTCCAGCTCAATTGTTCTTTCCTGAATAATATTCTATTACATAAGTATACCACATTATTATTAACCATTCATCAGATAGATGATGAACATACAGAACATCATAAAAATTTCCTATCTGAATAAAATAACAATAAGTAAAGATAAGCAGTTACTCTTTGCAATAGGATATTCAGTCCTTTGGCCACGCGTCTAAGAGGGATGTTGATCATGTACTAGCTCTATTTCCAGGCTTTGGAGGAACCTCTATGTTGATTTTCATAGTAGTTGCATCATCTTGCTGTAACACCATCAGTGAACAGGCCAGAACTGAGAAACCACCCAGGGAACTACATCAAGGAAGCCCCTGCTCTCAGATGGCAGCAACATCTGGGCTTCCTCTGGCCATGTCCTCCAACCATACTGTGGCTCATGGGCAACTCAGCCATGCTACTTTGAATAAGATGAAATTTCAATGTATTTTCAATTTTCATTTACTTGATGTCTAAGGATGTTGAACACTTTAAAAATGTTTTTAATACATTTGTATTTCATCTCCTGAGAATTCACTGTTTAGTTTCATGACGCATTATTAGTTGTGTTATTTAATTTCTTGATGTTTAGGGGTTTTTTTGTTGTTTTTTTTTGTTTTTGTTTTTGTTTTTGTTTTTAGTTCTTTGTATATTCTAGAAACTCTGTCAGATGTATAACTTGTAAAGATTTGTGTAGTGGGTTCCAGCTTTGACCTGGAAGTACTACCCCCTAGTGAGACTTCTGTTAACTGTCACACCTACCTATGACCTGCCCCTGAGGCAGAAGGAGACAGGAACCCTTAAGATCAGAGATCCAGATGTGCTGGCTCTCTTGGTTCCTGGTGATCCTGGATGCTGAATGGTAGACTGAGCAGCGTTCTCCAGAGAACGGCATTGGACTGCACTTCACCTCTCCTGGATCCTGTAACCAATCCCTTTACTTGCTGTGAGTTACCCTAAAATAAACCTCCATTTTAATTACGTGGAGTTACCTTAATAAATCCCCCAATAGATTTCTCCAGTTCTTCAGCCTGCCTCTTCACTGACGTGAGCCTGCCTCCTCACTTATGTGAGTTCCTATGCTGCACAGCAGCCTTTTTGTTTGCTTGTTTCATGAGACCTCATTTATTAATTGTTGGAGTCTTGTTCAGAAATTCCTCTCTCGTGCCAATGATTTCAAGCCTATTGCCCACTTTCTTGTCTATTAGTATCAAGATATCAAGACTTATATTGAGGTCCTTTATCTACTTGGAGTTGAGTTTTGTGCAGAGCAATACATAAGAATCAAACTTCATTTTTTTCCACATCGCTATCGAATTTGACCAGTACCATTTCTTGAAGATACTCTGTTTTTTTCTTTCTTCCAAAGTCTGTATTTGTCAAAAAGCAGGTAGCTGCAGTAGCATGGTCCTAAGTAATGTGACCTCAATTCCATTCTGTTGCTTGAAGTGTCTGTTTTTCTGCCAGTGTCATCCTGTTTTTATTATTGTAAATTTGTAGTAGAACTTGAAATCAGGACAGGAAGTGCTAGACTGGGATTATGGAGGCACAGTGGAAATAGAAGTAGCTGAGTAAGGCATCTTCTCCTGGACCAGAACAATGGAGGGCACTGGTCTCTTTCTGTGAGTGGATTCTGCTGATGTGACACAGAGGAGTTGGGGGCGTTATAGGTTGGAAATAGGTTGGGATGGAAGATTCCATTGCAGGTCTGTTCCCCTGCCGTCTTAAAGTGGTAAAACCCAGAGGGGCTTGGGATATTGATCTTCTCATCAGAAGCTTCCAGAAGTATTATCAGTCAGTTTTCCTGACTGCAGTCTCAGTCCACCTGAGGCTTATAGGTCATTAACCCTTTAGTGACACCTTAGTCAGATTCCCCAACCCCCAACCTCTTCAAGGATTTGTTTTGGCTATCCTGTGTCATTTTGTTTCCTCGTGAGGTTTAAGATTATTTTTCAATTTTTGTGAAGAATTGGATTGGAATTTTGATGAGCATTATGTTAAATTATGTGGATTGCATTGTGTAGGGTGACTATTTTCTTGGTATTATTCGAAGTAAATCCAAAAGCATGATAGGTCTTTCTACCTTCTGGTATCTTGTTCAGTTTAATTTTTTTTTTCAGTGCCTTAATAGTTTTATTGCAAAACTCTTTAAATTTCTTGATTAGACTTATTCCTTTATTTAGGCAGTTGTGAATATTATTATTTCCCTAATACATTTTTGATAGTGTGTGTGTGTGTGTGTGTGTGTGTGTGTGTGTGTGTGGTATGTCTAGAATGCCTTCTAAATTCTTTTTGCAGTCAGTGATTATTAATGCAGAGACAAGCAAGTGTCCAGGGTGCTCATCCCTAAATGGGACATCCATCACACACACTCCACAAATTGTAGGGAGCATTGTAAAAGAAAGGCAGTAAGGATCGTAAGACCGAGTGAGTGGCAGAGGATTAAAATGGGGAAATAGTTCTTTCCAGACGAACAGAGAAGGTTCACATATGAACTCCCAGCTGTTTGACAGCATGCACACAACTGTGTCTGCTCAATCTGGACAAAATCCCAGCATGGGAAAAGGAAGGTGGGCACACAATTCCACTCTAAGCTGAAGAGCTATTGACAATTGATAGCTGCTGGGAGAGAGAGAAATAATCTTTTATTTTTAGACTATACACCTGGTAGAGTGACCATGCTCCAAGAGAAGGCCACATATCCAAGAACATATGGGTAGCACAAATTGGACCTGGGGAACTTTAAACACACACACACACACACACACACACACACACACAAAAAAAAAAAAAAATAGAGAATAGAGTTGGATGGTTAAGGAGGAGAATTTGATCTTGGAGGATTTGTGGTAGGTGGATGGATATAATCAAAGTGCATTGTATGATATTTTCATAGAAGTAATATTTTTCAAATGTACTAATTCTTGTGGAATAAAAAGACAAATGATTTTGCATATGTTATATGTATGACTTATCTAAATGAGTAATCACAGAAAAACTGGAATGTTAAATATGTATGCTGCAAAACATGAAAACATTCAAGTAAATCAATAAAACTGCCAGATTCCATATTAGGGAAAAGAAAAAAATCTTATGATTCACTTCCTATGCTTTGACATGGTTTTTATAGCTTTCTAATTTTATTTACACATTACTCTATCTCATACTATCTGAGAATACACTGAAAATATTACAGTGTAGTCATTAAATTGCCCTGGAGGTTTGATAGAGTAGTCATAAGTGTGAATACACTTCAGGGTATGTGCTGGATACTTTTATGTTAAGTAGACACAAGCTACGGTCATCAGAGAAGAGGGAGTCTCAACTGAGAAAATACCTCTATAAGATCTGACTTTAGGGTCTTTTCTTAATTAGTGATTGATGTGGGAGGTCCCAGCCCATTGTGGGTGGGACCACTCCTGCACTGGTAGTCCTGGGTCCTATAGCAGACTGAGCATGCCATGGGAAGTAAGCCAGGAAACAGCACTCATCTATGGCCTCTAAATCAGCTCCTGCCTCCAGCTCCCTGCCCTACTTGAGTTCCTATCCTTGCTGCCTTTGATGATGAACTGTTATATGGAGCTGTCAGCGAAATAAACCCTTTCCTTTCCAAACTGCTTTTAGTCATGGTGCTTCATCACAGCAATAATAACCATAATTAGGACAGAAATGAAGCCAGGAGTGGTTAATTAAATCTAGCACTTGGGAGGCAAAGGCAGGCAGGTCTCTATGAGTTCAAGGCCAGCCTGGCCTGCAAAGCAAGTTCAAGGATAGTCAGGACTGTTACACAAAGAAACCCTGTCTTGAACAAACAAACAAACAAACAAGACAGAAATTGATACCAGGACCATGGGGAGTTGCTGTGACATACATTATCATGTTGTTTAGGGAATGTGGAAGGACTTGGGAACTTTATGCTGCAAAGACCATTGAGGACTGAGAGTGAGTTATTCTGTAGGAGCTTGGGAGATAAGAATGTTGAGAGTAGTGTAGATGATGTAGTTCTGGTTTGTACAGTTTCAGAGGGAAGCAAAAACTGTACCAGGCTGTTACTGTGATTATCTGTAGTGTCTGGTGAGATGGAGCTGAAACAATCAGCTGTGATTAGCAGAGATGAGAAACATTAAAATAAATCCTTTCCTTTGCTGGGTCAATGGAAGCTAGTCCAGGTGGGGTGAAGAATCAGCTGTGATGAGGAAAAGTCCAGCATCACTGAGGTGAGGTCTTCTGGTAAGTATTTCTTCACAGTCTGTTGAGGATCTCTGCAAACACCACAGCCAGCAGAGTATCAATACATGGAAAGCAAGAAGAGAATTCAGTGCAGCAGACTTAATACCTGGCATTGGTTCAAACTTTGAGAATCTGCCGCTGAGTGGTTTACTTTAGGCACATTTGAGCACAGAAATTTTGGAAAGAGAAGTTGTCTAGTGATAATTAACTCAGTCCCATGTGTACAACAAAGTGCTACATGTCAGAACTCACGTCAAATAGAAGGAAGGAACATCTTCTATAAAGATAGGTTCTTTAACCTAACTGAGACAGAAGGTTCAAGGTAAAAAAAAATGGTCCTAAAAAGAGTCTCTGGGAGGATAGCACTAGATTGGATGAGAAAAACGTAAGTGTTTGAGAGAGCTGGGTAGCCTGACCAAATAGATAATACAGTTCAGCAGCCTATTAACCATATCCATTCCTTGCCCTCTGAGCATAAATCAGGCTATACATCTCTTTCTTTGAAGAGACATGCCCCATGTGTTTAACATTTCTGAGTTCCCTAATGTATATCTGTGAGAATAAGTATCTACATGCTTCCTACAAGAGTCAGCACACAGAAGAAATATGTTCTAGAGGCAGCGGAAGCGGTACCTCACACTGGAAGCTGAATTTGGAAGTGTAGGAGTCCCTCCAAGTTATACTCATTTTGAATGCATGAAGGGGTCACAGAGAGCAGCTGAGGCTTGACCTTGTAATGGCAAGGCTAGATGCTATGGGACCTCAGAAGAGGCCATCGGTCAAAGTTCAGCTCAGCTGCAGCAGAAGACCTCAGCATTTTGGAGATGCCAGTACCTTGGGATGACTACCAACAATAGAACCAGGAGTGGAGGTTTGCCAGACAGAGGCTAGAAGACAATCTGTGTGTGCTGCAGAGAGCAAAACCAAAAAGGTGACCAAAACTCTTAGGAGAATCCTAGAATATTGTGAGTGAATTCCAAGTATTGGATTGAGTTATCTAAATTGTTGGAGTTTGGTTTTCCTTTGTTCAGACTGTGACTGTGTCCTGGTTCTTCCCTCTTTATGGAAGTATTTAGCTGAATTTTGATATTTTTATTAACATTTTTTATTGATTTTATATACCGAAGATTCCCCTCTTCCTACCCCTCCAACCTCCCCCTCCCAAACCATCCCCCATTCCCATCTACAAGAAGGTAAGGCCTCCCACGGGGAGGTACATTTAGTAGAGGCAAGTCTAAGCTCCTTCGCCTGCCTCAAGACTGTGCAAGCTATCCCATCATAGAAGTGGGCCTCAAAAGGCCTGCTCAAGCACCAGAGATGGATTCTGATCCTACTGCCAGGGGGTCACTTAAACAGATCATGTCTTATGCAGTCCCTAGTCCAGTCCCATATAGGCTCCACAGCTGTTGATCTAAATTTCATGAGTTCCCAGGTGCTAGGGAAGTTCCCAGGAATACACAAGGATGACCCCAGCTTAGACTACAAGCAATAGTGGAGAAGGTGCCTGAACTGTCTTACCCAACTAATCAAAGCAGTGAATACCTTAACTGTCATCATAGAGCCTTTCTCCAGTAACTGATGGACGCAGATGCAAAGATCCAAACATCAGGCCAAGCTCTGAGAGTCCCATCATAGAGAGGGAAGAGAGATTCTATGAGCAAGGGGCATCAAGATCATGATGGGGAAACCTACAGAGACAACCAAATCAAAACTAGTGAATTTTGGTCTTTACAGAAACCCACAGTTGAGAGACTTTGAACTTTTAAAGAGATTTGGATTTTTTAGAAATATTGAACTTACCATGTGCTTGAATTAGGAAGGACTGTGGGACATTTAAAGTTATTTATATTTTGTATGGTAATATTAATATTAAGATGCTATCTTGGGGATAATGAGGAAGGAAAGGTTTTTTACTGAAAAATGATATGTTTGTGTATTAAGTTGACAAGAGGTCAGTTTCTTGGCTAGTTTTATGTCAACTTAATGACAGCTAGAGTCATCGAGAGGAGGGATCCTTAATTGAGAAAATGCCTCCATAAGATTTGGCTGTAGAGCATTTTCTCAATTAGTGATTGATGGGGGAGTGTCCAGCCTGTTGTGGGTATGGCCACTCCTGGGCTGGTGGTCCTGAGGTCTATGGTAAAGGAGGATGAGCAAGCCACAAGGAGCAAGCCAATAAGCCACACCCCTCCATGGCCTTTGCATCATCTCCTACCTCCAAGTTTCTACCCTGCTTGAATACTTGAGTACCTTCTCTTGCTGCCTTCCATGCTAAAGTTATAAAGAGCTGTGTCTGAAATAAACCCTGTCCTGTCCTCCCCATGGTTTTAGTCATGGTGCTTCATCACAGCCTTAGGAATCTTAAGTAGAAAAAGTGTATTAATGTGCCCATATATATTATGTTATAATATAATATCATATATAATACTATATTCCCTTGATTACTTGCATTCCAATGTAAATATTATAAATTCTGCACTCAAATCTCCTAACACCATTTTATTTTTTTGAGCTGATGACTTTGACATACTCTATGTAAATTTACTGCATGCAGGTTCCCATCTCATGTATCATAATCTCTCTTATCAGCAGTAACAATGTTTGTTATTTTTCTGCTGTATATTAATATTTTGTTCCTCTTTTCCTTGATGGGCAAGACCTGACCTATCACCAGAGATTCATGGGTGATTTATCTTCCTTGGACAGCCAAGGTGATTTTCTGTTGCCTCTTGCTAGAGCAAGGAGAAAAAAAAGTGAAATAAAGCATAAATCTCCAAGCAGTATGTCTGTCTCGAAATGTCAACTCACTACATACATTTTCATTTCTCATCTGGGAATAAATCGTGATCTTAGAAATATGAAAAATGAGGGAAATCAAGAAGGTCAGCTCTCTGTTAATGGAGTTCTCTAATCTGTGGACCTTTCTGGTAAAATAGTGCTGCACAGGCAAACACACACAAAAAATCTAGTTTTAAAGCAAAAATCACAATGTATACATTTGTTAAATTCAATGAATATAGATCAAAGAGAATGACTATCCCCATTACTATGAGAAACATTGAAATACTAGACCTTGACAAAACCCTGAAAATTCTTATTTCACAAGTATTATTTAACAGTCAATTGATAATGATGTAAAGATATAATTAAAGCAGGAGTATGTCCACAAAACTTAGAAATATTTTTAATGTGAATGCGTTACCACAAGTATGCAACAGTTATAAAAATATCATCTAAAATACTATATGTTTGTGGAGTAAATGGATACATGTTCATTCTATACTTAAATAAAACTTAATCCTGCACTAAAAATGTCTATAAATAACAGTATTTTGCCCTAACAGTTTCTTGCCCTAAAAATGTCTATAAATAACAGTATTTCCTTAAAGAGCAATTTGGAGTAGTGTTCTCATTTGAAAACCATTTCCTCATCATAGCAATCATTTTCAATCGGTAAGACAATCCCAAGACAATCTACTTTGTAAGATTTTACAATCTTCCTGGATAAATGATTACTCAGAAGGATTTTGGCAATCAATAAAACATATTTTTATTTTCAATGCACTTTTGTGAACTAATTGGACCTTACATTAGTGTAATTTGTCATGCCTTTTCCATTTCTCAATTCTCATCCTGGTTTTTTCCATAGTGAAATAGCTAGTACTTTTAAGTAGTAATAATATGACTATAATATAAACATACCATTCTGACTCTGTTATAGAAAATGGATTTTTAAAAAGTTTGGTCAGAAGCCAGAGAAAGGATTCACACAGTAAGCTGAGATTTCTATTCACTTTGCAGTGGGACACTTCCAAATTGAAAGTAGATTTATATATATATATATATATATATAATTTATTTATTTTCCTGTTCTGACTAGACATAAACCTTGTAACAATTTAACATCTTCTGTATCTTTTATTATGGTTTTTGTAGACCTTCCATTTTCTAAATTACTTTATTGGAAAATACGTGCCGAGTATACTGTTTCTTTGTATATATAATAACAACAGCTTTTCTCTTACTCCAGGGTACTTCATTACAGCAGGACCAAAGCAGGTCAGTGAGAATTGCTTGACTACTTCAGCAGTGACGGACTGAAGGGAAACTTAACTACACTGATTTTTCTTGATGGGCTATAAGGAGACTCTAACATACCTTTGCATATGTTGTTGCGTGATTGAAAAACACAAAGTCTTATGTTAAATTCTTCATAAGCATTCTACTCCAAGTTTTGGAATATTCTATCTTAAGATATTACTTTGTAAAACTTATACTAAGTCCCACAGAGTTCAACATTTAGTGATGGGTTATTAAACACAGGAAATCTTTAAAATATTCATTTGTTCAGTCATCTAAAAGTAGCAATTGTATATACATTATGAGCCAATGCATTATGGGTCATGATGACATACCTAAATTATTTTTATTACATTTAATACATCAAATATACCATCTATTTGTATTTTCAAGCATCTTATTTCTAACAGGAAATGCCTATTCTCCTGTTTCTGCATTAAATCTCTTGCAAATTAATTTTCACTAAAGTATAAAAAGTAAATTTGACTCAGATTAGATGTTTAAAACTATTTTAATATGTTTTATAATGAACACCAGATATTTAGTCATAATAGATCAAAATTGAGTGTGTGTCTATTACTGGAGATGAGTTATATTGTAGAATCCAGCATTTCATTAGTGAATATTTTGTATGCTAGAATTTAAAAATCCATCAATTGGCACAGCTTTTTTATATAAATTTTGATTAATTCATGAAATTTTAATTTTTATAATTTTACAATACATCCTTTCTCATAAAATTAAGTCTTAATTATATGGATATATTTCATTATATAATTTATAAATAGCCATTAAGAATAAAATAAGCCTTTTAAATTTTTATATAAATTTTTCAAATTTATAGCCTCGGATATAATTGATACTTCATGTATATATCACATATTATACTTTGAAATGTCTGCTGTCAGTTGTTTTCAGTAAATAACAAATTTGCTTATTTTATAGAAGGGTTAATAGTCATATATAGATATACACCGCTTCTTTGTAAGCACTGTTTCATCCATTAAAAAAAAAGATAGTCTGTTGCAGAATATTTGATCATACTCTGAACCTCTTTTTCTATTTTCTTTAATTTACTAAAAAATCCTGTCTCTAGTTGTGGTATGACTTAGCCCTAGCCCCCACCTCTAATCTAAGAGCTTTCTGCTTATTGGAAACAAGATTAAATAAAGTCAACCATAGGTCAAGAGGGGGGGGCAAGCCACCTGTTGGTAGGAGGTGGAAAAGAAAAAACCATAGAGAGTAATAGGGAGTCAGGAGGATAGACAGATAGACAGGAAATAGAAGGAGGGACATTCAGTTTGAGGTTCTTTTTGTTTGAGATGGCCCAGGGGAAAGGGAGTTTTTCAGACATCTGCTGAGGAGGAAGGTCAGCTGGGTGCTTTCTCTGTCTCTGTCTCTCTGAGCTAACAGGCTTTCCCCCGCAGCAGCTCTCTTGAGAATTTATGGGTAAAATCAAATGATTGAGATTTAGTCAAAACTGTTCTGCCTAGATTAGGACCCCCAAAGAGACCTCCAGAGACTGAAGATGTCCAGAATGCAATAGCAAGGTTTATTTGATTCAGCACACATGCATAGTTCAAGCTAGCAGGGAACTCTCATCCACTATACCTGATGCAGCAAGGCAGGGAGGAGAGTTCCTCTTTCTTGGGGAAGTTAGTTTTTATAGGCAAAAACCACAAAATTTCTTAGAGGGGAGGGGGTTAGTACGGGTCCATCCTTGATTGGCCCAGTTTTTCCCAGGCCTGGACTTTGTCTTATTTTAGCTTATCTTTTTGCCCTGTCAGGAATTTTACAACCCATCTCCATGGTCTGGTCATGTTATCTACAGAGAGGGGCATCTCATGGTTAATCTCAGTCACCACCAAACATCCTGACTTTGTTCTTTTGAAAACACTTGACTTCACCCTCTCCAGGAAGGGGCAACTGACTCAGATCTGTTTATTTTAAGATATCTCTTCCCTCAGCTCTTTGGGGTTTCTGGGGGGAACTGTGTCTGGGCCTTTGGTGGGGGTCTTTCAAAAACAACATATTTTAGCTTGCAATCCAAACCCCCACCCACTTTCTTGGAAGACAGTTTGGCAAACATTAGTTCCAATAGGTTTGATCTTACCTGCCTTGTGTTTTACATAGCTCTGCTGACATACCTGCACATTTTTAAATATTTATTTGCTACTCTTAGCAAATATATTGAGTTATTGTCACAGAGAGTATATTTTCAACAAAATAAAAAATATTTGACATTCAGTCTTTTTAAAAATGTCCAATTTTTACATCACACTGGTATGCAGCACAAATATTATATGACTGTTCCCTAATTATCACAGGGAAGATTAAAACATGTGGCCAAATCATGACAATTAAATTCACTCATAAGTTGTATTTGCAAGGTTAAGTGATTTTGGTAGTTATTATTATAATCATTAGTATTCTTATTTCTCTATATATGTGTTCATGTGAGTAGAAATGGGGAATTCAGCCTCTACAAGGACAGGTGAATATTATTGCCCTATTTGATCCTAGTTTGCAATCAACCAATGTCAGCACAGTTAAGAGAGCCACACATATTGTCATATTATTATGAAATTACATTACTACTTTTCTATAAAAGAGTGAAAACAAACATTTTATCAATAAAAGGATGTCATTTGATAGTGGTAGATCTTGAGATGACTGCATCTCACTCAGAGTTCAATGAGGCATTTAAAAAGCACCACCTGCCATCGGTCCTTCCTATTTATTTAATACTGTCTTTGAGGTATTTCCCCAAATGATTCAGAGAACAGAATCATGTCTGATTCTATTTGTTACTATGCCACTTGGAATCATCACCTTTGTAAATTTGGACTTAGAATTAAAATGGAAACATACTAACCAAATAAAATCCTCGGGAGGAAAGCTGTGTTTTGTGTGAAGCACCTCTTCCTACAAATTATTTTCTGTTATTCAGTACTAATAGATTAGGCCTCAAATGCAGTTTACTTAAAATGATAGCAAACAGCTGCAAATGTATTTTTAAATAATATTTGGATTAATTCCTTGATAATTTTCTATAATGTATTTTAACAAATTTACATCCTCCCCCAAATATGCCCATAACTACCATATCTAATACTCCATTTTTATGCTTTTTATTTTTTAAGATTATAATGTAACATAATCCCATAACTCCCCCTTCCCTTTCCTCCCTCCAAACTATCCTGTATAGCTTTGAGCTCCATGACCTCTTTTGTTCATCAATTGTTGTTACATAGTTAGATAGATAGATAGATAGATAGATAGATAGATAGATAAATAGATAGATAGATAGATAGATAGATAGATAGATAGATAGATAGATGATAGATATTTCTATATATACTAATGCAACGTCCTCAGTCTGTATAATGTTATTGTATGCATATTTTCAAGGCTGACCATTTGGTACTGGATAACCAATTGGTGCTCTCTCTCCCAGGGAAGACTATTTCTCATCCTCCCAGCCTTTCTTGTTACCTGTAGTTCTTTGTCTAGGGTAAAGGACTCCTGCGTTTCCACCCTCCAACACCCACTTTACCTTGTCTGTAGCTTTAGTTCCTGTTCAGCTTATGTTTAGGCAGTCATATTGGTGAGACTTTGCTTTTTGATTCCACATACACTACCCACTTTTGTCTGAAATGAATTCTAATAATTCATCTTGGAATAGTAAAAGTTACCTACAAATGCATGCTAATATATGTGATATTGGAGCAAATGTACTTATCAGTCTGCATTTCCTAGGTCCATCTCCTTTTTTAAGATTGCCAGGATGTTTGCAGATGTCTTTAACATAACGCTGTGCTTGTCATTCATAATTCAGCCCAGCATGTTTATCAGGTGAGTACACAATAGAAGTACAAAGTGAATTAAAAAAGAAAGCAAACTTCTACTTTTCAATAAGAACAAGGCATAAAAGGAACATCAAACACAAGATTTGTGGACAGTGACTTTTTGTTTGTTTGCTTGTTTATTTTTTGCACTATCTGTGTATGCAAAAGTTGGTGTGTTTGTGGACAGACACTGATCTATTATTTTAAAATCAGAATGATATCAAAATATTTCTTCCAGAATTACAGGATGGAAAACAAAGAAATTTCAAAGCTCAACAATTGAAAATGTTATTAGCATACAGAGTTTTGTTTGTGCAGAAAGAGTAATATTAATCCTTCTACATAAAATACTATGAATAAAATATCCTAGTGATCTAAAAGGGCAGAATAATAAGGTGAATAAAATAAGAATATTTTAAAGCCCTACAAAATTGCTTTTTTATTCTTTCTTTTTCTTTTATAAAGAATGCTACTCTAGTGCTTTAAGAGGTATTAAGTATTATTTTGCAGTATTGTGATAGTATACCCAGTTATGCTTAATAATCTAAAATACAGTCATTAAGATATATAAATGAATACCACAGCCATGGTAACTGTGGAAAAAATGATTTTCTTTTTAGTAGATGAACTTCCTTCTGCAATATTGTTATTTCAGTCAACTGAGTTCCAATTAGCAGAGCAGCAGGACAAATTAGCTGAAGGGTCTTTTTCCAGCTGAAGTTTCCACTAGATCTAAAGTGAGCTGTAGCTGCAGACTCCTTCATTTTGTAGGTGGAAGCTGGGTTAATTGCTTTTAATTAGCTCAACTAATTACCCTAAATAGAACCAATATTTGTCTACATCATTCTTGTACCAGGGACCTGCAATCCTCACAGTAAAAATTCTTTCACATTTTATTTTCTTCGGTGAAAAATGTTGGTTCTCCTATCTGGCTGTCAGTCACTCTTGTCCTCTATTTTGTGGCCAAAAAAAGTGAGATACACTACTTCTCTTTATCTCAGGTCATCTTTGTTTAACTAAATGCCCCTGCCCCAGGAAACTTATTTCCATGATATTTCCTTACTTTCCTTTCTCAGTGAAGAAGTTTTTTACCTCATCATTTACTATCAATATATATCTACCAATGATTTCTCACTATGTGTTCATGTTTTCATGGCATGAATCACTCGCCAAAAAATCTTATTTTCACCTATCAATTCTTTAATGCTAATAATGTATTTCTGAATTGAAGACAATGACATTTTCCCATTGTATTGTGTATTATTGTATATTGTTTTGTTTATTTATTATTGTTTTGAGATTCTAATATAATTAAAACATTTCTACATTTCTCTTTATCCCTCTAAACCCTCTCATAAACTCTTTACCATTCATATTCATGGCTTTTTAAACTAATTTTTAGTGCTTGCATGTATATTTGCCAAAATATAACTGATTCTATCCATATAATGCTACTTGTATGTATGTTTTCAGGGCTGATCATTTGGCACTGGACAATCAGTTGGTGAGCTTTTCCATGGGGAAGACCACCTTTTGTGTTCTAAGAATGTCTCAGTTGCCTTTGGTTCTTTGTGTAGGCTTGAGGACTCCTGGGATTTTCCTTCATTCTCTTTGGTATGCCCATTGGTGTTGTACATGTGGAATTAGGTATTCCAGAGGTCACTTTATGGGTGTAGCTTCTGATATTGCTAGGAGATACAATCTCACAGCAAACTCTGGCCCTTACAATCTCCTTGTACCTTCCCCCACAACAGTCCCTCAACAATACTAGTGGGAGTGATTTGTAGATGTAACCATTGATACTGGGTGCCACAACTCTGCATTTTTTTGTTTGTTTTTTTGTTTTTTTATTTTTTGTTTTTTGGTTTTTGTTTGTTTGTTTGTTTTTCGAGACTGGGTTTCTCTGTGTAGTTTGCGCCTTTCCTGGAACTCATTTGGTAACCCAGGCTGGCCTTGAACTCACAGAGATCCACCTGACTCTGCCTCCTGAGTGCTGGGTTTAAAGGCATGTGCCACCACCGCCTGGCCATCTCTGCATTTTGATTAGTTGTGGTTTTCTGTAGTGGTCTATATATCATAGAGAAATTTCTTTAATGATAGGTTAAGATGTATAGAAAATCCTCTGCCATACACAAAAACTGAATTAAAAATTTTAAGTGGATTATTGAATGACTAATGCTCTGTTACCAGTGTCATTATTTTATACCATGAATTTACAGGTGTAGTCAAAGACTCTGAATGGCAGAGGAACTACATCACTGGATTGGAGCTCCTGGTTCCACCTGCTGAGGAAGGTTTTTCAAAGCCACAAATGTTCAAAAGATCAAAATGCTTAAGGCTGGGAATCACTACATTCATTACTTCAGCAGAAATCATATATTTTTTATTAGTAAAGTTGGCATAGTTTGCATAAGTTAAAAATCAACACTTAACATGATTGCACTGTAAAGATGAATAAAACAAAAATCAAATAGAATATAAGGTAAGATATCTCTCCTTATGGCATGTACATTTGATCTTTCTTGGCCCAGGGTAAGCATTTAAATATATAAACCAAGGACAGTGTTTAGGAGCAGCATAATGATAATTAAAAGAAAATACCAAGGGCAAGCTTTGTGAAATATGGTTTGAGATATGTAAAGTAACAGTTTGTGCTCTAACTTGTTAGAGGAAAACATTTCTTTGAGTCTCAAATTAAATGGCTGAAAAAATAAATCTGAGCTAGAATTTATGAATCAATACTATATTTAAATGTGTAAAAATACATTTTCTAGTCATATTATATTATTCCAACAGTACCAATCTTTTATTTAGGATGATTTTAATAGGGCATTGCTGTTTAAAAATGGATGGCAATAATATAAACAATTAATACATGTCATTCTTGTGACTTGAATGTCAAATGTGATTTTCTTTTGCTTGGTTTCAGTTAATGTCTGATTTTACAAAGTAGCTTACTAAATAGTAAAGCATAAATATGCTACATATTCAATTTAGAATACACATCTCCATAAATCATGGGCATAATCTAAATTGTACTTTATTTTTGAGTGTATGTGTTCATGTGTATATGTGCACACATGACTAATAGACTACATTCAAGGACAGTTTTAGGTTCACATCAAATTGAGTGAAAGTATAGCCATTACTCATCCCCATATATTCAGACTTTCTGTTACCAATATCCTCACCACAATCACACATTTGTTATAGCCAATGACCCTACATTGACACATCAGTATCACCTACGGTCTCTAAATGTATGAAGATATATTTTAGAAGTTTTACCTTCAATAGATAAAAAGAAGGTCTAGGGATATGTATCTGCACTCCAGCATCACAAAGTGTAGTTGTTTTACTGTCCTATCTTTCTTCCCTAATATTTTAACCTCTATTGAATGTTTGTAGTTGTTGTTTTACTGTCTCCATAATATTTTGCTGGAGGTTATTTGTTAGAATCTTAGTGTGTAGCTATGAGAGTTCCGTTTATGCCAAGGTTTTACTATGGTTAAATACCTGAGAAGCATCTTAAAGAAAAAAGAGTTTTATTTTATACCATAGTTCAAGCTGGGAGAGGATGGCAGCTGAGGCCTCTCAGTTCATGGAAATGGAAATTAGTAACAGATCATATTCTGGAAACAGATAATGAGTCAAGACCTTAGGTGGGAATCAGGAACCTGCCAAAGTCCACCCTTGGTATCATACCTAAACCAGCAATTCCTCCTACCCCAAAGGCTCTGCATCTTTTCCAAAAACAGCACCAGGTGGAGCAAGTATTCATATACCTTAAATATTGATGTAATTTTACGAACAAACTATAGCAGTTGATTGTAGCTGAAAGTTTTTCTGTGTCCTGCCCAGTCTACAGCTGCTCAGATCCAAGTAAACACACAGAGGCTTATATTAATTAAAACTGCTCAGCCATAACTCAGGCTTACTACTACTGACTAGCTCTTACATTTAAACTCAGCCAATTTTCATTAATCTATATGTTGCCAAGTTTTCCGTGGCTTTACCTGTGTGCTATTACATGCTGCTCCCTGGATGGCAGGCTGGTGTCTTCTGACTCAGCCTTCCTCTTGCCAGAATTCTCCTTGTCTGCTTATCCCACCTATACTTCCTTCCTGGCTACTGGCCAATCAGTGTTTTATTAAACCAGTGTACAAAAGCATTACTCCACAGCAGCTGATTTTTCAGATTCTTTCAATTAGTAAGATACATGTAAGCTGTCTCCATGTCATTTCATTGTCTAAGAACCTATGTATTCATATAACTGAAGACTATTCCATTGTCAAGAGTGACTATATTTTTCTATTACCAACTAAAAGACACCATTTCCTAAACTTTCTCTAAGGCCCATATGCAGGTTGTTTTCACAGATATAGGTGTTTAATTTATTTGGGTAATCCCCAAAGGGAATATTTACTCAATTATAAAATTAGAGTATTTTGCTTTATAAGAAACTGTCAAAAATCTTCCAAAGTGGTTGTAAGTTTTGATATTCACATGAGCAACAAATTCAATAATGTATTCAATAACCTCATCCTAATTTGAAATTATCAGCTTTCAGAACTCTAATGGGTGTGAACCTGAACCTCAATGCCATTTTAATTCCCACTTCCCCAAGGATACATGATGTAGAATCTGTTTTCACATTCTTATTTTAAACCTGTTCATGAAGGATAGGACAAAATTATATGATGTTTTACAGTCAGGTTGTTCATTTATTTTTGAGTTTATTCATGTAGTTTGAGCCAATGGCATCACATATAACATAATTACACATAGCTTTGCTCTCATTCTGTATTGTGACTTCTCATTCTTTTGGAGATGTTTCACTTAAAAATGGATTATTCCTCTGTTAATGAAAGTAAAATAAATACATTATGTTGCCCTCTAAAACTTTGGATTTTGGTGTTGAATGTTAGATTTATGGTCTAATTTTAGTAAAATTTTGTGTGACTACTTCTAGATTTGTTTTATTTTCTCTTTTCTTTTCATGGGAATGTATAACATTACTCTATATGTGAAAAAATGTAATTTCTCAAATATAAATTCACTCTGTTTATGTCTTACTTTTCTGGACTTTCTATCCTAGTTCATTGTGCTAGTTATTTTGTGATAATGCCACACTGTCTTATTAAATATTGAAATTGTGATTGTACTTTAATCTTGTTTTTCTCCTTCAATATTTCATTGATTGTTCTGGGTCTCTTTCCTCTCTATAAACTTCATATTCAATTTGTTTACATATGGCAAATTATGGATAGGAATTCTATGGGAATTATATTGAATCAGTATATCAAAATGGTAACCTGCCTTGATAGCATTGAGTCTCCCTCTCCTGTAATGTAAACTATTTCTACAATCATTAGTGCTCACAGAAACATGTATATTTTATTATACTCATACAAAAATACTTCATTTGTTAAGAATGGTATTGTCTTTAACAATGTACCCTATCTTAACTTTATTTTATTAAGAGTTGAAATAATTAACTAATATCAAATAATCCCTATATTTATAATATTTGAAGCAGTCACAAAAGATGACCAGATATTAAGACTACAGAAAGAATGTTAACAAATTAAAAAATAGACACTGTATCGCCATATTCTCTGTTCATAATGGAAAAAAAAAGCTGTTTGTAAATTAGTGACAGAAAGAACTTCACATGTGGACATTTTATTAGTCTACCCATGACAATTGTATGACAAGGACAAAGACAGATGGGAAACAGTTGTTTCATAAATATGGTTTGCTAAAGTAGCAAGAATTAGTTATTGGGTGTTCTTTTCACTAAGGTAAACAACAGAATGAAGAGTATAATGCAAAACAGAAATGCTTTCTTATTGAAAGCAATTAGATTTCACAAACAAATTAAAAACATCCTTTTGAAAAAATGTAATTAAAAGATAAGCCATTGGTTGACATATACAGAAAACCACAAGAAAGAAAACATGCAAATTAGGAATCATGTACCAAACTAGGACAAATAAAGAAAAATTTGAAGTGTTTAAAGAATAGTTTTTAAAAACTTGAAATCCTTTATGGAGTTGGAGTTTGTTAAAAATTAGAGGATGTCAGAACTCTCAAAGTTATTCATGAAATCTCTAAAGACCAATTATTATAAAATAATTGTTCAAGTTGTCAGACTCTAAGTACCTAATAAAGATAATGTCCAGAAAATTACAGTTTATCTAATTTTAAATGAATAAAACATTTAAAGACTATTCAAACTTTTCCAGATAATTTAAAAAAGTTCAAACATATTTTTAGAAACCAGAATTACATTGGTTTTTTACACAGAAAATTTGATATTTTGATGAAGGAGAATACTTTTTAAAAAATTATAGGACATTTGATGTTTGATGTGGTCCAGCAGAGCTTATATAAATCTAGTTAAAGATGATTTATAAATTAGTAGATACAAAGTACAAATACAATTGATCCAGGCAAAAATACAAGCAAATGCTTCAGAGCATTAATATAACAAGAGAGCTTGCAGAGTAGGTGTGCCTGTAGCTGTATTGAAATATGTGAATATGTGACAAAATAATATATGCAACAAAGTATATAACTGTGAGAACATTCAAGGCAGCATTATAAAAATAGCTAAGTAACTATTAAAAAAAAAAAACAAACTAAAATTGTATCAATGACAAAGGTAGGTTGTAGCTGGAGACCTTCTTTCCAGCCCCAGCCAAGCCATGTTAGTCTGACAACCCACTTATAAAATAAAGACACAGATGCTTATATTATTTAAACTGTTTGGCCATTAGCTCAGGCCTACCATTATCTAGCTCTTACTCTTATATTCAGCCCATTTCTAGTAATCTGTACTTCCCATGTGGCTTGTGGCTTACTGGTACCTTACATCTTTCTTGTCATGGCAGCTGCTCACAGTGTCCCCTCCTCCTTTCTCTTCTCTCAAGTCTCCTTTTTGTTAGTCCTTCCTATACTTCCTGCCTGGCTACTGGCCAATCTGTGCTTTATTTACCAACCAATCATCCACAGAACTAGGTCATATATAAATTTTTTACATATATATACATACATATTTCTATAATATAATATAATAAAATTAAAGAAAATCACTGACATTCAAAATATCAGGAAACAGTTTGCAAATACAGGTCTAAGCATGGTTATATCCAAATAGAGATAAATTATGTAATAAAAATGTGTTGTAAGCTTGAGGTTACTTTAGAAGTGGTCATTGAGTTGTTTTCTAAGAGGAATTTGATCTCTAACTATATTTTATTTTGTGACCACTTTCCCCACACATGTTCCTTTCACATATGATCATTGATCTAAACTCTTAGGTTTACTCATGCAGATGTTTAGCAGGAGAAAGACATGCTGAATGTGCACACTCAGAAAATCACAAATTTGTGTTCAGGTGCTACTAGATTTTGAGCAAGTTCACAATCTTCTACTTTCTCCCTTACTTCGTCTAGCATCCTATCCCAATAATGTGTGTATAATCCTTAACTAGTATTTGTGGAACTAGATGTATTACAGATTTTTTTAATCGATTGAAGATTTCCATATACATAATGAGATATATTGGGATAAGACATATGACCACATATGCAATTATTTTGCTTATATACTTCATGTACATAATCTGAAAATAATTTTATACAATTAAAGTTATATTCATTGGAATAAGTATTTCGGTGTGAAAATTTTTCCAGTGTGTATTGATGTCAAGACCAAAAATACTTAGAGTAGAATTTTGGACTTTGGGTTTGGGCATTAAGGGTAATAATATATAGCAATTTAACCACCAATGCATTGATGGGTGCATTTAGTTTGTTTGTCTTGTTTCTGCTATTTTCTGTCTTAGACTCATCTCTCTGAATTATGCTGTTAAGTCCATTAAAAATGAGTTCTAGGATAGAACAAGAGAATTTCATATTTAGCCATATCTTTCACTAATTCTGAGACATATTTCATAACCCTTTGGTGCCTCAGTTTCTTCATTTATGAAAGTGGGGAAAATTGGAAACCTGCTGGGACAGATATAGGCTAGGGACAGAAGGTAAACTTATGGAAGCTAGGGAAAAATTTTGTCTTGGGTATACATTAGAAACTTCCAGGCCCATGGTACTGGTAGTTGAGAGAGATGAGTTCCAAGACCAGGGGAGAGAGAAAGCTCCCATCCTCTGGAATGCACAAGTGTGTAAACTTAGGCATTCTTATCTGGAGTCAGATACAAGAGGAAGTTCCAAGTTGACTCCTTGAAACTTCCATTAATTTTTTATGTCTATTAAAAAAAAGATGTTCTAGACATATTATTATACTGAAATCCATATTGCAGGAAAGGACTTGGACTCACAGCTCTGAGATATAGTAAAACCTTGGGAACACAATGATTCTGAGTTAAAAAAGCATTAAAATTTTTTTCCAAAGACCTGGACACACAGAGTAGACAAATTTTTTTAGCATGATTGAGAATTACTTGACTACTCCTAAAGTATCAAGAAGGGGAAATTTTTCTTAAAAGGCAGAAAACAGCCAGAAGGCAGAGTCGAGGCTGAACATGGTCAACAGACTGGACCATGAGAGGAGAGGAGAGAAGGGGAAGGAGAACAAGAGTGGAGCTACAAACCAGGAAGAGTGGCCTGAGCCAAGAGAGCAGGGTAGCCAAAATGGATGAGTGTTACATTAATCAGACTGGAGAAAGGACGGCAGAAATCCAGCCTGTGTAGGGAGAGGTTTGGGATTTGGGGACATGGTGAGAAGTACAGGGAGGAGCTACTTTGATATGTTACTAGACACCTCTGCTAGTCATTTGTCCTGGCGTTCTTCTTCTTTTTCTTTTTTTTTAATTAAATTTTTCTTTTTCATTTTGCATAGCAACCAGTTTCCTCTCACTCCACTTTTCTCGACTCCTCCACACTTCTCCCCACCCCACACCCATCCACTCATCATAGGGGGTAAGGCCTCCCTTGGCAAGTCAACATAGGCTAGCATAAGAAGTTGTGGCAGGACTAAGCCTCCCCTCTCCCACCCACCTACCCCATCCCAACCCCACCTCAAGGCTAAGGAAGGTATCCCACCATAGGAAATGGCCTCAAAAAGCCATGTACATGGAATATGTCCTGGTCCCACTGCCAGGGGCCCCACCATCTGCCCAAGCCACCCAATGTCACATTCAGAGGGCCTTTTTAGGTCCCATGCAGGTTCCCCAGCTGTCAGTCCAGAGTCCTTGAGCTCCCACCAGCTTGAGTCAGCTGTGTCTGTTGTTTTCCCCACCATGATCATTAACCCCCATTGCTCCTGTAATTCCTCCTCCTTCTCTTTAACTGAACTCCAGGAGCTCAACCTAGTGCTTATCTGTGGGTCTCTGTATCTGCTTCCATCAGTTACTGGATATAGATTCTATCATGGCAATTAGGATAGTCACCAATCTGATAACAAGGTAAGGCTAGTTCAGGCACCCTGTCCATTATTGCTAGGAGTCTTCACTGGCCTAGGTTCATCCTTGTAGATTTTCCCTAGCACCAGGTTTCTCCTTAACCCTATAATGGCTTCCATTCCAATTAAAAAATGGGGTACAGATCTAAACAGAGAATTCTCAACAGAAGAATCTCAAATGGTCAAAGGACATTTAAGGAATTGCTCAACATCCTTAGCCATCAGGGAAATGCAGATCAAAATGACTCTGAGATACCATCTTACACCTGTCAGAATCTCTAAGATCAAAAACACTGATAACAGATTATGTTGAAGAGAATGTGGAGTAAGGAGAACATTCCTCCACTCTTGGTGGGAGTGCAAATTTGTAGTCACTTTAGAAATCAATATGGAGGTTTCTCAGAAAATTGAGAATCAACCTACCTCAAGACTCAGCAATACCACTCTTGGGCATATACCCAAAAAATTCTCAATCCATACCACAAGGACACTTGCTCAACTATGTTCATAGCAGCATTATTCATAACAGCCAGAACCTGGAAACAACCTAGATGCCCTTCAACCAAAGAATGGATAAAGAAAATGTGGTACATGTGTACATTGGAGTATTACTCAGTTGTACAAAACAATGACATCTTAAAATTTGTAGGCAAATAGATGGAACTAGAAAAAAAATTATTCTTAATGAGGTAACCCAGATCCAGAAAGACAAACACTGTATGTACTCCCTCATAAGTGGATATTAGATGCAAAGCAAAGAATAACCAGGCTACAATCCACAACTGTAGCAGGAATCTTAAATGGTCTTATTAATAAAAACAAATCTGGGCCTGGTATTGGGGTAAACGCTGGAAGATCAGAGGGACAGAACAAGCCACAGCCACCTCACCTCACCAGTTTCTCAGCTGATTCTGTTTCCTCAGGCTGGAAGCCTCTGAGTCCTCATCCAGAATGTGTCTCAGCTGAACTGCTGCTAGAAGCCTGAAAACTTAACCAGCCAAATGCTGCAAGTTTCTAGTCTCCATGCCTTATATATCTTTCTGCTTTGTGCCATCACTCTCTGGGATTAAAGGTGTGAGTCACCATGCTTGGCTGTATCCTTGAACAGATGGATTTCTGCCTTTGGAATGCTAGGATTAAAGGGGTATGCTACCACTGCCTATCCTCATGTTTAGTATTGTGGCTGTCCTGTTCTCTGACCCCAGAAAAGTTTATTTGACTGCCCAATTTTTCAGGGAACACAATACCACCACACACAACCCCAAAGAAGCTAGGTAAAAAGGAGGACCCTAAGAGGGACTAGTAAAATATCCTGGGTAAACTGAAAGGAGTTAAAGGAGAGGGGGTGGGGCATGGAAACATGAGGAATCAGCCAAGTTGGGGGAGGGACAGAGAGGGAGACCAATGAAAGAGATGTCCTGGGTTTCTGAGACCTAACAATAAAATGCTTTATTGTAATGCACCTATACATACGTTAATTAGAACAATAAATTCTGAAATTTACTACTGAGTGACTTTGCAGAATGAGAGTTGGCACTAATAGTATAGGATATTCCTTTCAGTCTTGTGTTTCTCAAGGCTTTTCACTCAGAGTGAAAACTTTATAGTAGTTGAGAGTTTAAAAAAAAAAAATCATTTATTTGATTTCCTAAAATAAATTGACACCTCCCGTGCTGGTTATTTCTAATTATTTCAAACTGAAAGGGGACTCTTATAGTTGAAGCAATTTAATGAATTTAAAAGTGTATGTGATCACAAACCTGATAGTTTGAAAACACATTTACTGGAGAATCGGTGAACCTGTTGTTCTGTAACACTTTTTATTTGGTTAATTTTTGGAATTTTTCAAAAACTGTTATGTGGCAGCCTGTGTGAATGCTTTGGTGAGAGAACAGTAAAATAACTGTTTGAATAGTATATAGTATGCCGTCAAACTGATTAAGATGACATTACTCCATGCAGATTGTTGGAAATTTAAGCTAGTAATTTAATATCTTAGCAAGTAGAATTATGTTCATTAATTGTAGCATTATTTTATTAATATCTGAAAGGTAACTAGTCTATGTTTTCTCTTCTGTTATTTCTCCTATAACCATTCATTTGCAACTTGACTATTATAATATTTTTTCAAAGAATTGAAATTTAACATTATTCTATTTACTATTTAATTTGCATTATTTTATCATGATAAAAGTAAATATAAAAAAAACACATAAAAGCAGTATGTGAAAAATCTCTAGCATATTGCTAATTCAACTGAAGGTTTGAGGGGTAAATTAAATTGAAGTTTAATCCTAATTAAATTAAATCTCTTTCTCTGAAATGATAAGACATTGAGAAACAATCTTTAATCAACCACCTCAAAACTGGTTTATTCCCTCTTTTTCAAACTATTGTTCATCAGATCAAAGAGACTTGGTATATCTTTGATTAAAGAGAAAATAATTCTTCACAGATAACTAGTTTACCTTTTGAAGATTTTTTTAAGCTTGCAAGTGAATAATTAAAGAAATCTTGATGACAAATGTCAATTATTCATAAAAAATCCTGAGCACATTAAAACTATATAAGTGTAGGAATATGATGCTAAACTTTCTTAAATCAAACAGCTCATATTTACTTTTTATACTATAGTAAAATAAATTATTAAATTAGCTTGGGTTAAGAAGGTATCAATTTCAGTAGGTAAGGAAAAAAAAAAACTTTCTTTATAAAAAACTTCCTTTCTCCTACTATTTGTTAGGTATTTTCTGTATGTTAACAAAATGTATCTCCAATCTTTAGAAAACTAGTATATATAATAAAAGCTCCAACTTATGATCATATATTTCTAGATATAAATATATGCCCAACTCATAAGTTTAAGTACTTACATCATTATTACTACATTTATTCAGTTCCTTCTTTCCATACTTGTCCGTATGTTATCTATGAATTAAATAGCTTTTACAAGGTAGCACATTTCTAGCCAAAAATAACAAAGCTTCTGCCTACAGTTTACAAAATAACTCCTTTGAGACATTCCTTCTTTGTTCTAGTTAACACACCAATGTGATTATTATCATATAATCAGTTATGCTCTGTATCTCCAGTTCATCAACTGTTGAAAATATATGTTAGCTATTTGTACCTAAAGAACTGATTACATTATTCCACAATCTACTGCATTAATTTTAGAGTAGAATCTATTTTTATAGAGAAAACATACCATTTCACTTTACCCATGATAATTCCTAGAGATGTTTCCTTTGTATCTGCAGTCTAAAAAAAAATACTCGGTCAAAGCAAATAACACTTAAGTATATCTGTTTGATGTCACATATTTTTCCATCAAAGCAACTAAATGAGTTGTATTAATGAGAAGATGGCCAAATTCTAAGATCATTCTACTTTTATTTTCATCCATATGTACATATATTTCTCCCCACATTTTACCCTGTGACTTAGAATTTAAAGAACACAAAACTGGTCCGCATGCAGAGAATAAGAAACTGGGGGTTGTGCAGCCATAAATGAGCAATCTACATCACGCACTTTTCCCTCCAAGGCTCTGGTTCTCTGTAGAACATGGCTGCAAGGTTTGGAAGAGCCAGAAGTTGTGAGTGATCACAATGAAAGAGTGTTTTCTGGGGATGAAAAGAGAGGTTGCTATTTGTCCCTGTGCTTTTTCCAATCTTGGTCTCAACAACTCATGCTCTTACAATTCCTCCTCTGTCTCTGCCTCGACAATTGGACTCCTGGAGCTCCACCTGGGGCCTGGCCGAGGATCTCTGCATCCACTTCCATCAGTTATTGGATGAGAGTTCCAGCATGACAGTTAGGGTGTTTGGCCATCTTATCACCAGACTAGGTCAGTTCAGGCTTTGTCTCGACCATTGCCAGTACAACTGGAGCAGGCCCTCTGGATAAGTGATCCAATTGAATAGCTTGAACTGTTTGGGAGGCATCCAGGCAGTGGGACCCGGACCTGTCCTTAGTGCATGAGCTGGCTGTTTGGAACCTGGGGCTTATGCAGGGACACTTTGCTCAGCCTGGAAGGAGGGGACTGGACTGAATCTACCAGGTTGAACAAAATCCCCAGGGGAGTCTTGGCCCTGGAGGAGATGGGAATGGAGGGGAGGGGCTGGGGGAAGGTGAGGGCAGGGCGGGAGGGGGGAGGACAGGGGAACACATGGCTGATCTGTAAAATTAAAACACAAATATAATTTAAAAATAAAGGAAAAGAAAAGAGAGGTTGCTCATATGAACTCACAGATTGTAACAGCATGCATGTGACATAAACAAAGTCAAGCCCAACAAAATCCAGGCGTGGGTGGGACAAACACAAAGTCTCCCATTAGCTGAGAAGCCATAGTGGCCATTGAGAGAAGCCGGGAGAGGGAGAATCAGCTTTGTGTAAGGGCATGACACCTGTTAGATGGTAATACTTTCAGGGTTTGGGGTCACACTTAAGACTGCTTAGGCAAGACAAACTAGACTCAGTGTGACTTAAAAAATAAAGTAAATAAAAATAATAGAATTCACAAAGATAGGGAGGTAGGCAGGTGGGTCTCTGAGGAGCTGGAGTAGAAATGGTAAATACACTCAGAATACAATGTATGATGTTCTCAAGGAAAAATAAAATATGACTTTAAAGGGAAAATACCTCAGTTTAATTAATCACAGAGATTTATTTCTCATGGTTCAAAAATCAGGAACTCCAAGATCAGAATACCAAATACAGTTTGTGGGAAGGGATAATCCTTCATGGGATGTATCTCCTAAGAAGTGAACAAAAAACTGATCCAATGTCCTCAAATGGCAGAGAAAGGAAGCACCACACAAATGTCTATACAATATTTAATAGAAATATTAATCATACAATTTCTTTTTTCCTCATTATTTTTATTATTATTATATTTGTGTTTTAATTTTACACATCAGCCATGGGTTCCCCTGTCCTCCCCCCTCCCGCCCCCACCCCCACCTTTTCTCCCTCCCCTCCCCTCTATTCCCATCTCCTCCAGGGCCAAGACTCCCCTGGGAATTCATTTAAACCTGGTGGATTCAGTACAGGCAGGTCCTGTCACCTCCTTCCAGGCTGAGCAAAGTGTCCCTGTGTAAGCCCAAGGTTCCAGACCAAGATTGCAAAAAGCACAGGGACAAATAGCCAAACGAATGGAAGCAAATGAATTTTGAACCAAAGGCTGTGGAGCCCCCAACTGGAGCAGACCCTCTGGATAGATGAGACAATTGAATAGCTTGAACTGCTTGGGAGGCACCCAGGCTGTGGGACCGGGACCTGTCCTTAATCATACAATTTCTTAATGCCAGCATATCAGTGTTTAATACTAAACATATAAAAACAAGAAAAACATATGAATTAAAAACATAGGTTATCTAATAACAGAACTACTTTCTGTATGTAAACAGAAGTGAAAGAAAGGAATAAAGAAGCTCAAACATATTGCCCCAAACAGACAGTAATGGGAAAATGAGTAGATAAAGAAAATGCCATATTTACATTGAAAGCAGTACTATTCCGGCTAAAGAGGCAGCTCCGAAGTTAAGGGCACTTGATGTTCTTGCAGAGTACAAGGATTTTGTTCTTAACACTCTTAGGACAGATCCCAAAACTCTGTAACTCTACCCTCAGAGCAGCCTGTTCCCGCTTCTGATTTCCACATGCACTAGGGATGCAAATAGTATAAACGCTCGCAAACAGATGAAGCATTCATGCCTATAAAATAAGTAACTCTGTTGAGGCGGGCACTGTGGCTCTCATCTATAATCTAGGCTCTTGGGCGGTTAAGACAGAGGAATGATAGGTAAATTCACGGCCATATTTGGCTGTATATTGGTTCACAGTGAATTAAAATCGAGCCTGGGTTATATAGTAAATCTCTGCCTCAAAAAAACACAAAGAAAGAAAGAAAAGAAAAGAAAAATGTAAAGTAGAGAAAAGGGGAAGAGGGGCAGAGAGGAGGGATAAAGTAAGAAATTCTTAAAATGCATGAGCACACAGTCTTGTAATGCCATGGGTGGAATTTAAAGACAACATGGTAAATAAACAAAATGTCTGAAAGGTGGCAGGGGCAGATGGGAAAGTACATGCAATATGAAAGTGGATTACAGGGAACAGTAAGAGGGGGAAATGTTAAAGATGACCAGGAGAAAAGGAAAAAGGTAATAGTGTGGGAAAGAGTTAGCCAAAAATAAGAATGTATGAAAAAGCCAACCATTACCTTAAAATATGATTTAGAAAATGATCTTGAATACAAGTGCTCTGAATAGGTAGTGAACACTGATCCTATAAACCATAGGCTTTAAAACCAAGACTCATTGTCAAGGGAGTGATTCCTCCCCATGAGATCTAGACAAGAGGCTTCCTAAACTGTTTAGGCTATTGTCATTGTTCTTGAACTGCCAGGAAGGTAGAGTGTGTAGCCCTGTTGCTGAAGATGTCACACACTATGCGTCCTTAGTCACAGAGCAACTAGATGAAACTGAGCTGGAAGTTGCCCCTAGGTTTACCAGCATTCATCATTTGGGAAAGTGCTGTGCAGGCTGTTGGAAGAGAAATATCATCAGTAATCAAACCTAACTTAGACTGTGAAGGCTGCAATACTGAACTTCTTGGCAAGGTAGGTACACTGGTTTAACAGTGGTATGGATATGATGGAAATAACCAACCACTTAATCCTTGTATCTAAGGCCTGCTGCACAGGAAGAAATACTTGACTTGTGCAGCAGAACTAATCAAAAGCCTATCGATAGGAAGGTTAGAGTTCCCTTAGTTAAAACTCATGTGCCAAATGAACATGTAATTAAACTGCTTTCTAAACTTTTATGTTGTCAGAGAATCATATTTTATTGGTGAGAAATGGTAAATTTGGAAACACATAACCAGTCAAATGATGAGAATAAGTGACTGCTAAGTGCTTGGCACTAAGTGGAAAGTTTATTTCACCCCATTAAAATCCCGGGAAACAAACCAGAAGATCGAATAGGACTGTGGGAGGTGAAGAGTAGGGCATCGTGTAGTACGGAGGAGTTCTGTCACCTGTATAGGGCATGAGTACATGAATGTTGCAATCAATCATGTTGATAACAGCTATGACTGCCTTTAAAAGACCTGAGGAAAGAGAGAGAAAGAAGGAGGGAGGGAGGGAGGGAGGGAGGGAGGTGAAAGAAAGGAGGAAGGGAAGGAATGAAGGGTTGGAACAAGGATAGGAATGAGTACACAAGAGGTAATACTTAGGATAAGTAGCAGGTAGGAGTAGAAGGAAAGTGAGGAAGGAGAGTGTGGGGCAATTATAATCACAGGGCATCACCTATAAGGTTGATGATCTCAAAAACAAAAGAAATAAAAGTTATGCAAACACTTAAGAATGTTGTTGATTGAAATTGATTAATTCATTTAGACAGTCAAGCTTGTTTAAAGAATGGAAGTCCATGCTTAGGAAGATGAAAAAGTCCCAGAGATGCATAGTAACAATGGTTGCACAGAAATACAAATTCATTAATGCTATATACCTTACAATTAATAATAATAAAACATCATAATTTATTATATATATTTTATTGTTGGAGCCCATTTAGGCTTTACTCAACAGGTCTGCATAAAGAGGATGATTGGACCATGGGCCTGAGTACCAAGTGTCTGAGATGGTCTGCACTTGGCTGTACTGTGGGGAGGTCTTTTGCTCCACCCCTTGGCATTCCTTTTAATACCCTAGGGCAAAGACAGTCATGCCCCGATGGATTAGGATCCAGACCCTCTCCAGGCTATCCTATATTTTCTATCTTTTTCTCTCCTCTCTATCCTAACTAATATTTCCTGCTGCTTCTACACAAGAGTACTGTGGGGAAATAATTGTAATATTGCTCTCAATTCAAAACCACATAATTTCTCAAAACATTGGAAATGGTGGCTTTTCAAAGTCTTTACTATTTTATGCTATTCCCCTTATAGAATTTCATCAGAAAAAGAACACCAGTTCAATGCTTTTATCTTTAGAAGAATGTTCGTCAGAGTAAGTCACATTTTGTAGATTCCTCCAGAGTCCTCTACTATTTGGAAATTGTGATAATTTCATCACAATTTTGCCAATAGAAAAATAAAATTAAGAGTTATCAGTATCCTGTTAAACCAGTAGATCAGTGCTTCACTCCACCATCATAAGAGATAGCACAGGATTGTTTGAAGGCAGAAACCTTGTCCTGGCATCTAGCTTGACACCAACAGGGTTTCTTCATGTAAACAAGCACTTTACCAGAAGCTTTCAGTAGTGAGCTGGAGGAGGAGGTTTGCACAAGCAGGCATTTGAAGAGAAGCTAAGATAAGTTACCTAGAGTATCTTAACCTTGAGTTTCTAGAATAGAACTGGGTGATTTTCCACATGATTCTACATCAAGGAGATCAAATTCTAGTTAAATCTGAAATGGGCTCAGTGGGAATACAAGATGGAGGAGTCTCTGACTTGTCTTGCCCTGTCACAGTCCTAAACGGGAAGTCTCATCAAACCCCAGCATTCAAGGCTCAGGAAATTATGTAGAAGAGGAGGCAGAAAGATTGTTAGAGGGGGAATAGATGACTGTGAAGAAATGGTGTCTTTTATACACGACAGAATTGACGTAAGTCAGAACCCACAGAGACAGTGACAGCATGCACCTCCAATGGTTCAAGTCAAACTGAGCCCCAGCACTGAGAAGGGGAATGAACAGAAGGCCCCCTCCCTAACACAGAAGTTATCTCCAGTTATTATCTGCTTTCAGAAGAAGAGTTAGTTCTCTCCATGGAGTCTCACTGGGTATTTTAACCATACACAAGGAAGGCCCCCATGCCCCACAGTAGAGGGCCAATACAGATGAATATGAGGTTTTTATGCACTTTTTGATGTATATTGCTTTGTTTGGTTATTTTTTGTCTTGTTGGCTTTTTGCTTGTATATCATAGTTTCTAATTTTGTGTTTTATGGATTTTGTGTAGTTTCCTTGTGGATTTTTCCTATTGTTATAATTTTTGTTGGTGTTGTTTGCCTGTTTGCTATCTAAATAGAAAGAGAAAGAAAGGGCATGGAGTTGAGTGGGTAAGGAGAATCTGGGAGGATATGGACAGGAAACTGGGACCAAAATACATTGTATGAAAACACATTTTTTAATGAGAAACAAACAAACAAATTAAGAAAAGAGTTACCAATTTTTAGGGGTCCCAAGACGCTTACCAAGTGTCATATCAATAAAAGACTTGGTAAGTTACAGATCTTCAAACCACTACCTTAATTGAAACCATAACTTTAATGTCCTTTCTGAGATAAGACCTGTTTCGTAGGTTAAACATATTCTTCATAGTCATACAACGGGCACCAAATGTTGTCCACCAAAGTCATAAATTCTTATTTATGTTTCTCAAAATTGTCACATTGAACTACTTGGCTTGTTCAGTGTTTCATCTCCTATTTCTTCTCAGCTGTTACTGTAAATTTATTTTCCAAGTATGGAATAATTCTACCATGTGACCTTTAAGAAATCATTTATTTCATTGAAAGTAAGGTTGTCTACAAAATAAAAGGGAAGTTAAGAGTTGTCATTAAAACTATTTCAAGTGTGAGTCACATTTATCACTTATGCCATTTGTTATAAATAGAATAAAATGTAATTTAAAGACAATCATAGGTCTTGTATTTTAAGATTCTTCATTTATTGCAATCTGCCTTTTATCAAAATCCATATCGCTTCAGACAAATCCCCTTTTAGCTACCAGCTTTCTAAATGGTGAGCTGCTGATCCTGTATACTATCTCCCATAAACTTAATATGATGTTTGGGGGAAAATGGGTAAAAGGAAAACATGGCTGAATGTGCAATGACCAAAAATTAATTGCAAACCAAACATGCAATGATTGTGAGGTGTTTTGGGGAACTCTAGACTGTTCTCCATCGTGCAACTCACTGTTGCCCTTTGTTGTGAACTCCCAACACACACACACTTTACTGTGCACCCATCACCCCGTACATGACCAACAAATGATGCCTGAATCACCTCACCTCAGAAATAAGACTATTATGTGAGGCATTAGTATTTTGACTATATATGCAAAGCTTTTTACTTTTATAGAAATTCAATGATTTATTATCAGAAAGCAAACACTTAATATTTTTCTATTCTCAGCCTTAAGCATATAAGCATCAGATTAGTCTATTATTGGATTGCATTGTGTTACAATGTTTTGTTTTTTAAAATCATTGTTTGAGTTTCTGACTTGAGTTTCATGAATAATTGTTAAATGAATTTTGGCTTGAGGCTAGAATAGAATTTCAAAACTTACAAAAATTATTCTAAACAGCCTTTTGTATGATTAATAATGAGCTTGTGTCTTGGTTAATTTCATAATAAACTTGGCTCAGGTCAATACAAGCTAGTAGAAGAGGAATATAAATAAGTGACAGATTGAAGTCATTATCAGAATAAATAACTAATATTTAGTTCTAGATAATTATCATGTTGACCTCCCCATCTCCCTTGCTTCCCTTTTCGGTGTTTATTTTGTTTTGATTATTTATTTGTTTATTTATTTAGCTACTTATTTAACTCTAATGCACAGGGGCTACAGAATATTCAGGTGAGGTCTGTGTCCAACAACATCCATAATCATGACTTTAATGCAAAAAGATACCAACAATGTCATCTTCAGAGTGTCTTAAATGTAACATTTTTTTTTCTTTTCAGTCATACATAGTCTTGGAAAGAAGACCTTTAAAAAGAAGAATTGACTTTTATGTTGATTCAACTTATTGTATAGAAAATATCACTAGACATAATTGTATATTTCTTTAGTGAAATATCAACATAAGATATCATTATTCACATTCCATCTGAAAGGTAAAACAATTCATTTAACTGTTGTCCATGATGCAGTGAGGATCTAAACATTAACCAATTATTAGGGTGATTTAGTATATGGATGTATGACTCTAGTTCTATGTAGTTATAGACTATAGAACTAGGTGTCCAGAGGGATGGGGAGATCACCCAGTTGCTAAAGAATCATTTAATCAGGCAAAAAACGACCTGAATTCAAATCCCCAGAATCCAAGAACAAAGCTAGGTATGGCTGCTTGTACCTGTTACTGCATCAAGGGTACTGAAGACAGTTAGATCCTTTAATCTCATTGGCTAACCAACACATGTCACACACACACACACACACACACACACACACACACACACACACACTTCTGGTTTTCAAAAAATGGAAGGCAAGGAAATAAAAGACTGATTATAATATAATCAAGGTTTTCAAATCTTAGATAGCTGAGAATAAATATCTACTTCAAATCAAGGGACTCCACAACAGAATATCCCTGGAAATTAGACAGAGATTCTTTACTGTGTTAACTCAGAGAAAGGCCTGTGAAATTGCCCCTCCTCGTTTTCTAAAATGTCTTTCTAAAATGTCAGTCTTTTGATGAAATTTTCCTTACTGTTTTAAACTGATTTTATTTCTCATAATTTTAAACAGATTGTGCATGCAAATTATATCTCTGGTACTTACAACTTCAAATTTATTCACATCCTAAAACACTAGATGAGAGTTTAAAAATCACTAACGATGGTGGCAGTGATGGACCGTCAGGTGCTAATGAGCGCTTTACTTTCATTTTGAACATGAAAATATTAGCAAGATTATGGAATTATCTGTAGACTTTCGTTCTTCCAAATTTTGCTTTTCCTTTCCTCCATCAAACATGGCCCATCTGTGGATTCACACTTTGCCTAATTGATATGAGAAAGAAGCAGGTGTGAATCCGTAGACTGGAAACTCAGGGAAGGAAAGATTGATGTGACTATTTGTTTTTGTATACCTGCCCAAAAGCTGAGGGATGAGTGCAATCTAATGATCATAAATAATAAACACTCTCATCAGCTGGAAAGGGAGAGGAAATGGGGGCCATCTCCATCAGAGGGAGGAGACCCAGCTGTTGCTGCTTCCATGGCACAGAATTACAGCTAAGCCTTTTCCAACCCATCCATGAACCGAGAAGGAGGGAGTAGCTGTCCCTTCCAGAAAAGATGCCTCACTACATCCAATTAATTCAAGTGTTTTCTTCCTCCTAGAGATGCGTAGGGACTCAAATTACAGTTATTGTACAAAGGAAAAGAAACTGCTGAGAAATCCATCAAAACCTCCCCTACTCTCTCTTAAAATATTCAATAATTCTAACATATTCTTTTCTTTTCCAAATGCAAGCTTCATTTTTCTTTCCCAGGAATGTAAATAACTAGTTATTAACTATCTCAGGCAGATTATTATTTAAATATTTACATGAAATGTTTTAATTGCATTAATTTTTGGTTTTCAATATGATGATTAAGTGTAAAAATCCTTCTAAAATTATAAAATATTGTGTTCAGTTAGTTTCTTACAAAGTCCTTACAAACAACCATCCAGTATATTTCCCTGATTTTCATTATAACAGATTCGAAAAGGAAGCAAGGTGTGTGTTATTACATCCATTTAATATCAAGTGAAGAGAAATATCATGTGGGTAATTAGAGAGAGATTAGACAAAATGTGAGTTAACTTCCCTGCTCCGTCAGTTTTTCCTACCATATTTCACTTATTTTGTGATATAGAGTTTTTTCAATAGACACTTACCTTCAGTGTACCAAGCTCCCATTTTTTCCCCCTAAAAATAACAGTCTCATGTTTTTCTTTTACAGATAAAGATCTCTACCCCATAATTAATACTTAGTATTTACATATTCATGAACACTTTGTTAAGAAGTGATAACCTGTTTCTGCTTTCAAATGAAATTTAATTTCCAGGCTGACAGTGAACAAACACTTGAAATGCATTATAATTAACAATATGTTAACCTGTTCTAAAGCACTTGTTTATATATTTTTCAGTAAGATACTGAAAACAGTTACTGTTCAATAAGCTACAGTAAAAACACATTTGTTTTAAACTTTCCTAGACCTAAGCACACCATTTTAGGACACCAATAATCTTAAATCATAGATTTTACTTATTGCTGAATTGGTAGGGTAAGAACAAAAATAAATTTTATATACATATATAAAGAACTATAGCTTTGAAAGTCACATCAAAAGGCTATCTTGGGCAGCTCTGTGATCTCTCTTTGAGGTTTAAGTAAACGATATTTGTGAAAGTTGTATGCCACTTACACCATAAAGAAGCAGCCAGGGATTGAAGAGGGGAGAAATTTCCTGTCTTCATTTCTAAATAAACAAAGCAAAGAGCAGTACACTTTAGCAGTTCAAAGAATGGTGGCCTTTTAACTTATTGAGCACAGACTTACAACATAGTATTTTTATTTCAAGAAGCTTAAATGCCAACATTGATATTATATGTTACTAAAAAATATTTTTGGTGAATTTTATAAACGGAATTCTTGTTTTGAAAATTAGATTGCAGTATTTTTCTTTTATAATTTGCAATAATTTGGCTTCAGATAAGCTCAACAATATTTACATATTTTAAATGGATTATTCACATACACGTAAACTAAAATTCTAAGTAGGTATTTATACAGTGAAAATCTTCCAATTATCTTATGTCTCCTATGGGATCTGAATATCCATATTTGTGAGACTATAAGTGGAAATCATTAAGTTTGTTTAATCCTACATCATGACTGGAGTCCAGGAGACAGTTCAGCTGGTAATGAACTTGTGAAACTATCATGAAGTCTGAAGTTCTGATACCTAGCATGCACATCAAAGGTCAGGCTAGATGGCAAGTCCTACAAACCCAGTGCTGGGAACTCAAGGACAGGAAGTTCGCTGGTGTTTCATGGTCAATTAGCTTAGTTCCAAAGGTAAGAGCTTCAGTGTGAGACACTGCCCCCAAAGACTACAATGGAAAGCAGGTGATAAAGTCACAAAGCATCAGTCTTCCACTTCCTAGATCCTTCATCCAGTAACTCATGGAAGCAGATGCAGAGATCCACAGCCAAGCACCAGGCCAAGCTCATAGGAACTCACAAACTTTAGACCTATAGCTGTGGAACCTGCATGGGACTGGACTAGGCCCTCTGCATTTGGGAGACCATTATGTAGCTTGGTCTGATTGAGTGGCCCTTGTCAGTGGGATCAGGATCTATCCCAGGTGCATGAGCTGGCTGTTTGAAGTCCAGTCCCTACAGTGGGACACCTTGCTCAGCCTTGATGCAGGGGGTGGGGAAGGGGGTTGGTCTTGCCTCAACTGAATATACCAGGCTTTGCTGACTCTCCATGGGAGGCCTGACCCTTTTGGAGGTAGGAATGGGTGTTGGGTCGGGGTGGGGAAGGGTTTGGGGAGGCTGGTGGGGAATGGGAGGAGGGATGAGAGAGGGATCTTTGGTTGGTATGTAAAATGAATAAAAAAATAAAGAAAAAAATAAAGAAAATGTACACAGAAATACTATGTGGATTTTGTTGTTGTTGTTCCTCTGTTCTTTCTAGATGTACACACCATACACTGTGTTCTGTAAGTCACTTTATCACACAAGCTTTGCTCCTTTCCTGGAACTCACTCTGTAGACCAGGCTGGCCTTGAACTCACAGAGAGCCACCTGACTCTGCCTCTCGAGTGCTGGGATTAAAGACATGTGCCACCACTGCCCGCCCGGCTTATTTTTGTTTATTCTTGTCTTCTTTATTTCATAGTTTTGCACTCCATTTATATATTGTTTCACTACATGTGTCTATTTGTGTAGGAAATTTTGGTAATTGTCTAAAAAGTGCTTTCTCTGTTGACTTAGGTTTTGCTGGTTCAGTTTACCTATTTCTTATGTATTATGGGTCGACAGTACCATATGTTTATGCAAGTATATGTATACTTGAAAAGATAAATATGACAAAGGCATATAGGAAGGGAGATTTTGAAGATAAATTATATTTCCCACACAATTTATGATAATGTATACATATATCAATGCCTGTATATTAGTATAAGCTTTATTTAAAAATAGAAAAACACATTTATATTAATTTTGAGTAAGACTGCCTATTTAACAGATTATTTTCTTCATCTCAGTTTTTTTTTTAATTTCATTATTTTATCAGAGATTTGAGTTGGTTTTTTCCATCATGATTATAAAACAAAATATCCAGGTGAAATGTTCTTTTTTTTGTATTGATATTGAGAACTATTAATGATAATTGTCATTATAAATATGAAAAGCACTGAGAATTATCAGGATTTCTATTATTATGAGCTGTGTGAAATATGATGAATAACTTTAAAACTTAATACACTGTTTTATGTATTAATTAAAATTTTTAGAAAGGATCTCACTATGTAACCCAGACTGGTATTGAACTCTGTGTTCCAAATTCTGAGATCTTATCATAATTTTATTTTTATAATACATTACTGCTATTTGTATCTACATTTATAATGAAAAGTTTGATTTATACTTAAATTGTGGTCTTTTAAAACATCATTCACGCAATTTCACCTCTATATTAATAACTTTTGTAATTAATTGGTCTCCCATAATTACCTTAATACCAAACATAACTAAATACATTATATTCTCTTTATATAATATTCATAATATTCTAAAATATTAGTAACATCCCAGGTTATAGTCAGTTTTTTGTTTTTTCCTAGGTGTGTTAAGAGCCAAATGAGAATACATACATACACACAAACACATATATGTATATGTACATATATGTATATATATGTGTGTGTGCATACACACATATATATACTGTTTCCTTGTCTCATATCCCATAAAAGTATTTTAATGATTTTAACTCTGTTTTCAAGGAACATGTCCACATATCCTAAGAATAAAATTGAAACTGATTTCATTATCTTTTTTGTCTGTTGGTTCTATTTAGGATTTGAACAGGTTTTAGGAAATAACATTTTTACTGTTCTTCTAATGTAGCTTGAAGTTTTCCTATGTCCCTCCTGGCCAGCGTTTAGGACAAATATCTCCCACTCATGTCCCAAAAGTAAGCACATAGAGGCTATATTAATTATAACAGCTTGACCATTAGCTCAGGCTTATTACTGACTAGCTCTTACACTTATTAACCCATAATTCTTATTTATGTTTAGCCATGTGGCTTGGTAACTTTTCTCAATTCTGCCTTGTCATCTTGCTTCCTTTGTGTTTGGCTGGTGACCCCTGACTCAGCCCTTCTTCTTCTTCCCAGAATTCTTCTTGTCTGCTTATCCTGCCTATACTTCCTGCCTGGCTACTGGACAATCCATGTTTTATTAAAGCAGTGTACAAAATGCGTTTTCCCATAGCATTTCCCCTTTTTTGTCTAATCAACATGGAAGGTTTTAACTTTAACATAGTAAAATTATATATAATAGAACAGTTATCAAGCAAGAATTACAGTTATAGTATCTACATTTGGCAATGTCAAAGAAAATATTCTATTATCTATCCTATATTTGTGTCTAAAGTTTCATATCTAATTTAACTTTTATTATGACCAAGGAAAATTATATTATATCTATCTAGTCTTCAACTACTTCAGAGACACCAGAAGGATATAATACTACCAAAGTAAACAGGAAGAGAATTGTAAGCAACTTCCAAAAATCTAGAATGACAGAGATAGCTGGCTACCCAAATTTCCTCTGTAACACTGGGGTATCCATTTTCAGCCAATACGTCTAGAGTTTTTTAATCACTTCTCCTGTGTTCTGTAGAATGTCCAGCAGTCTCCTCTGCAAAGCAGGAACCTGGAGAACCATTTTGCCTTGTTCTAGCAAATTCAGTGGTCATACTTCCATGAGTCCTGCATATCTAGTTGATATAACATTTTGTCAAACAGTCCAGGCAAGAACAGGTTTTTTTGCCCAAATGGCTGACTTTTGCCATGAATAAGATAAACTCTACAAGGAGTGTCTTCAGTGCCCATTATCTTCCTTGAAGTAATTGGTGCTGCCAGGAGTAGATGTGTCTCATTGTCCAGAAAAGTCGAAGTTTTTAAAATATTTTACAGGTCATATTATGTAGGTCTTTAAGTGTTTGAAAATTACCTACTTAATTGAATTATATCTATGTATACCTAGAAAACTTAACATAACTATAAGTGACTATAACAGAAGACTAATTATTAATCTGTATTTCTCAACTACACATTACAATCTTAAATGGGTTGTACAAACAAAATACTTTAAACAAGAGTAGAAGTATATATCCAGTTCAACAAAATTAACTTTAATTTTGTGTTAATAAACTAGAAGCTATAGCAATTTAAAACAAGTTGCTCTCTAAAAGTAGATTCAATATTATACCCTTTTATCCTATCATATCAATATCCTATATTTCTATACCATAACCCCATTTCTTCTTTTAGAAAGAGATTGACTATGACCAATAACAATTTTTAACAACAACCTAAACAAAGACAAACATCCATAATCCATTTTGGGGGAATGTTGGTGGAGTGTTTTAGGCTACTTCTTGCTAATAGTGGGTGCTAGTCATCTTGTGGGGACCTTAAGAAAATTGGAGACAATGGTCAAGTCCTGGGAAGACCAGCTATAATCTTTGTTGATAGGTACCATCTGTTAAGGTTCAGGAGGTCTGGCTTGATCAAATCTGATCCATCTTATTCTGGAACAAATCCATAGCCTCTTCCTTCCTGTGGAAACAAAAGCAGAGCCTCCTTTCCAAAACAATGTATCCTTAACATAAATTCTGAAATCAAGATACCTTTAAAATATACATATTGGTTTAAGTGGGCAGCCTTTGAAATTAAATGTCTTCTTCAGTTAAAAATCCCAAAGACAATATAATCCAGACTCTGTGTACAAAAATCCATCTTTTTGTGGCTTATTTTTTTATTATCTTTACTGTCTCTTTAAAGACTTTATTTTTTAAAACTATTTCTTTATGTAACTGTCTATATTCTTTTTTCTCTCTTTTAAGTCGACCTACATTTTTACACATATTATAAACCATTTAAAGTCTTATTTCATCTGAATCTGTCTTATTGTGAATCTTTTGCTTTAAATTGTTGCATTATTAAGGCTGAAATGGCAGCTTTGGCTGCTGGCTCCACCCATCTTAGCTTTCCAACGTGGCAGAACCACATTTACCTCCAGCTGTGGGAACCATGCTCACTGCCAGCTCTGGGAAGCAGTGGGTCTATGTCTCCATCCAGTAGTGTGTAGCCCAAAAGCCTTTGTTTTTCCTTCTTTCTGTACTAGCAAAGGCTAATCCATCATGTACCACTCTGTGTAGCTTGGAGACACCTCTGTGTACTGCAGCGGTGATCTGTAACCATGCCCCTTAGCTCTTGGCAGCTGGAGGCCAGCTCCATCTCGCAGGCAGCTGTCAGGAGACTAGTTTTGCACTGCTGCTAGCATGAGACTATGAGACTAGGAAGCCCCATGTGGCTCCATTTCTGTGCTTTGAGAATCTTTAAACTTTTTAAGGTCTATAATGCTCAGTTCCCCATGTTGGGCACCAAATATAGCTTGAAGTTTTCCTGTGTCGCAGCTGGCCAGTGGTTAGGACAAATCTCTCCCACTTGCCTTCCCCAAATAAGCACACAGAGGCTTATGCTAATTATAACTGCTTGGTCATTAGCTCAGGCTTATTACTAACTAGCTCTTACACTTATTAACCCATAATTATTATTTATGTTTAGCTATGTGGCTTGGTACCTTTTCTCAGTTCTGCCTTGTCATCTTGCTTTCTCTATGTCTGGCTGGTGACTCCTGATGCAGCCTTCCTCTTCCCAGAATTCTACTTGTGTGCTTATCCTTACTATACTTCCTGCCTGGCTACCGACCAGTCAATGTTTTATTAAACCAGTGTACAAAAATATTATCCCACAGCACGTTAACATAATTATAAATTTCATCTATAGTCAGTTTTAGAGCATTCATCATTCAACCTAATAATTTATACAATTTACCAGTTTCATAATGTATAAGTTATACTTTGTTTTTCAAGTGAGCAACATCTGAAACAGTAATTCTAAAAATCATTACTAGATTCTGAATTTTCCTGTAAGTTAAGAAGGGAAGCTTTTCCCTCCTGGGATTTGTGAATTATGTAGGATTTGTAGTCATTCATAATAAAAGTTACTTTTAGTGTTTTTGTTTTACATGGAGAAATTACTTGATGACATTCAAATAGTTCTTTGTTCATACAGTTCTCAACACAAATGACATTTCCTATAACATCATCCAAATAATGCAAACACCCCAAAGAATAATATTACTATTGTGACAATTAATGTAAAATTTATTGTTATGCAATTGTTACCAAATAAAAGATTTTTACTTAAATGAAAAGAATGTTTATTGTGTTACCAATTATTTAAGAGAAATATTGCTTTTGCCAAATTTAAATTTATATATAAAAACCATTTGAAAATCAGATAATTATAGTAGCAAGCAATATGGGTTAGTTCATGTATAGTTTCATAAAAATGTATTTCTTATTTTGTATAATTTTTGTGTATAATTATTGCTTTGGGGGAAAATATTCAGATCTGGTATTGAATCTTACAGTATATTAATGTTCACTGTTTTTCCATGGTACTCAAATGATCTCCTGCCATTGAGTTTTATAGAGGCAGGCAACAGGTGAAGAAGACGATTTTAAAACTAGGCCTCCAATGCTTTCACCAATATATGTTACCTTGTATACAATATTTCTTCAGTATTAAATATAACAAGAAAGAAAGCTAAGCATTAAACTCACATATATTTAAATATTAAGTTTGGGTTTCATATATATGGATATATATTTTTTTCTAGATTGCCTGACAGTTATAGAGGGCTGTTGTGTGTATGAAATTGCTCTGCATGGGAGAATATACAGTGGCATGATTCCTCTTCTTGTCCATTCCTCTTCCGAACAGATGTGATGAATAAATCAAACACATATCACAGAAGCAAACAGATGACCATATGAGGTGCCACTGCCCTTTTTACTAAGTCACTTTCAATCTTGGTCAAATCTCAACAGACTGTTTTGTGTTGTGAGAAGTTCAAATATAAAGCTGCATAGCTCACATAGAATTTCTTGATTTCAATCTAGACCCAGTTTTCAATTTATTGGAATCAGATAAAAAGCCAAAATCAAAACCTTTTTTTTTTTTTTCTGTCCTTAAGTGGCTACATTTGTTGTTTAAACTAGTCACTTACCAACAGTTATCATCCAGTCAACCAAACACTGTCTTTTGTGCACCTTATTTCCTCTTTTAACTAAAGCATTTTAAAATTAGGCTTGGTTATACAAATCATGATCATTTTAATGTAATCTTGTCTTAATTGAACAGTGGAATTTGTGAAAAAGCTGCTTAGATAACATAAAACCTTTTGAATTTAAATAAAAGCCAAGACTGCTAATATTTTGGAGAACTTTATAACTATATCTAACATGTAATCAAGATTGAACATACAAAAACAGACTTGAAATCAAGATACTGGAGATTTGAAAGAAAATGGCCCACAAAGTAAGTGGCATTATTAGGAAGTAAGACCTTGTTGGAGGAAAGCATGTCACTGTGGAGGTGGGCTTTGAGGTCTCATATATGCTCAAGCTATATCCAGTAAGACAGACCATTTCCTGTTACATTTAAATTGAGATGTAAGAACTCTTAGCTCCTCTTCTGGCAGCATGGTGCCTTGCTTCCCACATGATGATAATGGACTAAACTTCTGAACTGTAAGCAAGCCACCATAATTAAATATTTTCCTTTGTAAGAGTTGCTATGGTCATGGTGTGTCTTCACAGCAATAGAAACCTTATCTAAATTATGCTCATATGAGAATTAACATTTAGTACTCTCATTTTTGGCCTGGTGATTCCATTTTGTATAATATTTTCCAGTACCATTCATTTGCCTATAAGTTTTGTGATTTCATTTTCTTTACAGAAGATTAACAACCATGATTTTGACATAATTTCTTATATAATTCTCAGTTGAGGAACATCTAAGTTATTTCAGTTGAGGGATACCTGTTAGGAATAGAATAGCAATGAATGACTTTAAATTTAACATTAAATAAAATACTGTTTTGAGAATGCAAATCAGTTACTACTCCTGAATATACTAAGGTCTAAGATGGTTGCTTCAAAATTTTGATGATTATAAATAAATCTTGCAGATTTTCACATGTTGATTTCACTCATTTGGGAAAATACCAAGAAGGACAATTATATGATATTTCTTAGTCTATTGTCTCTCTTTATTATTTTAAAATCATCTTCAGGTATTGATAAAATAATCCATTGGAATTTTTATTAGGTTGTGCTTGCCCTAGAATGATGGTCCTAGGTGCTATAAGAAAGCAGACAGAGATACCACAAGAAATAAGCCAGTAAGCAGCACCCCTGCATAGTCTCTGTATCAGTTCCTGCCCTCAGGTTCCTGCTATGCTTAAATTCCTCCCCTGATTTCCCTCAGTGATAGTCTATTATATGGAACTGTAAGCTGAAATAAACGCCTCCCCATGTTGCTTTTAATCATGGTAGCTTATCACAGCAATAGAAACCATAACTAAGGCATTTTATTTTGCTAGGTAGATTTGCATCGTTGCATTATTCATGTTTATTCTGTGATACAATTATTTGTAATTAGTTTCTCTTAGATGTTAATTTTGTTTGCAAATATTACTATCATTGCAATGTCTCCAGTATGATCATTGGTATTGGTTTTTTAATTTCTAAAGTTCTAACTTATGAATTTTCTAAATATTTGTCACTAAACTACTTGTAGGTATCTGTCAATTCTGTTAATATTAGGTTCTTTGTTTGGTAGCTTATTTCTGTTTAATATTTTTAATTACATTCACTTTCAGTGTCTCCTATTTGCTTTTCTCATACTACATTAATCAAAATGGTTTCATTTTTGGTTTTTGAATCTTGTGCTGGCAGAAACTTTAATATAGTATGGTATATGAAAATATTAAAAGGTGAAATGATGGGCAACTTGGTGCTTTTATGACTTTGTACTTTAACCTGGGCTAATTGACCAATGGTGCACTGCATATTTCCATGGAGTGTCAGATCTCTTAATAACCTAACATCTCCCAATGAATAGAAAATCACATTTAGCAATGAATTTCAAGCAAAACATTAAACTGACATGGCACACTTAATTCTGCTTGTTGATGCCATGTTTGTTTATTAAAATATCTAAGACATTTGGTTAAAATAATGCACAAAACTATACTTACTATGTTCTAAAACTGAATAATAAAGTTCATAAATCGATGTGAAAACATGTACCCTAGCTAGTATACATTGACAACATTTATCTGTAGTTATTGTATAGCTTGATATATACTAGTACATCATGATATTCAGAAGTATTTAGATACCTGTCATTAATCAATTATGTAACAATAAATAATTTGATACCTTAATGTCCTATTGGTTAATGAGATTTTTTATAACGTATGTTCTGAATTAGTAAAACAATGTAAGTATGTAAGTTCATATAGTATTCATACATGAAATTATTTCAAAATAATTAAAAACACACTATAGATTATTATTTTTTAACTTGCCTCTCAGAAGTTAAACTTATTGCTGAAGATAACAAACACTTAGAACACTATTCAGATGTTATAAGCTGCATCAAACCTGAACGCCTCCTTCCTTCAGTCTAGCTTCTATACTACCAGAAAATACTGAGCATACTGACAAAGTAGGGATGCAATTATACAACACATATGAACCCCAACAATGACAAGTATGACAGGATATCTATTGAAGGAATCTCACAATAAGTGAGAATCACATGTTGGTAGTAATTGATTACTACCTAATTAGACGGAAGACCCAATCAACAAGAGGCAAATAATTTCTGGCACTAAAAACCTATTCAACTTCCCAGGGCTAGTATGCCCATAGACCTTAAAAAGAAATCTACTTCTGCCATTTTGTTATACAAGCACAATTCCTAACTACATTCTAAAACTTAGCCTATACCCACAAATATGTATAGTGACCAGCCCTCATGAAAGACGCTTCTCTTACAGAAAATGCACACCATCATAGAAAACTACAACTGAAAAAGAAAAAAAAAAATGCAGACATCAACCAAACATGGGAAGCTTGGCCCCAAATGATACATCATCATGACAGCTCCTGCCTCTGTGGCTCAGGAAAACACACCAGAAGAGAGGCAGAAAGAATGGAAGAGCAGAATATCAGGAAGTCTGCTGCAAAATAGCCTCTCCTAGAAATGCCTACATGGATGAGATCTAAATAATGACACTATCAATAGGTATGCCAACATGGGAGGGGGAAGATGTCAGAGTCCCACAACTAGACAAAAACCTGCAGTTTAATGATTGCTAATAGAAGTCAAATTTGCATTTTCCAGGGATGAGTTCCCTAATTGGCTCTGAAGCCATATAAACAAAAACAACTAGTATTGTTTCTTATGATCTAAAGATCACTAAAAGGCATGTGCTAGACCTTTCAGAAATGCTACCAAAGAAAAACCAGTTTGGTAATATTTTTTAGTGTTTCCTTTCATCTCCAGTAAACAAAAACACATAGTAAAGTGCTTTACATTTTTTTCAAGTTTGAAGACATTTATAGAAAATTCACTGCTCTGATTTATGTTTCAAAACTTGAATTTGGGCATTAATTTATATAAATAATATCTTCAAAATCTAACTGAAAGGAGACTGGCATGTACCATGCACATATTGAAAAATATACATATAGGTATTTTAGTTTACTTGAAATAAAAATAGAATTAAAGTTTATTAATATTCAGTTGGAAAATTCAAAGTATACTAACTTTATATAAACTATCAAAATAAAAGTGACTACTGCATTGTATATTATCTTAAAATTATACAAAGCATTTACTCTGTTTAATATGTCTTGTTTGATATAAGGAATATACTTCCAAAATCAGTTGTAAACTCCTATTTGTAAACATTTATTTATTAATTTTATTTTATTCCTTTTGTATGCAATACTTTTGGCATTCAAAAGTTTCTATGGAATTTGACCAAATATCTATTCAACTCAAGTAGGGAGCCAAGAACAGAACAAGAGTGACCCCACCTTAGGTATCTTGAAGAGACAATGAGGTTATTCTTAGTAAATATTCATCATCTATGCATGCTATATATAAGTACAACAAACTCATTTAATTATTAAACTTAACTTGGTTTGCTATCCTTTTTTTTTTTTTTTTACTTTTTATTATTGGAAGTATAACATAATCATAAAATTTCTCCCTTCTCCTTCTTCTCTTCATACCCTTCATATATCCCCCTTCCCCACTTACCCTCAAATTCCCATCCTCTTTTTACATTAATTGTTATTGCACTCATATTTGTATTTGCATATACATATATATCCCTAAATAAAAACTCTTTAGTCCATATATGTTATTTATATGTATGTTTTCAGGGCTGACCATTTGGCAGTGGAGAGTCAATCCGTGTGCCCTTCCCTGAAGAAAACTATCTGTCCTGTTTCTAGCTTTACTCAGTTGCCTGTAGTTCTTTTTGTGTGGTGAGGACTCATGGGTTTTTATTTATCAAGCTTTACATGTACATCGGTGTCATCCTTTGCATCCCATGTTTGGTGAGAGAATCTACAGTTAGAGAGTCTAATGCTACTTGGGGACACAATTTCATAGCAAACTCCTGAGTTCTTTGGTGCTTACATTCTTTCTACACCCTTTCCACAATGTTCCTGAGCCTTGGGTGTAGCAGCTCTTGTAGATGGATCTTTGATATTGACCTTCACAACTCTGTATTCTGACTGGTGGTAGTTTTCTGTAATTATCTCTGTCTGCTGCAAAAAGAGTTTCTTTGGGTACTGAAGACTACATTATCTGTTGATATAAGGAGAGGTGTTTATGTGGAATTATGCCAGGTTAGTAAATTAACAATATGAGCTTCTCCTCCAATAACTATGATTTTACTATCACTGTGTATTTAGCTAGGTTTCTAATAAAAGTCATGCTATTCCTCTTGTTGATCAGGTCATAAGCCAAAATAGAGACCAAGTGGTTATCACCAAGGTAGGTGTGCAACTACTTAGCCATGGGTGATGCCATGTTGGTTGTTGATGTGTTTCATAAGCCTCACAGCTTGGCAGGACTGTTGGTTGATTTTCTCCTTTAGCAAATTGGTAGTAGTCTAATCTGGTGTCATCCTTGTGGATTCCTGGAAATTTTCCTAGCACCAGGTTTCTCCCTTACCCCATAATGTCTCCCTCTATCAAAGTATCTCTTTCATTGCTCCCCCACTCCATCTCTCCCCCAGCTCAACCATCTTATTCCCTCATGTTCTCATCCCCCATCCCCTCCCCTCTATTTCCCCCCATCCCCAGTGTAATTCATCAGGATCTCCTCTATTTTTCCTTCCCAAGGTGATCCGAGATCTGGGAGTCTAGGAGAAGAGAGGGAAGAGAGATTATATGAGCAAGAGGGGTCAAGATCATGATGAGGAAATCTACAGAGACAACTGAACCAAGCTCAAAGGAACTAATGAACCTTAGACCAACAGCTGTGGAACCTGCATGGCACTGGACTAGACCCTCTGCACACAGGAGAGAGTTGTGTAGCTAGGTCTGTTTGATGGGCCCCTGGAAATATGATAAGGATCTATCCCTGGTACATGAGCCAGCTTTGTAGATCCTATTACCTGTGGTGGGACATCTTGCTCATGCCTGACAAAGTGGGGGGGGGGGCTTGGTCCTGCTTCAGCTGGCTTAGCCACCCCCCATGGGAGAACTTACCCTGTTGGAGGAGGGCATGAGGAGTGGGGGAAAGCGAGAGGAGGGATGAGAGGTGGATCTGTGGTTGGTATGTAAAATGAATAAAAAATGTATAGTGCCTTTTGTACCATGAAAACTAGTTCTCAAGAAGGGGACATTCATGTCAGTTCTGCTTCAGGGGTTTCTGGGCCTTGTTTCTGATATGCATGGTGTCTTCAGCAACAGGCATTTACCTCCAACCTCTTCTGGGTAACCAAAATCTGCTAAAACATTAATAGGAAATATGTTTTAAGTGTCTATTAGCTCTGGCCAACAACTCCAAAGAGAGCTTCTCATGCATGGTGCTGGTGTTTTAGTTAGGTGGTCTCTGGCTCTTGGATGGAATGGACAGATGAGAAAAGTATATTAAAAATGTGTGTGTGTGTGTGAAAATAAGTGCATTATACTTTATTAATTACTTACCTAATATACATAATATGTAATATATTATATATAGTATCATGAAGAACCTTATAAAATAAATAGGTATGAAAATCAAAGCCAAAGTCTTTCTTAATACTGTTTAGTTACCTGAATTGACTAAATTCAGCCAATGAATGCCATGATAAAAATTGCTCTTATGTGATTGCCTTAGAGTCATTGCAAATTTATCATTATTTCAAAGACAAAAGAAGCACTAGATGCAATTTTGCTAAAACTACAAATATTTGTTATCAAATTTATAGCAGGAATGAATCAAGAAACACCAGGCCTTCCTTATAATAGGCATTTATTTCTCACAAAACATTTGTAGCCATCCATACCAGCTGGATCAACAGCAGAAACATTCCTATAGAGCCCTCTACTGATTTTTTTTTTTTTTAATGAAATGTGTCTTCTCAGCTCAGAAGCAATTTCTTTCTTGATGTGTTCACTTTACAGTGTCTTTAAACTATTGGAATCCATTACAATTTTGATCTCACAGTAAAATATGAACCACAACCACTTCAACACTCCAAGGAGAGTATGGAGAAGGTAGTTTATAAATGAGGATAGACGGTCAGAAACTTCCATAGAATCACTGAAAGCTATATTTTTAAAAGAGAGTGTTTCAAATGACTTTGAAGAATGTTTCCCACACAGAAGAGAAATTCCTTCTCTGTGGACTCAATGTAGGTTGGAGAACCAGCTTAGCAATGATAAGAAACACAGTGATGGGGAAGGATCTCTTGACCCAGTTGTGAGAGAATTATTAAAGGAAATCATATCAACACTGGGATTCTACAAACAAACTTCTGACATGGAACAGATTTGAATTTTGCTACAAAACAGCATAATTTTTAATTCAGCAAAAATTTAAGGCCTGTGGACATCTTTGCTGAAGTTTAAGTATGACCATAAACCTAAATTTTCTAAATAGAAAATAAAATGGGTCCCTGAAAAGATGATACTTAGTTTGTAGAATAGAAGAACTTTTACAGTTCTAAGGGCAAGGGGAGTTTGAAGGGAAGATTAGTGTATGAGATGGAAAGAAGGCTACAGAATTAATAACTCAGAAGATGGCTGAGCATTACGTAAAATTATGCAGAATCTTCTTAGAGTACAATTAAACAAATTCACTCATAGGTGGGTAGGATATTTCAGAATGTAAAGAAACTTGCCATGAAGCTTGATATCTGAGTTCAAATCCTAGAAGCCTTTGAAGTAGAAGACAATCATCAGCTGTCTTAAGATGTCCCTCAGCTGCACAGGTATCCCATGACATAGACATTCCCACACACACACACCAGCACCCGCACGTACATCACATAGACACTAAATAAAACATTACTCTTCAAGTGCTTTATTGGCATTAGAACTTCCAGTTCCATAGCATTTTTTTCCCTTTGGGGAAAGATAATTAATTTTGAATGCAACTTAAACTGGTTTTCTGTATCTTCACAATGTGATATAAATGTGATAAGAACTAAAGATTCCATCAAAATCTACAAAGGATCTTATTTTAGGTCCTGAATTGACTCAGGTGTATAATTTTTGGTTTACACGAGTATAGAATAAGAATTGGAATAAGCAGACCAAGATTTTAACTTACTCAGACAGAAAGATGGATATTGTTTTGAACTTGAAATAGTTCGTGTTTGCTGCCGATGCTTTGAAAAATTATACCCAAAGAACCAGTTAACAATGAGAGATAATAAAATAAAGTAGTAAAAATTTGAGAGAGGATTGCAAAATCATGAATATTAGAAAAAAGGAAATAACAGGAAGTCTATTAACAATATAGAAAATGGCATAAATCCCAAATGATAATCTAGTATAATTAGATCATTTTCCAATTAATGAAGAGAAAATGGAACAGCACGACACAAAACTGGGGCTAATGTAAGTGATGTGACCACTCAAAGGGTACTGAGAAGCCATTATTAAAAGTTGATAACAAGAAATTATCACTTTAAAATGCAAAAATCAATTGTGAAGTAAATAATGAAATGAAGATTCATTTCTATAATTTATTTTCTGGGAGAATATTCAAAACTACAAATCCTTCATGATCTCTGAGCTTCTATTATATTTTCAGCACATATGAAACTAAATTTTTAATGCAAATAGATGGGCTCCTCAGGTGTTATCATTGTATAATTTATTCTAGTCTTTTATTGGCAAAGCAAGTTGAACAATGAGTTTCCTTACCATGAATGATATAATTTGCATCTAAAGGCAAAATTTTGATAGCATACATAAGTGGTCCTAAAAATTCCTCTAGGAAACCACTGCAGAGATAAACACTTTTAGAGAAATGTCAGGATACAAGATTAACTCAAATATTATCTGTAGCCCTTCTATATATTAATGAAAAAAAGGACCAAGAAATAAATCAGAGAAAACAACATCTTTCACAATAATCTTAAATAATACAAAATATCTTGGCCTAACCCTATCCAAGCAAGTGAAATTCTTAAGCAATAAAAATGTCAATTCTTTGATTATATTGAAAAAGATATTAGAAGATGGAAAGCTCTACCATTCACATGGATTTGTAGAAATAACATTGTAAAAATGGCCATCCAACCAAAAGCAAGCTACAGATTCAGTGCAATCTCCATAAAATTCAATACATTTCTTCACAAACCTTGAAAGGACAATTCTCAACTTCATATGGAAAAACAGAAACTACAACAACAAAAGCCCAGTATATCTAAAAAAATCTTGTACAATAAAATAACCTTCAGAGGTATCAGCATTCCTTATTTCAAACTCTACTACAGAGCTAGAGTAACTTAAAAAAAATGGTATTGGAATAAAAACAGACAGATTGGTTAAAGTAACCAAATTAAGACCTAGACATAAACCAAAACACATATAGACACCTGGTCTATGACAAAGAAGCCGAAAATCCACACTAGAAAAAAAAACAGCATCTTCAATAAATGATTTTGGTTTAACTGGATATCTGCATGTAGAAAAATGCAAATACATGTATATTTATCACCCCACACAAAATTCAAGTCCAAATGTGTAGCTGTGTGGTCACTACATGAGTATGAGGGATTATACAGGCCCATGGAATGAAGACACAGAGGCATCTTAAGAATGAATTTAGCCTATCATGGCTGCAGGGGGGTCCAGCCTCTAAGGACTGAAGCAGTAATCCTTTGTCTAGGGTAGTTTTATTTACTCTTTTTATACAATTTAGATAGTTAATTTCCCGTACCTTCAAAGCAACCCAATAGGAGCTCCCAGAGACCAAATGCCAGGTGCAATTTACTTGAATTATCAGGTACCTCAGTTTTCTGGGTTTCCTGGACCAAGTTTTGCATAGGCCTTTGATCCTTGGGGGACTCTCTGATCCTTGACTCTCAGACAAGATTCACATAGGGCAATAAGAGAAACAAAAGGTAAGAGAAACAAAGGGTATGGTTAAAAAAAGGAATAATTAGGACTAGGTGCTGCTCTCTGGAGCCAAGCCAGGAGCTTAGCATGAAGTCACTACACAAGTGAATAAAAGAACCCAACATAAAACCAGAAACACTGAACCTGATAGAAAAATAAAAAATCAGGGAATCATCTTTAATGCATTGACACAGGAGACAACTTTCTAAACAGAACACCTATAGCTCAGGCACCAAGATCAGCAATTAATAAATCTGACCTTATGAAATTGAAAAGCTTTTGTAAGGCGAAGGACTCCACCAATCACATACTGTGGCAGCCTACAGAAAGGAAAAAGATATTTATTAGCTCCACATATGATAGAGGACTAATATACAAATAAAGAACTCAAGAAACTAGATATCAATAAAACAATCTACTTAAAAATGGGGTACAATTCTAAACAGATTCTCAATAGAGAAATCTCAAATGGGTGAAAAAAGAACCTAAAGAAATGTTATATAACCTTAGCTTTCTGAGAAATGCAAATCGAAACTACTTTGAAATTCCTTGTTAAACCTGCTAGGATGACTAAAGTCAGTAACACAAGTGACAAATTATTGTGGTGAGAATATTGCAAGGGGAATACCCCTCCATTGCTTGTGGGACACTGTGGGATATTCTCTATGTTGTGAATGTGTTGCTATGATTGATTGATAAATGAAACACTGATTGGCCAGTAGCCAGGCAGGAAGTATAGGTGGGACTAGCAGAGAGGAGAATTGGGGGAACAGGAAGGCAGGGTCAGAGAAAAGAGGCCAGCCACTGTAAAGAGAAGTATGATATAAGGCACCAATAAGCCAAATAGGTTAATTTAAGATACAAAAACAGATAGCAAGAAGCCTGCCATGGTCATACAGTTTATAAGTAATATAAGTCACTGTGTATTTACTTAGGGGACGCTAGTGGGAGAGATTTGCCCCAACTACTGGCAGGCCGGGACATAGGAAATCTCCAGCAACAGTAGGAGTGCAAAATTGTACAACCACTGTGGAAACCAATCTGTCAGTTTCTCAAAAAAAATTAGAGTAGGTCTACCTCAAGACCCAGATCTACCATTATTGGGCATATACCAAAAGGGCATTCTACACAAGGACACTTGCTCAACCATGTTAATTACAGCTTTAATCATAATACTAGAAGCTAGAACCACCTAGATGTTCCTCAACAGAAAAGTGGATAAATGAAATGTGATACGTTTATGCAAGGGAATATTATTCAGCTCTTTAAAAGGAAATGGCATTATAAATTTGCAGGCAAATAGATTGAACTATGAAAAAATATCCTTAGTGAGGTAACTAAGAGGGCAGAAAGACAAATATAGTATGTATTCACTTATAAATGAATTAGTCATTAAATGAATGATAACCAAGATACAATCTGCAGACCCAAAGAGGTTATGTAATGAGGAATAGTCTAGAGGGCATCATTGATCTCACTAGGAAGGGGAAATAGAACAGATTTTGCAGGTATACAGGGGGGAGGTGCAGGTAGGGACTTGAGCAGGAGGGATCAGATGTGGGGAGATCAGATGGAGGGATGAGCACAGGGAGAATAGTCAGAACTGAGGGGCCTTTGTGAGGTAGTGTGGACACTGGAAACTTCCTGGATTCTATGGAAGTGAGCCTAATGAGGACTCTTAGTAATGAGGAATACAGCATCTCAGCTGGCCATCCCTTGTAGCCAGGCAAGGCTTCCAGTGGAGGGACTGGGTTACACTCATTTGAGTTTTTGGCCAAGAACAGATAAGCGCTATAACAATGTTTTTCACAATATCAAATATAATATTGTTTGATCACAGTAACATCATAGTATTCTCTTTTCATTACTCTTCTCACAAAATCCTATCTACCCAAATTCTCCTTCATTTTCATATTTCATTGTTATTATTGTTTGTGTTTGTGTTGGTGTGTGTGTGTGTGTGTGTGTGTGTGTGTGTGTGTGTGTGTGTACATATCTATACACTGGTGAGACCCACTGTATTTACTTATGTTTGCCTGCATAAACATGGGTGTTGCTTTACTTACTTGACCAAGGGTGATATACTACCTAGGAATATGACACCCCTTCCCCTGCACCAATTTATTGCTTATAACTCCTCTAGAATGGGTGGAGGGGATAAGAAAGCCCTTATAAACCTTTCCCTTATCAGCAGTGGAATGTCAATAGATCTAGTCCTATGCAGGTCTTGTACAGATAGCCACTTGCTGTGGATATCGCTCTGTATAAATAAAACGCTGATTGGCCAGTAGCCAGACAGGAAGTATAGGCGGGACAAGCAGAGAAGAGAATTCTGGGAAGTGGAAGGCTGAGGCAGAGAGATGTTGTCAGCCACTGCCATGAGTACCAACATGTTAAGATACTGGCAAGCCACAAGCTACATGGCAACTTATAGATTAATAGAAATGAGTTAATTTAAGATATAAGAACAGCTAGCTAGAAGCCTGCCACGGCCATACAGTTTATAAATAATATAAGTCTCTGTGTGTTTACTCAGTTGAGTCTGTGCGGCTGCAGGAGTGGTAGGTGAGAGAGATTTGTCCTGACTGTGGGCAAGGCAGGACTGAGAAAACTCTAGCTACAGCCACTGTTACTGTTAGTTCTAAGGTGCACAGTTCATGTCTTGTTCCAGAGACAGAATTTCATAGTACTCCTTCCCAACCTCCAGGTCTTACATTATTTCCATCCCCTTTCCTGTGATGTCCTCTTGAGACATAGAGGGGTGATACAGTTGTGTGATTCAGAGGTAAACATGAAATAACATTTGTTACCAGCACATTGATCATTTTTGCTGGAAATAAAAAAAATTATTTTATAGAGTATTAAAGATTTTAATCTAGATTTGAAGCAAAATTTCCCCTTATATCTTTTGAAATGTAGCTCATTTAAATAAATATTTAGGCTAATAGTTAGTTATCTTGGGTAAAAATCCTTACATCTTGGAGAGAATGGAGGAATAAAATTAAAGGGGGTGATATAATGGTATTTCAACTGAAAACATCAAAAAATTAAATTGAATTTTAAAATTTCTTAAAACTCTTTTCTCAATAATATCCTTATAATTTTATTGTGAGACAATATTGAAATAGAATGTTAAAAGTAGTATCTATTCATTTTGAAAACATTATTAATCCAATATTATTGCTTATTCATTATTATTTGAGTCTCAGTGCATTCATTTGCCCTGTTTGTTAGATAATCTTCACATCTAACCATAGAACCTTGACTCAAACTTATGCATATCTAAATATAGTCTTATTATCAAATCTAGTAAAATAATAAACTAAAATACTTAATAAATGTAGTCTCTAGTAAAAAAGGTAATTATGATAAAAATTATCAGTTACTTTAATGGCATGTTATTGGTGGGTTTGCATCCATTTGGCCTTTCCTTAATGTTACTACTTTCTCTAAACATCATCAGATGTTATTGATGAAATGATCACGTGACATCTTTATAAAAATAATCTCTATATTTTTTTCAAATTTCACTATACATTTCTATTTCAAGCATGTAACAAAATGAGTATCACAATTCTAAATTTGAGAGTATATGGAATCATTCCAAGTATCAAGTTCTATGTCACCCAAGGCCCATGGAGAAAATCAATTTTGGAAGAAATATAATTCATATTTCTTACACAGAGATGTTGAATTCTTATTGTTAGGCTCCTTTTATCATTTTTATCCTTTCACTAAAATGCCTAGCTTTAAAAAAAAGAACTTGTGGTATATTTCATAAAACAAGTAAATGATTTCATTTAATCTAATAGATGAGACTATTATAACATGTAGGCCTATTCTTTAGGGAAAATTGAAAAATCTAAGCTTAGCTTTCTTATAGCTAATAGATTAGCTTTCTTATAGCTGCTTATAACACAAGAGAAGTCTATGTACACATTTCACACATTAGGGTAAGTTAATATTAAATCTTTGTGCTTTTGATTGAATAAATAGCAGGTGACTATGGTTAATGTCACCTTCCTTGAACTTCTTGTCTTTAATTAAGAAAATGGAATAAAAATGGAACTTTCACAGACTGAATAGCATGTACACTGAGGGACATTTTCTGAAGGAAAACCATCAATAAATTGTGTCACTAATACAGAATAAGAAGGAAGAGTCGCTGGCTCACTGCAACATAGAAATAGATACTTAAGACCCTCGGGAAAACCCCATTGGTTCCAACCCAGTACAGAAGCTTCTTAACTCAATTTAAGGCTCTAATTGGCCTTCTAGATATTTACCTTCCACCATTAATAAAATTCTTTGAGAGCTTTTAGTGTATCTACATATTACTACTTAAGTATTATTAACAAATAAGATGTGGTCTCTGCTGTCAAGGAATTCATGTTTCCTGCAGGAAATGTGGGAGGGGATGTCAATAGAGAACATAGAAACGGAAGTGAGGAGTCTAACAGTACAGGTCTATAAAGGGCAGAGTCAGGTCACAGATGGAAGACTGAAACAGACTGAGGAAGGCAGAGGAGGGAGGCTAGCACTGTTTGTTTCTGTCTTATCTCTCAGCATGGTGACCCTCTTTACTGAGGTCCTCAACTTTTCCCCACCATAATTAAGAGATTATGGTTCAATAAAAGTTAGTTACATAAATAATCATTGAAAATATATAACCAAATTATTCTAGGTGACTCAGTTGTTAAAAATCATTACAGAATGCTAGAGCCAAGACTGTTCAAGAGCAGAACACAATGTATCTCATCATATTTCCAAAAGATATGGTTACACAAGAGAAAATGGCCAATTTATGTAGGTTCCTTATAGGCCAAGGTCAGAGGGATTCAATCCTATGAAGAAAAAACAATTCCTTCTTCTTTTCTCTCTTTTATGTAAATGATCCCAATTCTGATGGCTTTCAGGGATTTGGTATTTTCTTGTTGCTATATTCCTTTTTTTCCCTTTTTATTATTATTATTATATTTGTGTTTTAATTTTACACATCAGCCATGGTTCCTCTGTCCTCCCCCTCCCGCCCTCACCCCTACCTTCCCCCCAGCCCCTCCCCTCCATTCCCATCTCCTCCAGGGCCAAGACTCCCCTGGGGATTCATTTAAACCTGGTGGATTCAGTACAGGCAGGTCCAGTCCCCTCCTTCCAGGCTGAGCAAAGTGTCCCTGTGTAAGCCCAAGGTTCCAAACAGCCAGCTCATGCACTAAGGACAGGTCCCAGTCCCTCAGCCTGGATGCCCCCCAAACAGTTCAAGCTAATCAATTGTCTCACTTATCCAGAGCGCCAGATCCAGCTGGGGGCTCCACAGCCATTGGTTCATAATTCATGTGCTTCCATTTGTTTGGCTATTTCTCCCTGTGCTCTTCTAATCTTGGTCTCAACAATTCACGCTCTTACAGTCCCTTCTCTTTCTCAATGATTGAACACCTGGAGCTCCACCCAGGGCCTGGCTGAGGATCTCTGCATCTACTTCCATCAGTTATTGAATGAGAGTTCCAGCACAACAGCTAGGGTGTTTGACCATCTGTTCACCAGACTAGGTCAGATAAGGCTTTCTCTCTACCATTGCCAGCAGTCTATAGAGGATGTATCATTGTGGATTTCTGGGGACCTCTCCAGCATTCTGCCTATTCCTGTTCTCATGTGGTCTTCATTTATCATGGTCAGTTATTCCTTGTTCTCCCTTTCTGTTCTTGATCCAGCTGGGATCTCCTGCTCCCCTTAGCTTTCTTTCCCTCAAACCTTGCCCTTCATTACTCCCACTGTCGTCCAGGTTGTTCATGTAGATCTCATCCATTGTTGCTATATTCTAACCAAGCACTTGGCTGAGCTCCTAGATTTCAGTTAAAGAGAAGGAGGAGAGATCCCAGGAGCAAGTGAGGTCAAGATCAAGATGGGGAAAACCACAGAGATAGCTGACCCAAGCTAGTGGGAGCTCAAGGGCTGCAGCCTGTCAGCTGAAGAACATGCATGGGACCAAACTAGGCCCTCTGAATGTGAGTGACAGTTATGTGGCTAGATCTGTTTGGGGAGACCCAGGTGGGACCAGGACTTATCCCATGTGCAAGAAATGGCTTTTTGGAACACATTTCCTAGGGTGGAATACCTGCTCAGCCTTGACACAGCCAGCTGGGAGGGGCTTGGTCCTGCTTCAACTTAGTATGCCAGACTTCATTGAATCCCCAAAGGAGGCCTTACACTCTGAGGAGTGGATGGAGGTGAAACTGGGGGTTTTGTGGATGGGGGGGGGAGAAAAGAAAGGAGGGAGAACTGGGATTGGTATGTAACATGAAAAAATAATTTTTAAAATAAATAAATTAAAAATATATTTAACTAGCTTTAATGTTTATTTATTGACAACATAAGAAGTAATAATTATTTAATTCTTTTTCATATTAAGACTAACTTAACAGCATGTTTGAAACTTTTGCCAGTATTCTCAATTAAGACAATTATCACCAATTACATACCTTGTGCCTTTTAAAGGAAAATATCCCATTGACTCGGGACATGTTTATACTTTGAAATCTCAAACAATAATACAGCAAATGAATAAATGTAGGAAAATGGTATTGCAAAGTGTTTTACAATTTTCCATTTAGGATTATTCTGAGAATAATATGTACAAACTATCCTCATTACATGATGGTTTTATGCTTACAATTTTACTACTTACTAAAGTTCATACACAATTCTCAGATTAATAATTATAGGACTTCCTTAGTCATTTACAAATATGCTGACCTGGATGGGCTATTATTGCTAATAAAACAACATATTACAAACTGGATAGCTTTTTGAACAGCAAACTTCTTCTAATGCTATATGTCAGAAAGACCAATATAAAAGTTTCAGGAGATTGGCTACCAAGCATGGCTTTCTTCCTGGTTCATATACATGCAGTGTTCACTTGTATCACATGGCTAGAGTCAAGAGGTCTTTCTTGTGACATGTTCACAATGACGCTAATTTCACTCATGAGATCTCCTTTCAGGTTATAGTCACCGACTAAAGCTTCACTTCCAAACACAACCTACTTGGAGGGTATGATTTGAACTTGTAGATTTCTGAGGTGGACAAACATTTGGACTACAGAATTTAGATATGAGTGAAAATCTGACTCACAATAAAAAGATACCCAGTAGAATTGAAAAGTGGGATACTCTACCTTCTTTTCTTCATGCTGTGTTATTAAAAAGCTTACCTTTTGTCTTACATTTAGGGATATGCTTTCCAATGTGTGGTTGAATTACTATCAAGCATTTATCATTTTAATGAAATATTGATATACCTTATAGAAATATACATAATCTAGCTTTGTTTACTAAAAGTTACAGGCTGTTGGCCATGGTTAAATGTTAATATAATAATATATTTTAAATAAGTTACTCAAACAGGAATAAGTAAGAAACAAACTTTGCATTTGGTGTTAAGGAAAATGTGACCAGAATTTTACAGAAATCTGAAATTGCAAATCTCAAGATAAAAAGCTTAATATTCATTAATTCAAGGTAATTTTAATTTGGTAGCAACTAAGTACCTTGTAACTATTAAGCATACATGCTTAGGTAAACACACACATATACACCCATATGTATTTTGCAGCAATGTGCAAAATTGTTAAGCTTTGTTATATAAAAGTGATGAAAATGGAAAATTAAAAATCATGGGTTCTTTCTACTATGTGCCAAAATTGGAAAAGCATAAAACAGCTTACATACTTATGTATAAAGTAGGAAGAGAGAAAAAAATGATCAGACACATCAGTTTCTTTTCAAAGAGCAAAGAGCTAAACATCTATACTTCTCCAAGAATGGAGATACAGCCAAGCAATTTTCAGACTTGTGTTATTTTATTACAGGATGCTGCCCAAAATGATATAAATTCCCAGATTTAGGCTGATAAACTATGATCAAAGTCAAATTGGAGATGACTTCAAGTTAAATGAGTGTTCTCCAATATCTTAATTGACATTTTTTCATAATATTATTAATATTAATATTAATTATTTCACAATTTTAAAAAAAATCCCTAGTTTGGTTTTACTTTATTGTTTCTGGGTTGAAATGCTCTTTAAACCTCTTCTCATTGTGTATTCTGTTTCCTAAACTTTTCAATTCTTAATTCTAATCTTTAAGTTATTTTCTCTATTTTTCTTGTTTGAAAAATCAAATTCTGCAGCTGTTTATAAATCCTCTGCAGGTGCCACTGATAGATAATTATTCCCTGTGGGTTTCTAGTCCAATCCCACCAGCCTCATTTATTGCATACAATTACATCTATTCTACGTTTAAAATGTTTTTTGTTTTGTTTTGGTTCTGGTAGACTTACAAGAAACACCATTATATCAATGTTCAGCTAACATCTGTGGATAAAAAGCATTGTAATACAGACGAAATGTCTTTAGGGCACAGCTCAACATTGTGTTTCTTTCTTCACTGTCTAAATAGCACTGCACTCAGTTTATTGTTTTTAAAATTTTTTGGAGGATAAAACAAAAGCAAGAAAGCTTATTTTGCCATGGTACAATTGGAAAGAGTATAAGGTTTGCTGTTAAGGATGCAGGGTAGGCAAGATAAGAATTGAAGAATAGTGGTTTTTATATACAAAGTTGTCACAGTACAAGAAGTTGTACCCTTAGCTCATTCTTTGCATTTTCTCTTTTCCTTCTCGCGTTCTCTTCTACATAAAAACAAGTAATCAATAAACCTCTTCTGTGTTTATGCTCTCTTTTGTTTATTTACTTATTGTTTTTACATCCCAACTATGCTTTTCCCTTTCCTTCCAGTCCCTTCACCCACCTCCCCTCTCCCGAGTCCACTCATCCTCCTCCATTTCTCTTCAGAAAAGGGCAAGATTCCCAGGGAGATCACCAGCCTTGGTGTATCAAGTTGCAGTGAGACTAGGCACTTTGTCTTCTATTAAGGCTGGGTGAGGCAATACCATGGAAGGAATGGGTTCCAAAAGAAGGCAAAAGAATTAGAGACAGAACCTATTTATCGTCTTAACCACCAGGTATGTGATGTGATGTGTGTGTGTGTGTGTGTGTGTGTGTGTGTGTGTGTGTGTGTGTGTTGTTTGAAAATGATAGCTAATGACGACTACCAACATGGCAAGCTGTTCCATTTGTCAGTACTAGACTTCATGCTGAGCTTCTAAAGAAATAGTAGCAACTATTTAAGACCTACATACTGTATGACAGTTTTGATTGTGTAGTTTTTTTGTGTGTATCTGTGTGTGTGTGTGTGTGTGTGTGTGTGTGTGTGTGTGTGTTTTGTTTTCTAGGACAATCTAGATCCATTTATTTGAAATTTATCCTAGAGGAGCACTGATTGAGAAAGACATTGAAATTATAAGGGTATTGTCTATAATTCTGAGAGTTCTGTAGCAGGGTCAGAATTTTTTTTCTTACGAAGTATTTTGATAATTAGCCTTGCAAAAAAAAAGATTTCCTTGATTGCAGAATGAAAGAAAATGAGTGATATTAATATGAAAAACATTAAATTAGTCTGAATGGAAATCAGAATAAAAGGGAGATAAAGGTAAGCCAGTCTGTTATGGTATTGTGAAAAACATTTGTAGCAATTAAGAATCTACAAAGAAAGGTGACAATTCGTCTTTTCTTATTAAAAAAATATGTTATTCTAGAAAGAAAATCACTTCTTTAAGCAGCTCTTATTGACTGGAGGAGATGGAAGACTTAACAGATCAATTGGTATTGGTTTAAAAGAAGCATTTTACTTGGTAGATGGCAACGAAAGGGTGTTTTATGATAAAAATATTTGACATCATTGGAAAAACTGTAGATAATGAGATGAGAAACATGAGACTTTGCCAAAACCAATGATACCAGGATAGTTGTATGCTAACATGACACAAGCTAGAGTCCTTGGAGAGGAGGGAGCCTCAGTTGACAAAATGGTGCCATAAGATCAGGCTATAGACAAGCCTGTAGAGTAGTTGCATAGTTAGTGTTTCATGTGGGAGGGTCCAGCCTGTTGTGTTGTTGCTACCACTGGGCAGGTGGTTTTGTGTTCTATAAGAGGGAACAGAATGGTGGACAAGTCTTGTGGAGCAAGCCAGTAAGCAGCACTCCTCCAAGTTACTTTGATGTTGGCATATCATTACTTCAACGGTAATCAAAAACAAACAAACAAACCACCCACAGTATATAGACTGAGGAAAGTAAAGGGGAAGCAGGGGGCATGGACTGAGCAGCTTTAATGAGGAAGGAAACTGAGTAGGGAACACAGGAGGTAGAAGTCTACATTTTGAATCTCTGGGGTAACAGAGTCTACATACAAATGGTATTTTTCTACTTGAGGAAAAAATATTCAGTTCTCCCCTTGAAATTTTGATAGACATGGAGACAACTGCATTGTGACATAATTAGTACTAGTTTTTAATTGGCAGATCCGTGAGAGAAAAGAGATACCCACAAACAGATGTAAAAGGTGAAAACCTGCTCACACAGGGTAGTAGTTTGAAGAAGAATGGCCTTCATAGGCTCATATATTTGAATATTTACCCCCCACTAGGTGGAACTGTTTGGGAAGGATTAGGATGTATGGCCTTGTTGGAGGAAGTATGACAATAAGGTTAAGATTTGAGGCTTCAAAAAACTACAATTCCCAGTTAGCTCTCTGTGCTTCATTTTGTCTCAAGCTATGAGCTCTCAGCCACTTCTCCAGTGTGATGCTTGCCTGCCTCCTGCCATGCTCTCTGAAACGATGTTCATGGATTTTAATAGTCTAAAAACTTATTTCACAGTCTAAAACTGTAAGTACCAAATTAAATCTTCCTTTATAAGTTACCTTGGTTATAGGTGTCTTATCATACGAATGAAAAAGCAGCCAAGACACATGAGTAAAGTGCTAAAACATGCTAACTTTGTTTTACATCAGAGAGAGATCTATATATTAATACTTTCTGTCTTAATTTTCACAATTATTGTCTTGCGTGAAAATTACAGTTCCACTTAACATTCCATTACTATTTTATAAATGTTTTATATAAACCATTTGTTTTTTCAACTTAAATGAGTTTCTTATTTGATTTTCTCTGATTTTCTCTCGAGTTTTGTTTTGTTTTGTTTTTGTTTTTGTTTTTGTTTTGTTGTTGTTTTTTTTTTAATCACCTTATTCTTCTGCCTCTGTTTTGCCATCACATTACAAAATGTGTGACAGGATAATTGGCAAGTAAACATTTTTGAACTTGTGTCCTTTTTTTATTTTTCAAATTGTTATTTTCCCAATAAAAAAAAAACAATTTACTAATAATTGTTTATATCGTACCAAATTAAATATTATCACAGAGTCATAATGATTTTCTATTTCATGACATTTGTAAACTGTAATTAGCTGCTATGGATAATTTCCAGTGAGCACTGACACCTGGTCGAAACTTATGAAAATATTTGTCAGTATCCATGAGATGATTTAAAGATTCAATGTTAATTAAGTTTGTAAAATTCACACCTACTATTTAGCACTTGATAGCTGCTCTAATAAATACATTAGTGACATAAAGAAAAATGGGCTAGATATTGAAAATCTGACATTAAGTTAGTCCTCTCTAGTAAAATACAAAGTTATATCTTAAGGAAAAACATGCCCCTCCCCCATTGTTACATGTTCATAGAATGGAAGGCTATTACTGTGGATATCGCTCTGTGTAAATAAAGTTCTGATTGGCCAGTGGCCAGGCAGGAAGTATAGGCGGGACAAGAGAGAAGAGAATTCTGGGAGGTGGAAGGCTGGGTAGGGAAAGACACCACCAGCCACCGCCATGACAAGATGTAAGGTACTGGTAAGCCACGAGCCATGTGGCAAAGTATAGATAAATAGAAATGGGTTAATTTAAGATAGAAGAAGTAGATAACAAGAAGCCTGCCATGGCCATACAGTTTCTAAACAATGTAAGTTTCTGTGTGTTTACTTGGTTGTGTCTGAGCGTCTATGGGCCTGGCGGGTGAGAGAGATTTGTCCTGACTGTGGGCCAGGCAGGAAAACTCCAACTACAGGCTATTTAAGAGGAAACTTAGAAGTGTTGATAAGTGTTGATAATTCAATAGCAATATTAAAATTTAATATAGTAAAATATAAAAAGCTCTAAGAATTTGTCTAATTTGAAAGAAAAAATTTCCAAAAATACTTTGCTTCTAGTTTGAATGTAGCTATTCCTAAATTAACATTACTCTTGAGGAAATCATGAGAATATTCTAGATAAGTCACTATTACACTTTCTGATGTTAAAATTCAAATATATGAAGCTCAGATACAAGTAAGACATGTGACTGTCTTCTACCATTCAGGATTATTGGAAAAGAAGAAATTTTTTGTTGGTTGGATTAAAGATGGTCCACAGTTGCCTCAGTTAATTAATGTTTAAAATGTGGGTTGAATATGGTAAAATTAATCAAAAAAGAATATAGTAAGTTTACCTATTTTTCCTACCAATTCTCTAAGACAGACTATTTGGCTATATTCCTGTTCTCTGCCTCAAGGCTCAAATGCCATGCCTACAGTCCATGAAATGGCTAAAATCAGAGCTCCAGAACCAAGCCAGGTCAGCCATAGTTCCATGATAAACCCATCGAGTCCAGGGTAGTTCAAAAGGTGGAAATGGATCTGGATCACCCATTTCCACCATAGCTGTTGTGGAATATTTCTTTACACTGTGTGAAGATGTATCACTGTGACTGGCTTAATAAAAAACTAAATGGCCAATAGCTAGGCAGGAGTTATAGCCAGGACTTCTGGACAGAGAGGGCCCTGGAAGGAAGAAAAGAAGAGTCACCGTTACCATCCAGACGTGGAGTAAGCAGGATGGACAAAATGGAGATGCAGTAAGAAGTATGTGGAAGAATGAAGATTAAAAAATATGTTATAAGAGCTAGTGGGACAAGCCTAAGCTAAGGCCAAACTTCCATAATTAATAAGTCTTGATGTCATTTCTTGGGAGCTGGCAGTCCAAAGAAAAATCTGTCTACATATAGCCCACTCTAATAGTTGGAACAGAATAAATGATGGAGAGGAATGTTGGAAATGCATAAATTTATCTACAACAAACAACAGAAATATCAAATTAAACAATATATAAGCTTCTCTGCTATACAGAGAAATCTATAATGGTATAGAAAAACAGTGACTGAAGTCCTAAGACAAATTGATTATGAAATTCTGACTGATACTTGCAACTGTCTTTGCTTTCTTTATTTTTAATTTACTACACTGCCAAAGGTTGAACTTGAGGCCTTATGCACTCTCCTCAAGGACATTGATCTGCTTATCCAACTAGTGCCAGTATAAAGATCTTGAAACTATCTAGTTCTATTTTTCAGCTTCACTGTGACACAATTGGAAAATGCAAATTGTACATATAAGGCATAGATTGGAAAGATATATATATTTATATATGTATATATAAATTAATAACTACAAATCAAGTTAATTAACACTTCTCTCACCTTGCCCAGTTATCATTTTGCATGTGGGTGTAGTGATAACACTTAAGAATTACTGTTTAACCAAATTTTAGGAATATACTATGTTGCTATTAGCTACACTCATAATGTGGCAGAGATGATCATTTAGACTAGTGATCTTGTAAGTGAATGTTTGAAAATACTCTTCTACTTTTTGCTTCTGGGTTCAACATTTCATGTCTGTAGGGGACATTCAGTTATTGCACGTTAGAGAAAAAGCAATGATCTCAGCATAGCTGAACTCAAATATAAGAAGAGTAATAACAGTAGGAAAGGATTCAAAGTAGACTATGTGGCCTCATTGCTGTAGAATTTTCTTCATTCTTTCTTATGAGCAGTAATTGTTATCATTCTTTCAGAATCAGATTTTTGCTCATGAGAGGATCTTGATTACTGACTCCTAGCCTGGACTGCAGAACAGAATGTATGAGTCTAATAATACCTGAATTATTTGGAGTTGCTATTACTCCTATCATAAATTAGAGCTGCATGGAGCAAAGGGATTCCTTTTATTTATAACAAAATATCTTTATATGCTTTGGATACTAGAGCTATATCAACAGAGAAGGTTAAAATACATTCTAAGATCGATCAATCTTTAATATATGAACATTACATGCTATTATATCAGTGAAGTAGAACTCAAAGCTATATTAGCTCATTTTTATCACATTAATAGTGAAATGAAATTGTACAATATTAATTTTAAAAAGCTTACAAGTTAGCTATAGTAAGTACAATGCATCTAAAAAATTTTGATTATGGGTGAATAAAACTTTTTTCAGACTTGAAAAATAATTAAAACAGTGATAATTATTTAGAAAGAGAAGGAGAACTTCATGGGAAAATAAAGGGATACTAAGTGTGAAGGATTTTACCATGACTGGGTCTGGATTCAAATTTCAAATAGGTGTTATGTAAGTGTCAGCTGTCATAGTGGGGATGGTATCATTACAAATTATCTGAAAGAAATGAGTTATATAACTAGAACTTAAACATGATAGTAACTGTTTTGATCGGGTGGACACACCTGAACTTCAAAGTCAAAGAATTCAGTAATAGAAATGAATTTCAACACAGAAAAGAAAATTTAATCCACTTATTTTATGTGTCAACCCACCTCTTTGTTCTACTCAATATGGTTTTATCAATATCCAATGAATATGTGAATTGAAATATCACAATTTATACCATAAATACAGATAATTTTTATGTGTTGAAGTATGGAACATTTCTAGATAATTCACTTTTATATCTTTCAATTCCTTGATGTTGTAATACATGTATATACTGAATTTGAGTCCTTCTCATGCCCTATTACCTCATCTCATCTCCATACTTCTGATGAAACACTTCCCCCTCTTATTTTCATGATTTGTGTGTGTGTGTGTGTGTGTGTGTGTGTGTGTGTGTGTGTGTGTGTAACATACAGAGTTTCAATAAAGTATCTTCATGAGCATAAATAAGAGGTTATTTACTGGAAATTGGGTAATATTTTAGTCATTAGACCACAGAAAAAAATGTATACAGTTTCCTCATACACCAATAACCGTCAGTAGTTTGTCAGAGAGGTACTGGGCCTGATGAGCCTCGCTCCTATCCATGATGAACTGTTGATGGTTACATCTTGTGCAAATCTTATACAGACAAACACAGACCTAGTGAGGTCATCAGTACACTGGCCATGCCATGTTCAGAAGACAACATTTCATAGCATTCCTTATTATCCCTGGCTTTTACAATTTCACCTTCCCCCCTTTTGTGATATTCACTGATCCTTGCAGAGAGTGAGACATGATATAGATGACACATTTAGAGTCCAGTACTATAATCATATATTTTCATGATGACAAATTGTTTGACTCACAGTTTTCCCCATTGCCTAGACATGTTGGAAGGAGAGAATTCATTTTTTTTTTTCGTGCTTGATGTTTACTGAAATATTTCCTGGATATATGTTATTGAAGGTAATATTATATTTTCCTGCACTTTTCTATGGATAATACCTACAGATATTCTAAAAACTCAAATTGCGGGATCATAGTGTTTAGTCATTCCTCTAAATAGATGCAGTCAATTTTCCTTAAAACCCCTAACAATTTAACTTGTCCACTAACAATAATATAACCAGACATCATATTTGTTTTTATTATAAAATCTTTATAAAGGTACACATTCATCTTGAATGTTTCAAATCACACAAATTTTTAAGTGTGATAAGGTTAAAATCACCCATTTGCCCTGCTATAAACTAAGTGATATTAATAAATTTCTAAGGCAAAACAAATAATTAAAAAGTATTTTTGTTACCATAGCAATCTAAAAATTTAAGACTTGAGGAAAGCTATGCTTAGTATAAATAATACAATTAAAAACAAAATAACAACAGATGCTATTATGGCATTAATTTAAATTTAATAGAATAGATTTAACCCAGGTAGTTTTAATTACATGTTGTATACCATGTAAAACTATAATGATTTGAAATAAAATGTAAAAGCAGTTATAAAGGCAATATTTCCTATACGTTTGTCTAAAGGGATAACTTAAATATTAACAATGTTCATCAAAAATAGTCATATAAGGAAATTATTTTGAAGCAGCTGTCAGGCAAGAAATTCCAAGTATTCCAACAGTTCCATGTAAAGTATGACGCAGAGTGTAAGTGGGTCAATGAAGTTTGCTCAGAAACACACAAAAAAATGCTGATCACTTTGATGTAATTTTTACTCAGTGTTTTAATAATTTCACAAAATAGTTGGGATCAAAACAAAAATATACAAGAAAATGAGATGTTCAAACAGGACTTACAAGCTCGGGAAAGCTAAGGTTTAGGAATTGCTGTTGTGAAATCCCTTGCCCCTTCATGGCAGAGTGGGGCTTTCAGAGTCTGAGAACAGCAATGGGTAGGAAACCTATGACAATGTGAGTAGGTTTCATCTTGCAATCTGTCATGGACTGGGTGGATAAAGTCCCCATTGTTCATCCAATGATGACATAAGATCAATGACTGACATTGTACTCAGAAAATGGACATTTATAGAGGTAAGAACAAATGATGTCATAAGGATCTAAAAGGATTTTTGACTTTTTAAACATAAGGAACACCAAGTCTCTGTTCTGCATTCTCTCTTTCCCTCTCTCTACTTTTCTTCTAAGTTTCCCTGTCTCTTCCTTCTTCATTCTTCCTATCTTCAGGGAGATTCTTTTTAAAAATCAAACAAACAAACAAAAACAAACAAACAAACAAAGACAAACAAACAAAAAAAAACATTGCCACATAAAATACCTGGAAAATGTGACTTGAAGAAGAAATGGTCAGTGTTGGCTTATGGTTTGAAAGAAGTCATGGTGGCCAGTGGTTGAGGAAGCTGATGGCATTGCCTCATCAGTCACAACACAGAGAGTGAATGCTTGTGTTCAGTTTACTTTTTCCCTTTCATCCAGTCTGGTAGTCATGGTGGTTCCTCACCTGGAAATCATGCACACAATCATCTACAACTTTGTCTTCAGGGCAATTCTAGATCCTAGACATTGACAATTACTATAAAATATGCCAGGAGGATAGAGCCAGGTGAACTTCTTATCTGCAACCAGGAAGTGGGTTTTACTATAACCCAACACTGTTGGCATCTTGTTTGTGGATTTCCAACCTCCAAGACTGTAAAATAAGCTTCTATTTATTAAAATAGCAAGTTTGGAATACTTTGTAATGGCATCTCACACAAACTCACATGTATTCTAGAACTTCTTTTTTAAAACTTATTGCTAATGAAAGACCCTCAATCATGAAAATTCTATTTAAGATAATATTAATATTGTATAAAAATCATTGTTTTATTTAAACAGTGCAGCTTAGGAGAAAATCATCTTCATAATAATCCACAAGTAGAAATGCCCAGTAGAATGGGACATTTCCATGAGACAATCACACTGCATCAAAGGCAGTGGGGACCTCCCTGCACTCATTCATACCATGCCAGATACCAGAGAAAAATGGTAGCAGCAAACATGTAAAGGCAGAGCAGTAGCATGAGACATTCTGGGTCTAAGCCCTCAGGACGTTATCTATGTGGGATTCACCAATCAGTGGCTTGCAAGCTGGTGGGCTGATTCCCTGAAGTCAATTGCCACCTGCTGCTCCAATGACATGAGTGGGCAATTCTTCTTTATTTTCTATAAAAGGGTTTAATTTTTTTCCTTTTTTACTCCTGTGCTTACATATGCATTTTTTTTGCTTTATTGCTCTCTAGATTTTAAAGGTTTATTTTATATGCTGTCTCTGAGATATAAATTATTTTATTTGATGTGCCTTGAAAGTATGAAACAATGATTACTTGAGTTGTGATTTGTTAGTTACATTGAAATGTAACTGAAGTGATTTATGGCAAAAATGCTAGTTAATTATATTTATATCAAAGATGAATCCTATTTTGCAATATAATCGTTGGAAAGAAGAAATAAATTTAGCTTCTTATATGTCTCTAAAAAATTATTGCTAATGTATTTAAATGTTCCATTCTTTCTTCATAAATGGAACATTGTCTTATATAATCGATTAATTTTGCAGTAGTTCATAGAGTAATTTCATCTCACCAACATCCTAGATTATTCCTTTTCTTATATTTAAGGAACATGAATAGTCTTTTCAGAGTAATGAGCTAAAATAGATATATTGAGAGGATATAACAAACCATACCTATAAATTCACATTTCCACAAAGTTTTACAGACAAAAATGAAAGAATCTGAATTACATAGCAAGGAAAAGAGATTTCATTTCTCATGTTTTAAAGGATAAAGATGAAAAAATAGGTCAGTATATGTCTGATCTAGAATCACATTAGTGAAACAAAATTATATGTTTCATTAAAACAGTATAAAGCCTATGACATCATTCATTGGAACTTAAAAAAATACTATTCTTGTATTATGTACAAAACAATGAGGGCATCAGGAGATGAATCACGGGTAATGCATTTGCCAATAAGATTGACTGTCTGAGTTTAATCCCTGGGATCCACATAGAAGGGAAAAAATCAATCTTGCTGATTGTACTCTAATCTCTGTGCTCATGTTATAGCAAGACCCCACCACCACCACCACACACATTAAAATAAATAGAAACAAACTAAAATTCTAAGGAAGAAATCAGTCATAAAATAGAAAAATTAAAATAATTCTCAGCATCAGAATTCTGAAGGAAATCTTCAATATATTTACTACAACTTGTCTTAAAAAATGAGAAGTGGGCTCTGGAGACATGTTGTTCAGTCAGGAATACATTTGTTGTGCTAGCGGAGAACCTGTGTTAAGGACCTAGGCATCCACATAAAAAGCAGACTGCTAGGACCACTTTGTAATTTCAGTGCTGGCAAGGCAGAGACAGCAGGATCCCTGAAGGCTGTTCACAAGGAAGCCTAACTGAATGTGGTTCTCAGTCTAGCCCGCACCTCATGAACAAGTGCATACAAATAAACAAGTACAAACAGACACACACGAGATCTTAAATAGCATACTATTTCTGCAAGTCTAACATTTCTGAACTACTAAAAGACCACTGCACTTCCAGTAATTTATATATTAACTTAGAACATATACACATTTAAGAAATACTTAGCATCTTAAAAATTCAATATTTACTTTAGAACAATGTTTTAAGTCAAGAATGCTGAGGATTATTATGAAAGAGACAGCATACATTTCAGGCTATGCTAATGTTGGTTCAGTTCTAAGTGTGGTTACTGCATTGGTGATGAATGTTAACTGAAATTTTGAACAAAATCATTTCAACCTAAACCCATTTTATATCTGACCAAAATATCTGATTTGCTTTTTAAGAGAATCAAAGATTTCTAGTAGTGAGTTCTAGAGTGGTATGTTCCTTGAGTACTCCTATGAGTGACACAGGACAGGATGATGGACACTGTCTTTAACAGTAGCTAATCATGGGTCCTGGAATCCCCCCTCATATGTGTACATACTGATGCTCTCTTTAATAAAGAGTCATAACATTAAAACCTATTAAATGAAAACATCTGAAGAAATTTGTACACAAGTTTGAGCTAGTTGTATAGATTTTATGATAAACCTACACGATAAAATGGTGGAAGTTTCACTGATTCAAGGTAAGATGGATGGTGGAGGCACTGTGCTTGCATGATCTTTCATGAACACCAGTGTTCCATTTTTTTATGAAGAACAATGACTTTATGTTTAACATTTTTGTTAAATGATTTGAGCCAGGATCACAGGGATTCCTAAAATAGCAGCATAGGACTTTTACAAAAGAGACTGAGAACAAGAATTCATCTTCTCCACAAACAGTGCTCCTCAGGGAAGAAAGGCAGAATTTTTAAAATCTGTTTTTGATCACTTTGAAAAGTATCCAACTGAGATCACATTTTGCAGATATTGCAAACAGATATCTCAGTCATTCATAAAATTCACTGTGAGTTCCAAAAACCATTCCTCTACTTAGAGATTGCATTTTCCCTATCCCCAAGTTCTGCATGTCGTTTGTATTTTTTAGCAGTTAGGATTTCTGTAAAGGTCTGTCTCTTGCATAAAGAAGCTTACAATGAGGCATGAGAGCTAGGTTTAGCTGTGGGTATAAGGATAAAAAATTAGAATTCAATTGGAGATTATATTGGTTTGGGCAAGGGACAGTAGAAGGTTCTCCATGACCTCACAAACGTGAAAGAGCTTTTAATGACCACCCCTACAAATATCAAAATATGCCAATAATTCTCTTATAGAGAATAGTTATTTTAATATGACACATATGTTTCTATATTTTAAAATATCTCTAGATTATTTATAACTAATACAGAATCACTCTAACTAAAACAGTTGTACTGTAGGTTTAAGCAAAAAGGATGAGAACAAAAAATCTGTAAAGCTACAGCAAAGACACAGCTTCTGAAAGAATACTATTTGTTGGTGGTGGGTCAAGTTTGTAGATGCATCATCTGAAGTGTGTTAGCTACCTTATTATTATTGTGACAGATACCTGAGGGGAACAATTTACAAGCATAAAAGTGATCTCTTGTTTCAGCATTTCCCAGTTATCAGTCCAGAGTCCACTCAATCAATTGCTTTAGTTTGAGGTGAAGCAGAATGTGATTATTAGTAAGGATGTGTAACTAGTGGTGGCCTGAAAGAAGAGAAATGAAGACACCAGAAACGGCATGTCCCTAAACATAAAATACACTTATAAGACCAACACTCCCAAAGGCATCACCATTCCAAGCTCTACCACATTCTAATAGTCTGTTATCATATGCAATCCATTAATAGATCAAGCAGTTGATTTTGTCAGCGCCCGTGTGCTATAACTGTCTAAGGAAGTAGACTTACAAACGTATTCACAGAAGTGCTCTTCACTAGTCTTCTAGATTTTTCTCAGTCTAGTCAGTTGACAGTCAATTCCAAGAGAAATACAAAATAATGACTGTTACATAAATAAATCACGTATATACACACATAAATGATATAAATGTACTACATTTTGTCATGAACACATCTAGAGATACACACATAAACAGATATTTATAAATAATCCATTAGAGATAATTTAAGGTTTTCAATATTTTTCTTAAAGTCTGCAATACTTGAGCAGGAAATACATTCTTCAAAATGCAGTGATAACCAAAGTCAAACAAATGAGCAATGATAAAATCAATACCAATTATTTAATATCAGTTCAGTGCTTTGTTTTTATTATTTGTAAAGGTGGAAAGCAATATTTTATCTTATAAACTCTACTTTTTAGAAAGATAAAATTCCTTATCATTTCTTTCTTTTTTTATTTTTCTTTGTTTTTATTTTTATTTATTTTATTTATTTATATATTTATTTATTTTATTTTTATTTAAATATAAATAAACAAGAAGAGAAAAAAAAAGACAGAACTAAGTTATAACTCTTTTACACAGATTCTTCCAAAGAATATTTTCTTTGAATTTTTTTTATCAAAACACTCGAGTTGAAAACAAGTCTTTGTAACTTAATGGTACCACCAAAATCCAGAATACTTTTGTTAGATTCTCTGATTCCACCTCCCCCAAAGAAACTAGCAAATACTGAACTACTTGGTTATTCATGAAACTTATAATGATGAAACATTTTTTCAATTTATGTGAATTGTTATGTACTTTTCATAACAAAACAAGATGCCATGTCTTTTTATAATGAAATTGTAGTGTTCAGCTGTAAGGAAATAATAGCTTCCCAGTGGATAAAAGCAGGGCTATTCACAGGAAATAAGAGTTTAGAGTTGAATCTTGTCTTTATCATTTGCTAACACAGGACCATGGGTAACATGCAATATATTTTTTCTCACTTGTTAAAGGAAAAGTGGGGTGTTTTGTACATAATACTGTTAGAAAAAGTGTTATAAGCTATGCAAAGTGTGAGACTCTTTCCCAGTGCTTCATTTTGCTGCTCTTGCTCCTGATTATCAGGTGAATTTTCAATCATATTGCACTGCATTAATATCAGATGTCTCCAGTTTCTCTAAGGCTGCACTGCCAATGTCTTTACTGGGGATATTAGGGGAAAAAAAATAGGAACATTGCTGAAATTCTGATGATTCTGTTTTACTCATGTAATTCTTATAGCTAAGTAGTTTGGTAAATAAACTTACTAAAAATGGATGTAAGTAATACTTCAATAGCTGAAGAGAGAAGCCAGAAATACTCCTTGAGTTAAGGACATCATAGTAAACTAAGCTGTTTTCCACAGCTCCACCTTCATTCTGAGAGAGGTTGACTCATGAGTTCTCTCTGCAGAATGTAAAGTAGAAGCCAAGTAGAGAGCCCATACTCACACAATCTGTAGGTTTTTGCAATTTAGTTGAGAGATGCAGCCCCTCCTATAGGAGAGTGAGCCCCAACAACCTATGTAGAGTCATTTGACCTCTTAATTAGGGAATAGCAGATCAGTATTTAGCCACAGATCTCTCCCAACTAGTGAAAATATACCCCAAAAGTGATGGTCTTCTATTTTAATCCCTCAAAATCAGAGTGAAAAAATAAATTTAAAAACTTGTTTTCTTCTTAATATTGAAGCACAGTGGCCCCAAACTAGATGGACAAAAGGATTAATTTATGTTCTGTAGAAAATAAAAGTAAGCAAAACACATGTGGACTCATCTCTCTGAATGATAATATACCTGGGCTATATTTCCTAACCTATTTTTGAAAACATATCAAAGTTTTGTAGCCATTATAATCAGAAGATATTAGTATCATACTACTTTTATGATACATAAATGCACAGGTTTGACATTTATAGAAACAATTATCTTGCATTTTATTTTACATCACTATATAAAAACAGGCAATAGAGGACATCTTAATCTCCAATTTGAAACCCAAATTAACAGTGTTTATGACTTACTTTAAAAATTTACTGGAAACCTATAAAGCATACATATGCCTTAATCATCATTTATTATTATATCTGATAAGAAAAATAACTTCAATCACAAATCTCTTCACTTTAAATTAAGGATATAAATCTTGCTGGAAGTGTACACTGCTACCTCATAAACTATCAATGCAAAGTTTGAAAAATACTTGCAGTTTTGCGATACTTAAGACTTGATAAAACTGCAAACTTATCTGACATTGATATGCTAAATAATACCAATGCATTTGCCAATATGGTACTGCTTTATGAGATTTGAAAGTACTTTTTTCCCCACTAAGTGACAGGAAACAGAGGTGAGAGTGCTTAACAGTAACCATGTACTTGATGGTATAGAACTTATCTCCAGAAGAAAGAACAAACAAATGAATTCACAAGTGCCTTGAATTTATTTCAGATGGATTTTTTTCTCATTGTGGGTAGGAGAACAAAGTAAAATTGATTTAATATAAAACTCTACCAGCCTAATTAAAATCATATAATTATATTTTCCATATTGTGGATAATCTGAAGAAGTATGCCTTCTCCTTCCTCTTAATAAAAGCATAGATCAACTGTTTGAATCCCTGAGAACAAATCTTTGCATTCTGGCTCTAAACAGAATAAACATATCTTCAGTGAAATATTGCAGCTAAAATGGTAAGAGGTCAGCAACATAATACCTGCTTCAGAAGTAAAAAGCCCTTCCTGAACTCTGAAGTTCCAATTCCATCAGTCAACTGAACTAAGGTAAGAGAAATACAACTTGGAAGACATTTAAATAGATTAAATTCAGTTACCCGGTCTCCTAAGTATTAATGTCTATCTAAATGGCTGCTAGAAACCAACATTTATAAATATTCAGACTCAAGTGAGATGGCTTGGCAAGCAAAGGCATTTCCCAACAACCCTGACTGTAGCATAAATCTTAAAAGGTCTTATTAAAAAAATCAAACCTGAATCCAGGTATTGGGGTGAACTGAAAGATCAGAGAAGCAGAACAAGCCACAGCTTCCTCACTTCGCTAATTCCTCAGCTGATCCTGTTTCCTCAGACGGGAAGTTTCTGAGTCATCATCCAAATGTATCTCAGCTGAACTACTGCTCAGAAGCCTAAAAAAAAGCTTAACCAGCTCTAGTTCCTGGTCCTCAATGCCTTATATACCTTTCTGCTTCCTGCCATCACTCCCTAGGATTAAAGGTGTGAGTCACCATGCCTGACTGTTTCCAATGTGGCCTTGAACTCACAGAGATCCAGATGGATTTCTGCCTCTAGAATGCTAGGATTAAAGGCGTGAGTGCCACCATTTTCTAGCCTTTGTATCTAGTGTCTGTTCTGTTCTCTGACCCCAGATAAGTTTATTAGGGTGCACAATATTTGGGGGAACACAATAGCACTACACCTGACTACCCAAGTTTGATCCCTAGGATCCATACGTGAAAGGTGTGAGAGACTCCTGCAAGCTGTCCTCTGACATTCTTTCACATGTGTGTGGCCCATGCATGATGCTATGATACAATTAAGTAAAAAAATGTAAAGCAATTTATTTTAAAAAGTCTTTACGTTTCAACTAATAAATACTATGAACTGATTTTTACTTGTGTCCACTGTCAACAAATTCTACCTTCCTAAAATAAGCAAATATTTTTTAACTTAAGATGTTTCTAGTGTATTCATTACACATGAAGTCAAAATTTGACAAGACTGTGGTTTCTGTGCAATGTTTTATTTTATATCAATGTTCCTCTGTGTGATGAATTTGAAACTATAAAAATGAAATTTGCATGCATGCAGATTCATGCATTTATCTAACAATTCATTGATTAACAGGAATTCAATAATATTCTATTCATGTACAATAAGAACACTCTTCATTTACAGATAAGTGTTCATTTTGATATTTCGGCTCTCAGGAACAAAAAGTAACAAGACCTATATACATTTTTAGTGTGAGCACAATCTATAGTTGTTATGAGAGCAGTCAATCTCTTCTTAATATATTCAAGTCCTTTGGAGACAAGCACTGACCAAGGAGAAAACTCAGAGACAAAGCTGATTATACAGAAGTCTGAGTGGTCATCAAGGGCAAATTTCCAAAGGGAACTGATTAACGTTGCTTTATCAGATAAGAGTTGGGAAATAAGCCATTAATTTTGTGACATTTTTCTTCTTCTTCTTGGTTTTCATAAGTTGGACTTCCTTCCAGGCTAATTAACTACTAACCATTTTACAGACAATCCATGCACGGAAGCAGTAAAAAAATGAATTGCTCTTATGAAGTAATTGATGCAGGGTATAGTGGGCATTTAAGCAATGTTGGTGTGCATCCTTATACAGGAAGAGAGAGTATGTACTGCTGTTTGGCAGGTCATTAGGTACGTTCAAACTCCAGCATCAGATAATAGAATCTTAAGGCTAAAATGAACTTATGCACACTAGGGTGGGAGTAATCACATGCAAAGACCTTCAGAGAAAACACTTAGTGTTCCTACACTGTCTACATCAAAATATCACTAGCATTTGCTCAGATGACTTCAAATGTTACTTTGTTTTCTTTTGACAGTAAAGTCAGAGCAGACACACCAAAGCAGCTTTCCAAGAAATTCAGTTTCTGAAACACCTGCCCGTTTGCTTTGCTTGGTCTAGGGTCTTCAAAGTTGTGGGTGGCACATATAGTATTTTTGGTTTTGAAAGATAATGTACTGGATTGATAAATAACAGAAAATTATTACCAGAAGCCACCAGAAGAAAAAGCGCAGCAACAATACCAAATACTAGCTGTCAAGTAGCTTTCCTGTTTGTTCACAGCTCTAGCTGGTGGTGTGAACCTGGGAGAGTGGGGCCTCATGCATTAGCCAACTTTAGTCAGAGCATCATGCAATTTATACCCTGCAGGTTAAAAAGAGTCACATGCATAATGTGTATAATCACAAGGACAAGGTAGAACAACACATTTTTCTGAGGAAGCACATGCATAACAACGGGAGTAAACTCATTCCTGTGCACCACACCTGGCAGGAGCATGAAAACACATTCTGTATTTTGAGGAAACTGAGGTCACTAGATTGTTGTCCTGTTTCCTTGGAGTTTTCTCACAAGCACTCAAAGTTCTCACATAACTTCATTCTTGGACTGTGTTCTGACACCTAGCATCAAGGAGACAGTACTAAATTATTTATGTCTTTATGACTGAAATCTATCAACCATTTATTATTTATGTATTTAAGAGAAGAAAATAATTTTAATTTCCGTGATTCACTTACAGATTTAAACTGTTCTTCTCAATAATATTATTTCCATGTCCTGGGTAACTATTCAGTAATAATTAGAGATTGTTCTGAGTACCACCATTTCCTCAAACGGGGATATATATTAGATTACAAGAAGTACACTAAAAGAATGTGTATGTAATTATATAGGATGTTTCATTATTCATATGCAATGATTATATGGGAAAGAATAATCCAGGTCATCATATGTTATAAATGTTCTTGATCCAGCTGGAATCTCCTGCTCCCCTAAGCTTTCTTTCCCTCGAACCTTGCCATTCATTACTCCCACTGTCGTCCAGGTTGTTCATGTAGATCTCATCCATTTCTCTGTCATTGGATGATCCCTGTGTCTTTCCTAGGGTCCCGTTTTCTAGGTAGCCTCCCTGGAGTTGCAGTAGGGGAGCAGGAGATCCCAGCTGGATCAAGAACAGAAAGGGAGAACAAGGAATAACAAACCATGATAAATGAAGACCACATGAGAACAGGAAGAAGCAGAGTACTGGAGAGGTCCCCAGAAATCCACAATGATACATCCTCTGTAGACTGTTGGCAATGATCAAGAGAAAGCCTTATCTGACCTAGTCTGGTGAACAGATGGTCAAACACCCTAACAGTCGTGCTGGAACTCTCATCCAATAACTGATGGAAGTGGATTCAGAGATCCTCTGCCAGGCCCCAGTGGAGCTCCAGGAGTCCAATTGTCAAGAAAGAGGAGGGACTGTAATAGTGTGAATTGTTGAGACCAAGATTGGAAGAGCACAGGGAGAAATAGACAAACAAATGGAAGCACATGAATTATGAGCCAGGGGCTATGGAGCCCCCAGCTGGATCAGGCCCTCTGGATAAATGAGACAATTGAATAGCTTGAACTGTTTGGGAGGCACTCAGGCAGTGGGACTGGGACCTGTCCTTAGTGCATGAGCTGGCTGTTTGGAACCTTGGGCTTACACAGGGACACTTTGCTCAGCCTGGAAGGAGGGTACTGGAGCTGCCTGTACTGAATCCACCAGGTTTAAATGAATCCCCAGGGGAGTCTTGGCCCTGGAGGAAATGGGAATGTAGGGGAAGGAAAGGGGAGAAGGTGAGGGTGGGGGCGGGAGGGGGGAGGACAGAGGAACCCATGGCTGATGTGTAGGATTAAAACACAAATATAATAAATTAAAAAATATATTTTAAAACAAAATCAAAGTATATGTGATTTTTTTTTGTCTAAGGAATGTATGTTGTACAGCCTTCATTCACCATATTTTATAACGAAAAGTATCCAATTTATCTTTGTACCAAAATACATTATCTCATTAACTTCTAGTACTTGGCTTCAAACAGAACTATCAGTAATAAAAAATAGTTATTTAAAATGCGGCAAACTTCTTTGACAAAGTAAATAACTAACCATTAGGCAAACACATTCTAAAAAGTGTTGATTTCCTGCAAAAAAATCCATCATTTTCTACTTTCTCTCTGCTTCTATCACAGCTCTTCCTGTAACAGGCCCATCTTACTTAAAAAGCTGGATCTTCCTTTAGTCTACAATGCAATATTAGAAGAGACACGGCTGTAATTTAATGACACTCTACAACTGAGCCAAGTAACATGTTTGCAGAATAGTATATGTACTTACAGAAGTTATTTTTTCACATATGTATTATAGTTGCCCATTCCATACCTCTTTATTCTCTCTTTTCCTTCCTCTTTTAGTAGCATCATGGTCCATGTCATTCTCATTGCTAATCTGACTTGTTGTGGTCTTATTCTACAGTACCTGAATTAGTGTCTTTACCATTCTGTAATATAGTCTAAGGAATGCAGCATAAAACCAAAGCCTTGCAGAGCAAGGCAGCAGTTAAAGATGCTTGCCATAGACCTTAATTTAATCCCCAGAGTTCACAACAGAGAAAAGAACAAACTCCCACAAATTGCTCTCTGATCTCCACATAGGTGTTGACATGCACATGTGTGTAGAACACACACACATGCTCACACACAAATTAGCAAGTATATAAACACAAAAAGTAAAAGGAAATACTTAAAACAGAATCAGCTGATTATAATGAGATCATGTATCTTCTCTGTTCATTTAATAAAAGTTTACATTTCATTCAATGAAGTGTTATGGTCTTATCATTACTGATTATGCCTTAAAGACCTCCTTTGCAAAACGTCCTGCTCTCGGCTCCCTACAATTTTCTCCTTACTTGCTGGACAGCTCACCATAAAAGGACTTCAGAGGTATTTAACATGTTTCATATTATTTAATTGTTTTTTTTTAATGTAAGGTATTTATAGTTGGTAGCTGTTCCACCTTTGACCTGGAAGTACTACCCCCAGTGAGGCTTCCGGTAACTGTCACACCTACCTATGACCGGCCCCTTCGGTGGGACCAAGACAGAAGTCCTTAAGACCCAAGATCTGGATGTGCCAGCTCTCTTGGTTCCTGGTGATCCTGGATGCTGGACGGTAGACCGAGTAGATTTCTCTGGAGAACCCAGAGCTGGACTGCACCTCACCTCTCCCAGATCCTGTAACCAACCCCTTTACTAGCTGTAAGTTACCCCCCAAAATAAACCTACTTTTAAGCTATGAGGAGTTACCTTAATAAATCCCCCAATAGGTATTTTCAACATATTTTTCCTCAATAGAGAAATGAATATATTAGAGACATGGATTTCAAAGTTTTGTAGAGCGACTGCTTTCTTTAGGGATGTGCCCCACCATTCCCTTTGCTGTAAATTACCTGGAAGCATTTATGAGAGTAGATTTGTTACATCAGCTTATTTAATTAATATCAGCTCTATCTCCACAATTAAAATAGACGCTCCTTGGAAGAGATTTTACATGCTTTCATTCACTGTTCCTTTAAAGGATCACTACTTTCTGATGGATACTCAATTAATATAGAGTAGAAAATAAATAGACCATAGCTCAATCTATTTGAAGACTTCATAGTCCAAAATTTTGAAGCAAAAATAAAGTTGAGCATTTGGTTTAGAATTTTATATCAAACTGCTTTCTAACATAGGAAAATAATTTACATCTTATTCACTTAATGTTACCATTTCTTACCTGTCAGAAAAAAAACTTTAAGTCACTAAGTACAAATATAAAGATGAATAATCTTTAAAGTGATAAAAATCATATACATGATATGAATATACAGATATCCTATAATAAAATATACTACCTTATCCTGTGTCTTTACAAAATTAAATCAGGAATAAAGTCAAGGAAAAATCTTGAGTCTTGATATCTACAACAAATGAAATACATTTTTTTCTTTGATATTCTATAACTTAAAATTTGAAATCTTAACAATAAATTACAAAAGGGACATTGGGAATACTTCCTCATACAAGACTCTTACTTTACACAGGTGGTCATCCAATTTCTGCTAAAATGTTTTAGTAATGGAAAAATCACAATGTCAAAAAGGAACCAGTCCTATTATCTGACAGTTGTAATTATTAGAAGTCTATTTCTTTTTTTGCCAATCTGACTCTTACTTTTATCATTTCCTTCTCAGGTCATGCAATGTTGTTCAAATTTTAAATGGTCTTATAATAAAAACACAGAGCCAGATATTGGGGTGAAAACTGAAACATCAGAGAAGCAGAGCAAGCCACAACCAACCTCACCTCACCAACTCCTCAGATGATCCAGTTTCCAAGAATCCTCAGACTGAAAGCCTCTAGGTCCTCACCCAAAAGGGTAAGCTGCCTTAGTTCCTATTCCCTTGTGCCTTATACATCTTTCTCCACCCTGCCTTTACTTCCTGGATTTAAAGGCATGTATGGTTTCCAGTATTGGGATTATAGGTATAAGCCACTATTGCCTAGCACTGTTTCCAGTGTGGCCTTGAAATCTCAGAGATCCAGAGGGATCTCTGCCTCTCAAGTAATAGGATTAAGGGTGTGTGCTACCACTGTCTGGCCTCTACGTCTAATGTAATGGCTGGCTCTGTCCTCTGATCCTCAGGCAAATGTATTAGGGTATACAATATATCACCACAATACTATGCTTAAATTTAAACAGGAAATATTTTGGATATATTTCTATATTTAACATTTTATTTGCAACATTTTTAAGTAAAGCTACATTCCTCTAATTTTTTACTTGATGCATTGTGGGAGCCCACAAGATTCCAAATTGTGGTTTGACTCAAGGTCAGAGGATCAGAGTTTATGTTGCTCTCCAAGGCTGCATAATATGGTACAAAGGCATGGTTACCGGGTGTCTTGTACTTAAAGGCCTAATTACAAGAGGCTTTGCCATGGGCCATGGTTACCAGGTGTTTTGAAGGGTCTATACATTTCATTACCTAACTTTTGAATGTTAATACTGAAAATGATGGCACAGTGTCAGGAAAGTGGTGTGTTTTCAGATCATATGATTCAACATAAGTGAGTCTGAGATAAAAGTAAGATGAAGAAACAACTCAGGAAGTCATTATCCCTAACTCTGACAGATCAATGTCTTTTGAATGAATACACAATAATCTTCCCTGCACACATGTGGAGCAGTTATAAAAGTTATGCAGGTCAGAGACTTTCTAAATATCAAATATGGTCTTCAAATTGTAGACACTTTCATTCTTCTCTCTTCATATACAGAAAAATAATATTAAGGAACTGCTCTTTTTCATAGACCAAACTTATCCATTTGTTTTCCTTGCAGCATTCAACCTCGTTACTTGTTAAAAAAAAAAATTGTGATGTTTACATGTACCACTTACTGTATTTGAGCAAACTACTGAGTTCTTAACCCAGATATTCTGATGAAAAATTGAGATATTTGAGAAAACTGTCATCTTTCTTATTGGGACAATTACTGAAAACAATAATAAAAGCAAAAAGCCCACATCTATACTTAATTACTTTATTATGCCCAGATGGCATAATAAACTAAAATTTAAAAAATATTCAGAGTACCTGTGATTGTCTAGCCATTTAAATGATTTTAGTATCATTATTGAAGGAAAATACTCTTATTTACTCCATTTACACAATCAGAAAAATCCTCAAAGAAATCATTCTATGAGTGGATTACAGATAAACGTTATTGTGAATATATTAAAATTTTTGAAACAAATAGTTAACAAGTTAAATTCTCTAAACCATTAAACCATATTGACTAAGTAGTAATTTTGCAGAAATTTAAAGAACAAGGAATAGTAATTTACATATAAACTTAATTATCTAATATGACAAGAATAAGCTCAAGCTGTTGATCATGTGTGATAAAGAGAATGGAAATTATTTATAATATTCATTAGTATATTGAAAAAAGTTTTAAATAAAATGGGAAGATAATGTCTAATGTTATGAGAATATTTTCACAAACAGAACCTCAATTAATAATTTAACTTTAAGTATATTCCTATTAAAATGAAGGGTAAAATATATCATCGTAATTCATTATTTCACATTGTAGCTTTTTGTTTTTTGTTTTTACCAAAGATACTAAGATAATATATACCTCAGAGGAGAAAACTACACACTAATAATATTTAGATGAAAATTTTTACCTGAAACACACAAATAAGTCATCTACTTATTTTGTAGACTATATACATAGTGAGATTTGTAGATATAGAACAGTAATCAGAAACTAATAATTTAGAATTATGAAGCATATCTTTAAAAGATTCCATTAACATTAGTAAATATCAATGTAATATTAAAACTTTCTTTGAAATACTAAGAATGAGAATTTTTTTGATCTTATATGTCTGTTGGAAGGTCAATAGAAATTTGGTGACCACATTCAGTACTATGTAAATATTAACTTACTACAAATTAAATTATTTTCATTCAGTTTTAGTAAACATATTAATGATTTTTGGATGAGATTCAACAAATGTGGATGTAAAGATAATAATACAATTGCTAAAATCAACTTTAAAAGGGAATGTCATTACAATTGAAAGACAAATTCTATAACTAAGACCTACATGCAAATATAGCTATAATATTAGAAGCTAATTAAATATTGAAAGTGTTAATCTTGCTCTACCATCATTGACCTCTAATCTCAGCTATTGGGGAAACTAAGGAAGGAAGTTCATGGATTTAGGGTTTGTTAAACTGCAAAGTACATTCAAGAAAAACTTAGGCACTTAATAAGAGTCTGTGTTAATATAAACGATAAAAGGAGAGACATGGATACAGCTAAGTAGGAGAATAATTTGACTAAGGTTGTAGATGCAGCTTCAAGGAATGCAGAAAGAATTAGACCCATATCTATCACCTTATACAAAAACTTTTCCAAATGGATGAAAAACCTTGATGGAAAACCTAAAACATTGAAACGGTAGAAGAACCCATACGCAGTAGCCTCTGAAATGTAAGTAAAGGAAAACACACTCTCTGAACAGGACTCCATTAACTCAGAATAAAAGGACACAACAGACAAAAGGGACTTTATAGAACCTCAGCAAAGGACATTAATCAATCACGTGAAGATGAAACCTCATAGTGTGGAGAAATCCTTGCCAACTACATAGGATTAACTTCCAAAAAGAGTGAAGATAACAAGTGACCCCATTTGAAAAATGAGCCATGGATCTGAATAGTTTCCAAAAGCAGCAACCAAAATGGCTAAGAAAGATCTAAGAAAGTAGTCAAAATCATTAGCAGTAAGATAAATACAAATTAAAACTTTTGTGATTTATCTTTATCCCAGTCAGGATGTCAAAGATCAAGAAAACAACTGGCAACAAATGCTAGTGAGTATATGGGACAGAAGGAACATGTGTTTACTCTAAGTATGTTTACAAACTGGTGCAACTACTCTAGAAATTAGCGTGCAAAATTCTCAAAATGCATTTTCACCTAGCTATATCAATCTATAGTATATGCACAAAGAACTTGACATGCTACCCCACAGCCACTTTCTCAGAATGTTTATGGCTGTGCTATTCATAGTAGCTGCGAAATGGAAACAACCCATGTCCATCAACTGATGAATGGATAATGAAAATGTGGTAGATCTGCACCATACAATATTAGTCATATGTACAGAAAAGAATTCACACCAGGCAGTGGTGGTGCACGCCTTTAATCTCAGCACTCAGGAGGCAGAGCCAGGTGGATCTCTGTGAGTCTGAGGCCAATCTAGTCTACAGAGCGAGATCCAGGACAGGCACCAAAACTATACAGAGAAACACTGTCTCAAAAAAGAAAGAAAAAAAGAGAGAGAAAGGGAGAGGGAAAGAGAGAGAGAGAGAGAGAGAGAGAGAGAGAGAGAGAGAGAGAGAGAGAAAAGGAAGGAAGGAAGGAAGGAAGGAAGGAAGGAAGGAAGGAAGGAAGGAAGAGAGAGAGAAAGAAAAAGAATTCATAAAATTTCCAAGTAAATGGATGGAAGTAGAAAATATTATATTGAGTGAGGTAACATAAACCCAGAAGGACAAAAACTACATCTTTTTATTTGTGTATCACAGCTCTGAAGCATTAGAGATGATTATATAATTTGGAATAACCATAGAAGCTAAGAAAGTAAAAGGATTGAGTGTGTGTTAAGGTGGTCAGAAAAGCACTAGAGAGGGTATTAGTAGGACACAGATGCTAGAAATGGTGAAATTGGAAAATCTTGATGGGGACTTTGTCTGTGGAGGGAAGAGGGTCAGTAATAGAGAGGGAGCAGGAAGGGAAGGGGAATGAATAACACCCAGGATGCTTGGTGTGAAGTTTTAGACCACTTGGGGTGATAATGCTCCCCTGATAGTCATAAGTCACCTAACAAAATCCCCAGGCCCAGGCATGGGAAATCTCTCTTCAAGTTGTTGCTCAGAAATATCCAAGAGACTTAGAAAGCAATATAGGCTTTTGTTGTTGCCCTTGGTGGCCCCTAGAACTTGAGTGTAAGACACTATTGCTGAAGAGATCTCACACATCACATATAGGACTTGGAGAAATCAAGTGAGAAGTAACTTTGGAGCATCTTCCCTGAGGACTAAATATCATCTTGAAGATGCAGTGCAAGCTCCCAACAGAGAAAAGTATCCAATATTCCTACATAGTTGTAAACCTAGGAACTGCAGCAATGATTGGCATAGAAAGATAAGATGCTCTTGTGGCATCCATGTCTTCAGTGTGTGCAGCAGGTACCCAGTGTACTTAATGGAAACTCAATAGTAGGGAATTCAGGCTTAGAATTGTAAACCAAGCAAAATTGCTGCAGCTGTTGATATCATATATCCTAGGGGAATATGTGACCTCAACAACCACTACTACTGTCACTTCCCTAAACCATTATACTCTAACTATATTCTAAATACAAAGCCTTCTCCGCTCAGATTATGATAGCTCTCACCCTTCATCAAAGAAGCTACTCTCTGCAAAACACAGAGCTCATTGTAGAAATTCTAAACTGGTCAAAATGCAGAAAACAACTAGGTGTGGGATTCCGAAAGACAATTGAATACAGCCACTTAAAATAGGCTTGCACAGTGACAACAACAGTTGGTGTCCCAAAGTGGGTGAGGGAAAACTCACAAGGCCTCACTCCTAGATGAAGGGTTGGCTGCAGTTAATGACTGCTGAAAGAGGGAGATTTGGTCTTCTCTAGGGAGGAACTCCATGATAAATTTATTTAATCTCAAGGGGTCGGTCCTGAACACATATGCATATGAGCATTACTCAATGGGCTCATCTGCACACAAGCAACAGTAAATGGGCTCAGAAGGTTGCATTTATATATTTATGTATTGAAAAGGAGTAAGGGGAGATAAGAGGCTTAGAGGGAGGAAGTGGAAGGGGGTATGATATAATTACGTTTTCTTAAAATATTTGAAAAAGAAAATATATCTGATTTTTATTTGAAATATTATCATAGTTATAACCTTGATAACCCTTGTACTTTGATTAATGTTCAAAATGAAAGTTGATATGGAAAAAAATGGTTATAAAACTAGCAAAAATATATTAATAGAAAATTTGTCTAAAACTAAATAAATAAACAAGAAGAAGTAAAGTTTTTAATTGAAATATGAAGATTCAAAACTAAGTTTCACTTTAAGGAAATATGTCTAAATGATTTTTAAATTTCAAATTTTACCATTCTTTTATCTTTCACACATTTTAATCAGATTAATGCAAGATGGACTAGTGAATAAAATCACTTGCTACCAAGCTTGATGACCTCTGTTGAATCTCCAGAACCCAGATGGTGGAAAGAATACCTAACCCCAAATGTTATCCTCTAACTTCCAACTCACCCTGTGGCTCATTGTGTGCACACACACATATAAATAGATAAACAAACAAATACGTAAATTGATCTTTTAAATGAGTAATCATTTTTAAACCTTGTTTAGGGAAAGCTTGCTACAGATCTTTGTGTCTTCCTGCTCACTCTTGGGCAGAGTTTTATGGATCTAAGTTATCAAAATTATTACCCACTTAATTGAGAAGGCAGAGACTCAGCAAGAATATGTATTATATAATTATATATTTATATGATATATTATATGTAATATAAATAATGTATACCCACTTATAATTCATAATATATGTAGTAGCACATATAATTTAAAATAAAAACTATGCATTAAAAATTATAGAGCAAGTACATTTTTAAAGCAAGTACATTTTGAAGTTCTAAAGAACATATATTAATGGAAGTAATCATTGAATTATAATCATGTTCCATCTCAAGCAATAAGAAAATATGAGTGCAAAATTATCATGCCAAGCCTATGAAATTACATGCCAGAACATCATTAAGTAGCATTTGATGGCTTAAAACTGAAAGATAAATTCTGTGTGTGTGTGTGTGTGTGTGTGTGTGTGTGTGTGTGCGTGTGTGTGTGTGTGTGTTACGTGGTCTTTGTCTATTCTTTAGGAAGTTTTCTTTGTCTATTCTTTGGGAAGAAGTTTTCTCTACACAGTCTCTCTCTGTCTTTGTCATTTTGGTATACACTCTTCTTCATTACCTTCAATCTTTGAGCAGAAATGTATTAAAGCCACCTGAGCCTGTGCCTTTGATGGATAGTCCTTCACAGAGTCTGAGAATTTGCTGATTTATCACAGTATTTAGTTTCACTTTCTTCAAATTTCTATTTCCTATTTACACTATTCATTAAGAATTTGTAAAACTAAAAGTTGTTGTATTCTTAAGCCTTTAGTACTGAGTCTCCATACCCAAATAGTTATTTCATTCGACTGTAAGTTTAATTAATATTAAGCTGCTTTTTGCCTATATATAATATAAAAGGGATTTTTGTCTGACATCCTAAATTATTTGAAAACTACTAGGTTTACTGATCATTCTTATCTGTTTTCTAATTCTTTTCCTTATGTGAGCTGTTTTTTGTTAAGTATTTCACTCATAATTTATTATCTTATCACCACAAAGTATTGAAAAATGTTACTATGTGACTTGTGATATAATGTTATAGCATAATAGTTTTAGAAATAATTGTTATTTAAAAGATGAAAGCAAATGTTATAAATATCTCAGACCTGAATATTCATTTCAGTATGCTTTTGTATTTTATGTACTACAAGGCAATTCACAACCTTTCAGATAAGCTTCTTTCTACAGTGATATTGAGATAAACATTTACTTTAGAAGTTATAAATATACGTTTTTTTAAAAAATAACATTTTGATTGGGTATTCTTAGAATTACTTTGAAAGAATTAAAAGTTAATAATATGAATTTTTAAAAGTGATAAAAAGGTGAACAGCAAAACATAAACTGATGCACTTATGTCTAGATATATACATATTTATCTATAATGATACATAGGTCTGATAAAGTGTCACATACAAACAATGGAGAAAGATGGTTTTATATCTTGAATTTAAATATCACCCTAAGAAAGTTCAAATAGGGTTGATTCCCAGCCCATAGTGCTTTATGAAGAATTCTATAGCTTCAAGACCTGGGACCTAGCTGAAGGAAGCAGCTAGGAGCTTTAGCCTTGAGAACCGTTTCTTTTCCCTTTGGTTACAGACACTACATCTCATCTGCATCTTTGCCTCCTCTCTGCTTCTGGACATTGTAAGGGGGATATCCTCCTCCACCACGTATACCTGCCATCAGGAAGCTCTGCAAATATATGATCAACTAGCTTTAGAAATGTCAGAAAACATATGCCAAAACAAGTTTTCATTCCCTGAAGTTGCTCATACCGTGTACTTGTGAGAATGGCAAAAGTCTGACTACACTAATGGTGGGACAGCAGAATAGAAGAGAAGGTTAATAAGTGACAATATTTGCAAATGATATTAGTAGGATAAGGAGCTAGAGAACAGCAAGGTGGAAAGGTAAGAAACGTTTTTTCGGAAGTGTTGGTATGTCAGTCCCCATGAATACGCTGTTTAATCACATTCAAAATAAATGAAACATATAAGCACAGAATTACACAGAGGCATGTGTGCACATACCCATCTATGTGTAATTAAAATTAAATGGATTGAAAATGTTAAGCTCTGTTGAAGAAGTGCAGCAATATTACTTTAAATTGGTACCACAGAAAAAGAAATCTGTGTGCCCTTGTCTGCTACATTTAACTCTATGTACACCTTAGTTTTTGTTTTGTCTGTTCTTTTAAGCAGTTTCATTATTGGGTAGAGACAGGATAAATACACAGAGACACACACATGAAAACAAAGGTAGATAATGGAGTGCAGCAATTCACTGGACCATGGGCAACTGAACAGGAATCACATCCCTAATGAAAACTGACTTAGCTTTGAACAGCCAAAGTTCTTCAGCTACAGGTGGGACTTCTTGAAACTCTCTCTGTCTAACATGGGTCTTTGGTTGTCTTGCTGTTGTGTACTGACATTTTAAGCAGATGTTCTGGTTAGGATTTCTGTTGCTATGATGAAACACTATGACCAAAAGCAAAGTTAGAGAGGAGAGGGTTTATCTTATTTACACACACTTTCATGTCATAGTCCAGCATGGAAGGAAGTAGGCAGGAGCTGATGCAGAAGCCATGAAAGGGTGCTTCTTAGAGGCTTGCTCTTCATGCCTTCCTTGATTTCTTATATAACCCAGGAGCACCAGCCCAGGGATTGCACCACCCAAAAGGAGCTGGCCCTTCCCTCATCAATCAATAATTAAGGAAATGCCCTGTGGCTGAATCTTATGTAAGCATTTTCTCAATTGAGGTTTCCCATTTTTCAGATAACTCCAGCTTGTGTCCAGCTGTCATAAGGGTAGCCAGCACGGCAGTAACCACAGCTGCCCAGTTCACAACTTCAGTGACACTCACATGTTCAGAAGACACTGTTTCCTGCCCGTCCTCCCCAACTTCTGACACTTACAATCTTTCTTCCCTCTCTTGTCTAACCGTCTCTGGGCCATGCTCGAAGGAGGTTGACATCTCATTTAGGGCTGAACACTCCCTCGTTGTGTGTTCCTTGAACTCTAACTAGCGGTGGATCTTCATAATAATCTCTGCTTAGTGCCAAAGTAAGCTTGAATGACAAACATTGAAATCTATGGGTAGGAGACAAGCACTTACAAGGTAAGTAGTAAGAAGACCTAGAAAACAAGAATATAAATCGTGTTATATTGACCAAACAGGTTATATTTAGGGACATATGGGCATTTATATATGCATATATGCATGCAATCATGTTTAGTGAAAAGCAACCATGAATTTGAAAGAAAGTCAAGAGGACTATGTCGGAGGGTTTGAAGGGGAAAAAAGGGAAGGAAGAAATATTGTAATTACATTATAATCTCAAAACTAACATGAAGAAGTTCTGTTTAGGACAATAATAGGAGTAGGTTCTTTCTCAGGATCTATATAGCTGTGGGTTCTTGGGCAAGTTTACATGCCTTTGTATGATTTATGTCTTCAGATTATGCAAAAAGGAAGAAGACAGATGTCTATAAATATTTAAAAAGCAAGGAAAACAATGTTTTCACAGCAAAATACTTTGAAGTAAAAGGTAAACAAGAAAACAAAGTATCTTAAAACAAAAAAAGGTGCAGCACCAAGCACACCTGTAAGGAGAAACTTCAACAAACATAAGGGTGCGTGAAGAGACCATATAAAAACAAGCTAAGTAAGCAATGAACTACACACACACACACACACACACACACATATATGTGTATATATATATATATATATATATATATATATATATATATATATATATTAAGAACAGTCCATGGGAGGCCTTACCTTTTCAGAGGAGGGAATGGGGGTGGGGGGAGGGGAAGGCTGGGGGAGGGGCTGGAGGAGGGAAGAAAGGGGGATCTGTGATTGGTATGTAAAATGAATGAAATATTTCTTAATAAAAGAAGAACCCCCATAGGTGCATACATTTGAATGTTTGTTTCCTGCTTATTGAAGGATAGTGTTTAAGAAGGATGAGATGTGCAGCCTTTTTGGAAGAGGAGATTTACTGCAGGTGGGCTTTGGAGTTTCAAAAACCACACCAGTTCTCCAGTTCTCTCTCTCTCTCTCTCTCTCTCTCTCTCTCTCTCTCTCTCTCTCTCTGTCTGTGTGTGTGTGTGTGTGTGTGTGTGTGTGTGTGTGTGTGTGTGTGTTTGTGTGCGCGCGCGCCTGTCTGTCTGTCTGCCTGCCTGTCTCCCTACTGTGGATTAACGTGTAAGCAACTTTCAGCAATTGTCTCAGTACCATGACTGCCTGCCAAAATGCTGGCTGCCATGATGATCATGGACTAACTCTCTGAAAATGCAAGCAACTCACCAAGTAATTGCTTTCTTTTATAAGCTGCCTTGGCCATGGTGTTTCATTAATGCAATAGAAGAGTAATGAAGACACTTTATAATTGCAAAATGGTGTTTTTCCTTTTTGCTTTGATAGTAGGGAAAGTTTATTACAAGATCTCAAACCAAAGTCATGATGGCCACGAACTTACCATTTGGTAGAAGATGGTCGCTAATTCAAAGCAATCCTTCTCTCTCCACTCCCTGAGTACTGGCATTACAGAAGTAAGTCATTATATGTCACACTTACTTACTTATTTATTTATTTGTTTGTTTGTTTTATATTTATACTGTGGTTTTCCCTCCCTCCTCTCCTCCTATTCCCTCCCCAACCTCCTCCTCACACACTCCTCCTCTGATTCTGTTCAGAAAGGGGCAGATTTCGCATGAGTATTAATAAGGCATGGCATATCAAGTTGTGGAGTTAAAAATAAGACCGGGTAAGGCAACCATGTATGAGGAATAGGATCTGTTTTCATTAGTTACTGGATATAGGCTACCTGATGACTATAGGGGTAGTCACCAATCTGATCACAAGAGATGGCCTGTTCAGGCTATGTGTCCACTATTGCTAGCAGTGGTAGCTGGGATCATCCTTGTAGATTTGTGGGAGTTTCCCTTGCATCAGAACCTAGAAACAACCTAGATGTCCCTCAACTGAAGAATGGATGAAGAAAATGTGGTACATTTACACAATGGAGTATTACTCAGCTGTTAAAAATAATGACATCAGTAAATTCGAAGGTAAATGGATGAAACCAGAAAAAAAATCATCCAGAGTGATATACCCCGACCTGGAAAGACAAACATGATATATACTTACTTGTAAGTAGATATTAGCTGTAAAGGATAACCATGCTACAGTCAACAGACTCAGAGAGGGTAGATAACAAGGAGGGCCAAAGGGGAGATGAGTGGATCTCCTTGGGAAGGGAAAATAGCAGTGATCTCCTGAGTGGACTGGGTACAGGCATGCATGGGAACTTGAGGGATTGGCTTGTGGGGCTGCTGGAGTGGGAAAGTACTGAAAGACATTACTAGCAAGGGGGGACATTTTGGTGTCAGGTAAAAACCTGATACACTTAATTTTCTAAATTACTGTTTAGGTATCTGTGTATCACGTGTTATGTGAGTACATGGTGTGGGTTATAGATACGATAGAGGATACTGTATCTTCTGAAGCTGGAGTTACAGGTGATTGGGTACCACTGGACATGATGCTGGGAACTGAAATCAGGTCTTCTAGAAGAGAGTCAAGTGCTCTCAACCACTAAGCTGTCTCTTCAGCCAACTTCTGAATTTTCAAAAGGAAACACCCATGTGATAGTAGTCATCATAACTGTGATAAACTTTCAACATGATATTGGAGCATGAAAGAGTAATGACAGAATTTGAATTTGAATGTGGGCCATATATTCGACTGTGTATTTGGGTGAAAGTCACATAGGTTTATGCATTAGGATTTGTTTGGTTGAGTTTTATTTTTCTACTTTTCAATGTAAGAATTCATTTAGTTATTGCATGAGAGTTCCAGCACGACCGTTAGGGTGTCTGGCCATTTGATCACCAGACTAGGTCAGATCAGGCTTTCTCTTGACCATTGCCAGCAGGGGAGTCTTGGTCCTGGAGGAGATGGGAATGGAGGGGAGGGGCTGGGGGGAAGGTGGGAAGGGGGTGGGAAGGGGGAGGACAGGGGAACCCATGGCTGATGTATAAAATTAAAACACAAATATAATAAATAAAAAGGGAGAAAAAATAACAGGATAAATAAAAAAGAATTTATTTAGGTAAATTATATAAGGTAAACATGTAGGGAGAATATATATGATTAAAAACCAATGTTTCTATATATGATTATTACACTAAAAAGCATGAAAATACAAGAGAAAATACCTGTATGCAATATGGCTAAAAGCAATGAGATTGAAGAAGAAATAAAAGATTTTGCTAAAAAAAATGCAGGACATGTGAGAATATATAGACAAATTCATATATGGCTATTTAATATTTATTTATAATACATAACAGATGAACAAGAAGTAGCATTTAAAAATAATAACTTCTGTGTGTTTCTGATGAAATCATTTCTGATTTTAAATAAAGGGTTTAGTATTAGCATAAGGTAACACCAAAATGATTCCTGGGTGGTACTAATAATATTAAGATCATAGAAACAGGAATCAGGGGTGAGGGTGAGGAACTGCATGATTAAACATGACCAAAAGGCCCAAGTTTATCCTCAGTAATCAGTAAGTAATCATGTACTGTTAGTTTGTAGCCGCAGAGCATTTAAAATAATGAGAGATGACTCTTGAGTAGAGAAAGTCAAGGCCAGAAAGTGATAGCTATGAATTAATATATTAGAACATCCATAATCTTAACATTTAAAATCTGAAACCCTTTAGAGGCCAAATATTTTCACAATGGGAAATTTCTACCCCACAAAGCACTGTTTCATGTAAAGTATTATTCAAAATACCCTATGTATAATAACCTCCAGGTTAAGTGTGTAAGACATGGGGGAAACATATGATAATTTTAGTTTTAGATATGCATCACATCAAAAGGATACATCATGATGTACATATATCAATAAAAAATACACTTCTGAAAAGAAATTCACAACCTGCAGTAATGAAAGAGAAAACTTTAGAGAGTACCCAACGAGGTAAGTGAATCAACATAATTTCTGTGACTTCTGTCTTAGACATTCACCTTTCTGTGTAGCAGTGTGGAAATATGTGTAAAGATTATGAGGTCTGCCTCCCACAGAATTAGGAAATGCATTGCTTTTAGATCTTTTCTCCTTTCTGTGATCTTTTATTCACTTTTAATTCAATCACATTCAATTATCGAACTAAGCTATCTTTAAAAAATATCGCAGCAAGGGGTTCTGACTTAGTGTCTCACAGCTTAGTTAAGAGTTTGAATTCTTAAATGTGACAGTAATTACAGCAGGCTTGGGAGTTATTAAAATAAATAAGTCATGCTCACTATCCTTGAAAGCATGACCTCCTGAAGGTGGAAACCTTGTGATTACTCAAAAATGTTTATAGAAAGACAGCAATGCATCAGATGTAGGGGTAGATACTAAGAACAGAAAGGGGAAGAAATTTTTTAGCAGGAGGTAAGTTCAAAGCACATATCTGTTTTTCTCTTTTTGTTCTTGTTGGTCTGTCAACAATTAAAATTTTACTTCAGGAATAAATTAAAGTGGATTTGGGTCATCAATGGATATGCTCTTCAGCATTCCCTAGTTCCCAGACATGTACACAGTAATGTCTTACAGAGTGGTGGATCTTCATTCTTGAGAAAGAGAACAGTTATAATTAGTCTATCTTATTAGATAATTCTTTGACAAATATCTGCCTTTTTCAACTGTTCTTTCTTGGAATTTGTCTTCCCTTGGCCACTGGTTCAGAAAAATTGGCTTGTAGCTGTTTAACCCTTGGAAGGAATTTTCAGTTTTTAAAAAAAGTGTTCCCAAGCAGGTAAGTAACACCCAGTACTTCTCCAGTAACACCCTTGAACTGTTCTCCAAGCACTTATTTAGAATTAGAGGCACATTTCAAGGAATTTTTTTTTCCCTAACAGTGTTCCCCTGTGGGTTTGTGTGGACTTTGCATCAGCCACTGCAGGCTAGTGGCCAATAGGTCTCTGTTGCCTGAAAATAGAAAGAGCTATCCGTAGTTAACTCTATTTTCTTTTTTTCATGTAGACTTGTAAATTGGCTCAGTTTTTACCATATTAAATCTTCTCACAAATAACAAATTTTTAACAACAACAACAAATTAGTAACTGAGGCTGTTGGGAGTAGAGACACAGAAAATGAGTGAAGAACAGCAAAGACTGTCAGTTAATTGAAAAACTTCAAGTGTATTCCACTAAACGAGGCAAGTATATGCATCCAGATAGCAAACATAAACATTAGTAAATCCAACAAAAAGGTATTCCCTTCATATTTGATTTTATTCAATACAAATTAAGTTATCTCTGCCCCAAAATATAATGCAGCAAAATCAAACACAAGTTAAAAGAAATACTTTACATAGCCAGGACCTAACTATAGTTCTGAAAAATCACATACTAATGAAAATTTCTGTTTCATGGTTTTTATCAGAGTGATAGGTACAGAGATCTTTGAAAACCAGATCAATACTGTTTAATTTAAAGCAGTTAATTTTTTGCCTTAATTTCAAGCTTTACAAAGAGAGAATAATATTGCCTAATTATGAAAACCAGAAAAAAGACACCCAAGTATATCTCTAAACAGACATTTTGCCTTTTATTCATGCAATGATCCATAATTTTACCCTTGTGTATCAGTAATAAATCCTATGTGCATTGACATCCAGCTAATATGAGGGAAAATGACTTCCTTCATCAACAACTAATTCATCATAAACCTTAAACTATCATGGCCTGGATGAAACAAATGGAAACTTTCTCCCAGCTTTGCCCCAAGTCATAAACATTGGTTTACCAGTAAGAAAATTAAATACAGACTTCTTTTGGGCTTATCAGCTTTAATCAGTTTTTGTGCAGTTAATGTGTAGCCCAAACAAACCTTTACCCATGTTATCAAAAGAAGCCAAAATGATGCTTTATTGAAGATTTAGATAGCAGGATACTTATGTAGAACCAAAAGTTTTATTTCCTCATTAACCAAATATGTCAGTCTTTTGTGTATGAAAAATACAATCCCAGAAGATGACATCAGTGAAATTTATCAGTTTCTGGGAAGGTCACAGATAGGAGACAGTCACCCTGGAGGTGTCCAACAAGAGTTCTGCATCTACTGGTGTCTGTAATGGCACATGCAGCATTCATGTATACATATCTGATGTGATCAAGTCAGAGGCTTGGGGAAGCAGGCAAAGAAATGAGTGTATCTAGTGATTTGAATAATTGGAGAGTAACATAGGATTTAGGACTAGAAATGCCTTTGTTTGAATGTTGACAGTACTTTTGATTATCTGCTATGTAAACCCAAATATGTTGCCTGAAAATGTAAAAGTACAGGTTTTTAAAAAGATACCGGGGATTGAACTTAGGATATTACACATGTTGGGCAACCTCTGTACCTCTGAGATAGATCATTAGTTCTCCTTTAACTTTTATTTTGAGACAAGTTCTTACTAATTTGCCCAGCATGGACCTCACATCATATTGTCTAGCCCAGGCATGCTGTGAACTTGTGATCCTCTTGACTCTTACACAGCTAGATTTAGAGGCATATCTGAAGCTATTTAAGAGATGGAAGCTATGAAACCTCCCACAGAATAGCTTTATGCATTATTTTAAATACCAATGAATTTCCTAACAAGAGCTCATTTGTTAGGGGGCTGTAAGCAATAACTACTAGGACACTACACTACTTCCTAGGAAGAACCCATAGCTTGTACTAACTTCAGACACTTTATCATCATTTGTTTTTAATATCAAAGACAAGTCATTTCTGCTACTCATTTCTTTCATCTCTGAATCTGCCTGTATTCAAATACAATGTTTTCTAACATAAGCAAGTGCATTAAGACAACTGTCTCTCTAAAGGACAGACTCTAAAAATTAGAAGTGGCATTTGTTAACTCAACCTACTTCACTGATTTTAAACTTCTACTCAAATTGAACCTTTTTATGAGTTAACCATAATTAATGATAACTCTGAACTCCCTATTTGTGAAAATTACCAATAAAATTTTCAAAAAACTCTCAGGCTGTTTAAAGATGAGAAATTGAAACAAATATTAAATCTTTTCAAAAATTAAAGGTGCAAATGTATTTTAGCTAACTTTGTTCTAAAGACAAAATATGAATTATGTTTCTCCTCCACTGTTAGCGAATGATACCATTTACTTCCTTACCTCCAACAGAGAGTAATAATTCTCGGGAACCCCTATAGTCACTTATTTTATCATCGCTGTGTATGTTCATACGAGTACTCCCTCTTGCAAGAGGAGCCATAACCAGATCACTTATTCTCTGCAGACAGTCAGGATTTCAAATGAATGCTGGAAAATCATCTTGCCATTTTGCTATAAGCAATTTTGAAAGTAGAAAACAGCATATTTACCACACCTGGTGAGTGTCTAATTATGATGGTCTATGTTCATCATTTACATGCATTTGTCATTTTAATTAATTACTCAGGGCTCAATTCAATTCCTTTGCTACATTATAAAATTCCCCTTGATTTAAATATGTGTAATTGTTACTGTAAAGTAGCAGCCTTTGTGGAATCAGTAGTCTTCATGTGATCATAGAATACCATATAAAAGTCATCCCTGATGTGGAATTTAGATTGTTTTCATTTAGAATCATTATGCCTTTCTTTTCTCTGTGACTATGAACCTGGAAAAATCTATTATATGTTATAAACTAATTTTTAAAAGTCTGCATTTAGTCTCAACTTTCATCTTTAATATCATTGTAAGTTCTCAAAGGGGATTTTTATTGTGTTACATTAATAGATATTTCAAGCATATTTTAGAGCCTGATTTGGTCGGCTGTTTTATGTGCCTGAAGGCAAGTCAATCATAGGGATATCAAGATTAGTGTTCAAGTATTAGGCAAACATCCTCAATTATTAATTCAATTTCGTTTTAATTTTTTTGGTTAGAGATTTTTCATACATGCATAATAATGGTTAAATGATTAAATCCATCCCCCGTTCCCTCCCTTTGCAGCCCTTCCTTTCTCCTCCCAACTTCATGAGCTCTTTATTTAAACATGCGTAGTTAGTGCTGCCCATAAGTGTGTGAATACAGGCAGTGGGTCTCAAGCTTCTGAATGCTGGGACCCTTTCATACTGTTCCTCATGTTGTGACCACCAACTATAAAATAAGTCTGTTGCTACTTCATAACTGTAAGTTTGTTACTGTTATGACATGTAATGTAAGTATCTATATTTTCCAGTAGTCTTTGGAATTATCCTGCTACTGAAAGTTTCATTTGGTGACAAGAGACGGCCAGTTGGGACTCTGACTCCTCCATTTTTTGGCAATTTCCTTTGTGTTACCTTTATGTATGTATATATTTTAGGAAGTTTCTACTGTATTAGGTTTCCATACTACCCTCAAATGTGTCTTAGTTTCAGCTGTCTCTCCCCATCTTCCCTCTCTCAGTCCCCTTTCCCTTCCCACTCTCCACTTTATCCTCCTGCTCCTTAGGGGTACAAAAAGATCTTTTTAGGAAAAGGAAATAGAATAGATGCTGGCCTTCTTAATCACTGCTGATTTCTCATCGCCAGATGACCAGCATCAATTGTCTCAATGAAGCAAACTTGCCCCTACCCTACCCAGTGGTTCTGATATTTTGTTAATCACAGCTGATTCTTCAACCACACCTAAACAAAACTATACATTCTTAACTCAAAAAAGCTCTGATAAAGTCATTAAGGGACTCCCAATTTCCCTCTGAATCTTTACAAGCCAGGCCTCTATCATCTGCATTGCTCTCAACATTCTTATCCTCCAAGCTCTAACAGAACAGCTTGTCAAGCTTTGAATGTGCAAGAGCTTTTCTTGTCCAAAGTTCTAAACTCCTTCCACAATCATACCCAAAACATCATGGGCATGCCTATCACATCAATATCCCACTATCCTGCTACCAGTTTCTGTTCTCATTAGTGTTACTATTGCCACTGTGAAACATCTTAATCAAAAGCAAATTATGGAGGAAAGGGTTTATTTGGTTCACACTCCCACATTAGTAGTCCATCATTTATGGATGCCAGGACAAGACCTCAAACAGGGTGGGAACCTGGATGCAGGAACTGAAGCTGAGGCCATGCAGGGTTGCTACTTACAGGCTTGCTCCCTCAGGTTTGCTCAGCCTGCTTTCTTATAGACATAGGACAACCGACACAAGAATAATGCCATTCACAGTGACCTAGACCCTCCACTATCAACCATTAATTATGAAAAATGCCCTACATCTAAATACTATTGAGAACATTTCTCAATTGAATTCCCTCCTTTAAATTGACTCTAACTTGTGTCAAGTTGACATTCAGTATAGTATCATGTTGATTTAACAGAAAAACAAAACAGTATTAGATTCTCTCTTAGATACTATTACCTAGCCATCCATAAAATTTTGGCCCCAGCAAGCCATATAAGGAAAAGATTCCATCTCATGGAACAGACCTTAAATCCAATCAGAAAACAGATAGTTGCCCCTGTAGCATACATGCCAATGTTGCATCACAGTGACTATTTTGCCAAGACAGTAGTTATTTTAGCATGCAGGGCTCACATGTAGGGAAGACTTTCCATTAGTTTTCTGCACCAGAAATATTCATAGAATCTTCCAGTTCTGTGAAAATGAGCTAATAGGGATGAAGCTTCCAGGTCAATCTCAGCTGGATTTATCAGTGTCCTATGATTTCAGTATATGGTATGTTACTGGAAAGTAACAGTGTTTTGTCATCAACTTATGAAGGGTTACCAAGAGCAATGGTAATAGGGTTTATTGTTTGGTGGGAGTGTATGGTACCTCTATAACCAACAAGTCAAAAAGTGGGAAATGATGTCTATCAAATTCTTTTTTGATTCCCCAAGATGTCAAAGTGATGCATTGTTAGTCCAATAAACTTCTTTACAAATATAAATTTATGTGTATTATGAACTAGAGTAGTAGGTTTCCATATGTATTATTCACTCACCTTTATTGTTAATTATCCCTCTCCTTATTCCCTCCTCTTCATCATCCTCTCAACCTCCACACCATTTAAAGTTTTCTATTGATCTCCATTATTCCCTTCCCTCCTTCATACTACCTGAATTCTATGCTGCTACCTAGAAATCTAGCTCCATGGCCACTTATTATAGGTATTCCAACTCTAACAGACATATGCTAATATCCACATCTGAAGGACAGTATATGTCTTTCTGATTCTGGGTTACTTAACTAAAATGAATGTTTCACTGTGATCTTTATAATTTCATATTTCCTTTTTTATACATTTTATTTAAAGTATACTTATATCAGTTTTGCCTCTTTTCTCCCTCCAGGCCCTACCAAGTTCTCTTTCCAACTCTTTTCATGTTCTTCCTCACTCTAAAATTAGTAGTCTCTTCTTCTGTGGTTATTATTGCTGCATATATGAATGGACACACACACATAAACACACACACATACACACACACACACACACACACACACACACAGAGAGAGAGAGAGAGAGAGAGAGAGAGAGAGAGAGAGAGAGAGAGAGACAAACACATAACCACAAACCTGGTATTAAAGGGCTGACCACTTTGTGTTGTACAACCAATTAGGTGCTGCTCCTTAAATCAGACTAATTCTACCTCAGCAGGCACCACTTGCCTGCAGTTTCTTGTCCAGAGGTGTGATCTCTTCAGATTGTTTCCCTTCCACATTAACATGTCAATTGATATTGCCATTGTTCAGGTTTCATTTATGCAGGCATTTTCATGAGAGACTGCTTCACTTCAGACTTCCTGATTTTATGCCTGTTACAAATTTCTCTCCCCTAATACAGTAATTTCCTGTGCCATTGATGAAGGGCCTGTGACGTAGATGTATCCAGTGGGCCTGGCATCAGCATCATGATCCATTGATATCTGTGTTGTGCCCAGTTGTGGTTTTCTTTGTTGGTGTCCGTTTTCTAAAACGTGAAGCTTCTTTGATGAAGTATAGTGCTACATTTATTTGTGAGTTTAAGGGAAATATTTAGATTGCATGTAAACAGAGGCAGAGCTTTTTGTCCTGCCTGTTCCAAAATACCTGTCAGCCACTTCCCAAATTACCACACAGAGGCTTATATTAATTATAAATGCTTAGTCAATGGATCAGGCTTATTACTAACTAGCTCTTACATTTAAATTATACCATTTCTATTAATCTATACATTGCCATGTGGATCATGGCTTACTGGTTCTCTGGCATCTTGTTCCTTGAGCCGCTGGCTCAATCTGCTTGATTCTTCCTCTGAGACCTCAGTTTGATTGTTCTGCCTAAATTTATCCTGCCTCACCACTGGCCAAACAGCTTTGTTATCAACCAATGAGAGCAATACATATTCACAGTATACAGAAGGATTATCCCACAGAAAATGTACCTAAAATTTATGCTGGTCTAACAAAATGGTGGTAGTATTTTCTCTTCTAAGATCTATAACTTCCCCAGCCCAAGAAAGTGGACTATGTTTCTAGTATTAGACATGCTGAGTAAGCCTCAGGTCAAATTAGACATCTTTTGGTTAATACTCACATGTGAGTACTACTTACTGCACCTTTATGGATATCTTGTCATATTGGACATTGTCTTTCATGGCAGTGACAGCTTAAAAAAACTATAAATTCTCTTGGCAGCTTTCACAGTATTTTCTGATACCATTGAAACAATAACACAAAAAGACTTTTGCATTAGATCCAACTTGGATAATTTTGAATACTCCACTTTAATTGTATGGTATCCTCAGCAATAGGGGTTTGTCTTCAAGACAGATTGTGGGAAACAAATAAGGACAATATCCATAGTCTACTTTAGATTAACCTGACCAAACACGATCATTTAAAGGATAGTTTCTCATGCCTGTTAGCCTGTGGTTCTTTTGAGCATTGTCATCCCCATTGACATAATATTCTTCAAGATATTATTATTTTAGGCATATCACCCCATCCTACCTTTCTAAGACTTTTTATCATAAAACTGTGTTGGATTTTGTCATACAATTTTTCTACATCATGCAATTGCTTTGTATCTTAAGGCCATATGTATTATTTGTTATCTTTATCAATGTAAGTATGTTAAACAAAACTAGCATGTGTGAGGATAAGTCCAACTTGATTATGGTGGCTGATTTTCATGTACCTGTATTCAGCTTGCAAATGTTATATTGAATATTTTTAAATGAATTTTAAATAAACAAACATTTATCAGGGAATTTGTTACTTTACTTTTTTCTTTACTTGGTTTTGGTAGTAGAGTGGCACTGGCTTCACAGAAATCTGGGAATGTTCCTTGAATTTCTATGTTTTGCAATCGTTCTTGAAAGTATAGTAGAATTGTGCAGTGAATCCATCTTTTCCTGCACATCTCATTTATTATGATTCTGTTTAGGTTGTTAATCTCTTCTTGTTTTCTTTCTTTTTTATTAATATTGTATTTGTGTTTTAATTTTACACATCAGCCATGGGTTCCTCTGTCCTCCACCCTCCTGCATCCACTCCCTCATTCCCCCCATCCCCTCTCCTCAATTCCCATCTCCTCCAGGGCCAAGACTCCTCTGGGGATTCATTTAAACCTGGTGGATTCAATACAGGCAACTCCAGTCCCCTCCTTCCAGGCTGAGAAAAGTGTCCCTGTGTAAGCCCAAGGTTCCGAACAGCCAGCTCATGCACTAAGGACAGGTCCCAGTCCCACAGCCTGGATGCTTCCCAAGCAGTTCAAGCTATTCAACTGTCTCACTTATCCAGAGGGCCTGATCCAGCTGGGGCTCCACAGCCTTTTGTTCATAATTCATGTGCTTCCATTCATTTGGCTATTTGTCCCTGTGTTTTTCCAATCTTGGTCTCAACAATTCATGATCTTACAGTCCCTCCTTTTTCTCAACAATTGGACACCTGGAGCTCCACCTGGGGCCTGGCTGAGGATCTCTGCATCCACTTCCATCAGTTATTGGATGAGAGTTCCAGCACCATTGTTAGGGTGTTTGGCCATCTGATCACCAGACTAGGTCAGATCAGGATTTCTCTCGACCATTGCCAGCTGTCTACAGAGGATGTATCATTGTGGATTTTAGGGGACCTCCCCAGCACTCTGCCTATTCCTGTTCTCATGTGGTCTTCATTTATCATGGTCTGTTATTCCTTGTTCTCCCTTTCTGTTCTTGATCCAGCTGGGATCTCCTGCTCCCCTAAGCTTTCTTTCCCTCAAACCTTGCCCTTCATTACTCCCACCTTCGTCCAGGTTGTTCATGTAGATCTCATCCATTTCTCTGTCATTGGGTGATCTCTGTGTCTTTCCTAGGGTCCCGTTTTCTAGGTAGCCTCCCTGGAGTTGTGTAGCAGTCTAGTCATCTTTATTTTACATCTAGTATCCTCCTATGAGTGAGTACATACCATGTTTGTCCTTCTGAGTCTGGGTTACCTCACTCAGGATGATTTTTTTCTAGATCCATCCATTTGCCTACAAACCTCATGAAGTCATTGTTTTTCTCTGTGGAGTAGTACTCCATTGTGTATATGTACTATATTTTCTTTATCCATTCTTCAGTTGAAGGGCATCTAGGTAGTTTCCAGGTTCTGGCTATTACAAACAATGCTGATATTAACAAAGTTGAGTAAATGCCCTTGTGGTATGCTTGAGCATTCCTTGGGTATATGCCCAAGAGTGCTACAGCTGAGTCTTGGGGCAGATTGATTCCCAATTTTCTAAAGAAGCACCATATTGATTTCCAAAGTGGCTGTACAAGCTTGCATTCCCACCAGCAGTGGAGGAGAGTTCCCCGTGCTCCACATCCTCTCCAGCATAAGCTGTCTTCTGTGTTTTTGATCTTAGCCATTCTGACAGATGTAAGGTGGTATCTCAGAGTCGTTTTGATTAGCATTTCCTGGACAATTAGGGATGTTGAGCAATTCCTTAAATGTCTTTCAGCCATTTGAACTTCCTCTGTTGAGAATTCTCTGTTTAGTTTTATAGTCCATTTCTTAATTGGACTATTGGGCATTTTGTTGTCTAATTTCTGGAGTTCTTTATATATTCTGGATATCAGCCCTCTGTCAGATGTGGGGTTGGTGAAGACCTTTTTCCATTCTGTAGGCTGTTGCTTTGTCTTGTTGACCGTGTCCTATGCTCTACAAAAGCTTCTCAGTTTCAACAGGTCCCATTGATTGATTATTTCTCTCAGTATCTGTGCTACCGGTGTTATATTTAGAAAGTGATCTCTGGTGCCAATGCATTCAAGACTACTTCCTACTTTCTCTTCTATCAGGTTCAGAGTAACTGGAGGTCTTTGATCCACTTGGACTTACGTTTTGTGCACGGTGACAGATATGGATCTATGTGCAGCCTTCTATACATTGACATCCAGTTATGCCAGCACCATTTGTTGAAGATGCTTTCTTTTTTCCATTGTACATTTTTGGCTTCTTTGTCAAAAATTATATGTTCATACGTGTGCAGGTTAATGTCAGGGTCTTCAGTTCAATTCCATTGGTCCACATGTCGGTTTTTATTACAGTAGCTCTATAGTAGAGTTTGAGGTCGGGGATCGTGATGCCTCCAGAGGTTGTTTTATTGTACAGGATACTTTTGGCTATCCTGGGATTTTGTTTTTCCATATGAAGTTGCGTATTATTCTTTCCAGATCTGTGAAGAATTGTGTTGGTAATTTGATGGGGATTGTGTTGAATCTGTAGATTTTGCTTTTGGTAAGATTGACATTTTTACTGTGTTTATCCTGCCTATCCATGAGCATGGGAGATCTTTCCATTTTCTGACATCTTCTTCAATTTCTTTTTTCAGGGACTTAAAGTTCTTGTCATATAGGTCCTTCACATGCTTAGTTAGAGTAATTAGTCAGGGTAATTATAGCCTCATAGAAGGAGTTTGGAAATATTCCTTCTGCTTCTATTGTGTGGAACAATTTAAAGAGTATTGGTATTAAGTCTTCTTTGAAGATCTGGTAGAATTCTTCAGTGAAACCATCTGGTCCTGGGCTTTTTTTGGTTGGGAGACTTCTAATGACTGATTCTATTTCCTTAGGGGTTATTGGACTATTTAAATGATTTATCTGGTCTTTATTTAACTTAGGTATGTGGTACCTATCCAGAAAATTATCCATGTCTTTTAGATTTTCCAGTTTTGTGGAGTAGAGGTTTTTGAAGTATGACCTGATGATTCTCTGGATTTCCTCATTGTCTATTATGATGTCCCCCTTTTCATTTCTGATTTTGTTAATTTGGATGCTCTCTCTCTGTGTCTTTTGGTTAGTTTGGATAAGGGCCTGTCTATCTTTTTGATCTTCTCAACGAACCAACTCTTTGTTTCATTAATCCTTTGTGTTGTTCTCTTTATTTCTATTTTATTGATTTCAGCTCTCAATTTGATAATTCCCTGGCATCTGTTCCTCCTGGGAGACTTGCTTCTTCCTGTTCAAGGGCTTTCAGGTGTGCTATCAAGTCACTAGTGTGAGATTTCTCCAGCTTCTTTATGTGGGCATTTAGTGCTATGAATTTCCCTCTTAGCACTGCTTTCATAGTGTCCCATAAGTTAGGGTATGTGGTGTATTCATTTCCATTGATCTCTAGGAAGTCTTTAATTTCTTTCTTTATTTCTTCCTTAACCCATTGGTGATTCAGTTGAGCATTATTCAGTTTCCATGAGATTGTAGGATTTCTGTAGTTTTTTTTTTGGTTTTTTTTGTTTGTTTGTTTTTATTGTTCAAATCTAACTTTAAATGATGGTGGTCTGATAAAACACAGGAGTTTATTCCAATTGTTTTGTATCTGTTGAGATTTGCTTTGTGGCCATGTATGTGGTCAATTTTAGAGAAGGTTCCATGGGATGCTGAGAAGAAGGTATATTCTTTTTTTGTTCAGGTGGAATGTTCTGTAGATATCGATTAAGTCCATTTGAGCCATAACATCAGTTAAGACCATTACATCTCTGTTAAGTTTCAATTTGGCTGATCTGTCCAGAGGTGAAACTGGGGTGTTGAAGTCTACCACTATTACTGTGTGGAGTTTTATATGTGATTTAAGCTTTAGTAATGTTTCTTTTACATATGTGGGTGCCCTTGTGTTTGGAGCATAAATGTTCAGAATTGAGACTTCATCTTTCCTGTGATGAGTATGTAATATCCTTCATTCTCTTTTGAATAATTTTAGTTTGAAGTCTATTTTGCTGGATATTAAGATGGCTACACCAGCTTGCTTCTTAAGACCATTTGATTGGAAAGTCTTTCCCAGCCTTTTATTTTTAGGAGATGTCTGTCTTTGAATTTGAGGTGTGTTTCTTGTATGCAGCAGAAAGATGGATCCTGTTTCCATATCCATTCTGTTAGTCTGTGTCTTTTTATAGGTGAATTAAGTCCATTGATATTAAGGGATATTAATGACCAGTGATTATTCGTTCCTGTTTTTATTTTTATTTTTTGGTGGTAGTGTGTGTGTACTTCTCTTCTTTGGGGTTTACTGCTGTGGTGTTATCTATTGCCTGTGTTTTCATGGGTGTATCTGCCTTCCTTAGGTTGGAATTTTCCTTCTAGTGCTTTCTGTAGGGCTGGGTATGTGGATAAGTATTGTTTAAATCTGGTTTTGTCTTGGAAGATCTTGTTCACTCCATCAATGATGATTGAAAATTTTGCAGGGTATATTTGTCTAGGCTGGCATCCATGGTCTTTTAGTATCTGCATTATATCTGTCCAGGTCCTTCTGGCTTTCAAAGTCTCCATTGAGAAATTGGGTATTATTCTGATGGGTTTGCTTTTATAAGTCATTTGGCCTTTTTCCTTTGCTGCCCTTAATATTCGATCTTTATTCTGTCTGTTTAGTTGTTTAATTTTTATGTGTCAAGGGGACTGTTTTGGGGGGTCTAGTCTGTTTGGTGTTCTATAGGCTTCTTGTATCTTCATAGACATTTCCTTCTTTAAGTTGGGAAAGTTTTCTTCTATGATCTTGTTAAATATATTTTCTGTGCCTTTGAGTTGGTATTCTTCTCCTTCCTCTATCCCTATTATTTGTAGGTTTGGTCTTTTCATGGTGTCACAAATTTCCTGGACATTTTGGGTCATGACTTTGTTGGTTTTAGTGTTTTCTTTGACTGATGAATCTATTTCTTCTTCCATATCTTCAACACCAGAGATCCTTTCTTCAATTTCTTGCATTCTGTTGGGTATACTTGCATCTGAAGTTCCTGTTCATTTACTCAGATTTTCTATTTCCAGCATTCCTTCTGCTAGTGTCTTCATTTTTTCTATTTCCCTCTTCAGGTCTTGGACTGTTTCCCTAGCTTTTTCATGATTTTCTTTCAAGGACTTATTGTTTTCTTCTGCTTTAATTGTCCTTTCCTCTAGTTTTTTATAGCGTTCTTCCCATTTTTTGTTTGTCTGTTCCTCTACTTTATTTTTGATTTCTTCTGTATAAGGCTCTAGTCTCTTCATGATGGTACTTATAAGGTTTTCTTCTTCCATTCCGTGATGTTCAGGTCTAGCTGTTGGAGAAGGGCTAGTTTCTGGTGATGCTGTATTGCTCTTTATTTTGTTGTATGTACTTGGCCTCTGCCCATCTCCTTGTGGGTTCATTCTTGGTCTTATCAGTGTACTTGGTCCAGACAGAGCTGACAGATTTAGGGAGCCTCTCTCTGGTCCAGATGGAAGCTCTGGGCCAGATGGGAGCTCTGGTCCAGATGAGAGTGCTGGGCAGATAGGAGCTGTGGGGCTGGATTCTGAATCTCAGGAAGTCCCTGGAGTCTCCTTATCTTGTCCATATGGAAGCTCCTCTTGTCCAGATGGGAGTTCCGGGACAGGATGGAAGCTCTGGTCCAGATGGGAGCTCCTGGCCAGATGGGAGCTGGGGGCTGGTCTCTGAGTCTCAGGAAGTGGCTGGGGTCTCAGGCAGATGCATGTGGGGGCAGGGCGTGGAGACTGCAGGATCTGCCTGCAGTCTTGGAAAAGGGGAGCCTTCCTGCAGGGCCTGAAGAATGACCTGAAACTGGGGCCAAGTTGGGCAGGTCCTCCCAGGTTGGCTGGTGTCCAGGGGTGGGACCCAGAGGTGGTTGCCTCTCTGACTACAACCCCAGGCACTCATCTCTGATCCAGATGGGAGTTCCAGGGCAGGATGGAAGCTGGGGCCTGGTTTCTAAGTCTCAGGAAGTGGTTGGGGTCTCAGGCATATGGGTGTAGGGGCAGGGTCTGGAGGTTGTAGGGTTCACCAGAGTGTCTTGGAGAGTGGGAACCTTCCCAGTAGGGATAGGGGGTCCTGCCCTATGGCCAGAACCTGGGGCCCAGTTGGGCAGGTCTGTCCTGGGCTGTGACCTAGGTGTGGGCCTCTCTGGGTGTGACCCAGGCACTCACCTCTGGTCCAGGTGGGAGTTCCAGTGCAGGATGGAAGCTGGGGGCTTGTCTCTGATTCTCAGGAAGTGGCTGGGGTCTCTGGCAAATGTGTGTGGGGGCAGGGTGTTGAGACTGCAGGGTCTGCCTCCTCTTGTTTTAATTTTGATGCTTTGGCTGAATCTAAAATTTCATCAGTTTCTTTTAGGTTTTACAGCTTAAAGGAGTACAGGTTTTTCTAAGCATTGCTTTATAATATTCCGAATTTCTTGGGCATGTATTGAGATGTTTCCCCATTCTACTATTATTCTGTTAACTTAGACCATCTCTTGCTTTTTTTGGGGGGGGGGGTAATTGGGTCGCAGGTCTGTTGATGTTATTTATCTTCTCAGAAAAACAAAAGTTATATTTATTGAAATTTAACCTTGTTTTTTTTTGTTTCTGTTTATTCATTTCATTTTTTATTTTTATTATTATTTTTTTTTTTTTGCCATAGACTGGGCTTAGATTTGACCTGTTCTCATTTTTTTTTTTGTAATTCTCGAGTTGCAGCATTCAGTTCTTTACTTGTGTTTGTTGTATTTTTAATGTAGACTCCTAGTGATACGAATTTCCCTCAGAACTGATTTAATGGGATCTTCTCCACACTTGCACAGAAAGAATGTGTGACCGAGAGGTGAGAAAGATGGAGAGCACAGCAGTGTGTACATGCTATGAAGAGAAGCAGAACTAGAGTTCTGACCTCTGTGACAGGTGTGACAGAGGGCTGAGGTTGATGGTGGAACATGTCATTACCTAGTACAGTTGGCTGAGTGGTGTTCAGCCGCCTGGAACCTACACAGATGCAGACTCAGCCCCTGAACACACTGTTTAAGGGATCACTCTGGGCAATGATGAAGGTCCCGAGCAGAGTAATGGTTTACTTCCTGGACTGGACCTCCTCGAAAAACAGCATGATCTATGATGCTATGGAGAGTCGCATATGGGTCAGTATCTTGATGCAGCCTAGAGCCAGAGTGATGTCTGAGGTCCGTGTTACCATCTAATGCCATGTAGATGTCTACAGTCTATGCCTTATGGATGTCCAGGGGCCTTACACTTATTGTGGCCTGCACTGCTACCTGAGGCCATGGAGAGCTACCCTCTGGGGAACTTTTGTGGGTCTGTGCTCCTACTATGACTGAGGTTATGGTCTGTAATGCCGCCAGAAACCATTTGAAAGCTCTTGATCTGTGATACACAATCTGTGCACTGACTGTAAAAAGCAAGAAAGTTACTTTGGCAGTGTTATGGATGACTACAGATGCATAGTTAAGGAAAACGGACATGGAAGCCTTCTTTGATACCCCCTATTCTACCAATCCTCACCCCCAAATAAAAGTAACAAACAGGAAGCCACTGTGGTAAGAATGCTGAAGTGTAACTCCCTACCATTGATGGCTTCCTTCATGGGTGCAGGAGTGGAGGGGAAGGACAGTTCTACTTAGTGGGAAGATCATGAGATTTTGACCATGCTCAAGTTAGTATATAGATAACACAAATTAGACCTCTTTTGGTGGGGGAAGAGCAGACATGGAAGGACTCAGAAGTATGTATGACATAAAATTCCCAATGAATCAAGCACAATTATGTTGATAAATGTTTTTAAAAAGAACTGATTTAATGTACCCCAGAAGCTTTGTTGTGTTGTAGTCTCATTTTCATCTAGTTATGTGCATATTTTTATTTCTTTCTTGATTCCTCCTTTGGCCCATTCATCATTCACTAATGAGTTGCTTAAGCTCCATGAGTTTACACATTTATTTAGTAAAGTTTTGTTTGCTCTTGATTTTAAGTTGTATTGCATAATGGTCGGACAAAATACATAGGATTCTCTCTCTCTCTCTCTCTCTCTCTCTCTCTCTCTCTCTACCTTCCTTCCTTCACCTCTCTCTCTGTCTCCCTGTCTCTCTGTCCCTCTCTTTCTCATTTTCTTTGTTGGTTTGATGAAGTTTTATTTGTCTTCCAGTATGTGGCCTCTTTTGGAGAACCTTCTACGTGCTCTGAGATTGTGCATTCTTTGGCATTTAGGTAAAATATTCTGTAGATAACTGCTAGGTGCATTTGATGTAAGATGTCATTTAATTCAGAAGTTCCCCTATTTAGTTTTTAGCCAGATGACGTATCTATTGAAGAACGTATGAAATTATGGTATTGAAATCAACTAACATTATTAAGTTTGTGTTATTCTGTGTTTTTAATTCTTTTTATGAAGTTAAGTGAACCAGGGTTTGGTGCATATATCTTTAGTATTATATTATTTTCTTAATTAATTAATCCCTTGTTAAGTATGAAGTGTCCTTCTTAGTCTCTTCTGTTTGTATTTACCTTGAAGTATATTTTGTCAGATATTAGAATTGGAACATCTGCTAGCTTCCTGATCCTGATTGCTCTGAATCCTTTCTTCTATCTTTTCTCTTTAAAGTGTTTTCTATCTTTAAAGCCAAGTTTCTTATAAACAATAGATAGATTTTGTTTTTAATTAATGCAGCTACTCTCTTTGGTTGGATAGTTGAAGGTTTTTCATATTTGCTATTATTGAAAAATGTAGATTGCAGTCATTTTGTGTTGTGTTTTCTGAGTTATGTTCTTAGTTTTGATTTGTACTATATTTAATTACAGTGTTGTTTATTTCTTGCATCTCTTTGTTCTGTTTCTCCTTTGTAGCTTAATTATATTCTAGTGTGTAAAAGTTCCAAATATTCATTACTCATTCATTAGTGGGTGAATATCTAGGGTGTTTTCCCTGAGAATGGTGAATAAAGGAACAATGAACACATATGAGCAAATTAGTATGGCATAAGTCTTCTGTCTATATGCCCAAGAGAGATAAAGCTAGAGATTCTGGTAACTTTATTTCCAGTTTTTCAGGGAACCGCTACACTAATCTTGATAATTACTGAACCAATTTGCACACCCATCAGCAGTGAATATGTCTTCTCTTTTCTTTCCCCACATCAAAGACAGCATTTGTTATCTTTTTAAAATCATTTCTCATTAAGGTAAGACAAAACTTAAAAGTCGTTTTAATCTGAGTTTCCCTCACAGCTAACTATGTTTAAGAAAATCTACCATGAACAAGTCAGCTTCAACTCAGAGAAGCAGGGAGGGTTCAACATTACACGTTATTCAGCACATAAATGTACCCAAGAACTGAAACCACGTGATTTTCTTATTAGATGTAGAAAAGGCCTATACCAATCTCTTCATGATAAAAGTCCTATAGCATCTTAGGATATAAAAGATAAATTTTAACGTAATAAAGATGATCTACAATAAATCTACAGTCAACTTAATCCTAAATAGTCTCTAAAAATGATAGAATTTTTCTTAAAATCATAAACAAGACAAATATGTACATTCTCTGTATTATTATTCAATGTAGTCTCTGAATATTTAACTAGAAATAAGATAAGTGAAATAAACAAGTAAGAAAAGAAAAAGTCAAAGTATCTTTATTTCTAGATGGTATTCTATACATAAAAGACATTAAGTATACTACAAAACTCCTGTAGCTAATAAACATGTTCATCAAAATAACAGGGAATAAAATCAATGGGCAATAACCAGGAGTCCTGGAAGCCAGAGACTTTATAATTAATGAAAGCTTTAAGACACTGAAGAAATAAATTGATGAAACTATCAGAAGACAGGAATATATCTCATGTTCATGGAATGGTAGGATTCATATTGTAGAAAAATTCATCTACAGTTTCAGTGCAAGTGCCTTCCAATGCAATTCATCACAGACTCTGAAAAAGAATCTCAAAATTCATTTGGAAACACCAAACACTCTGGATAGACCAAAGAATCCTGAATAGCAGAAACACTGGTGAAGGTGTCACCATTCCTTGTTTCAAGTTATACTGTAGAAACATACTGATAAAAATAGTGTGATAGTGGCATATAAGCAGACACATTGGTTCATGGAGTAGAATTGAGGACCTCGATTAATTCTGTGTTCTTACAGTCCTGATTTTTGACAAGACCCCAGATATACATCTTCAGTTGATGATGCTGGTCTAACCTAATAGCTACATGTATATGAATAAAATTAGATCCTCATCTTTCACACTGCACAAATATCAAGTGCAAATGGAACAAAGACCTCAACTTAAGACTTCATATCCTGAGCTGGGTGGTGGTGGCACATGCCTTTAATCCCAGTACTTGGGAGGCAGAGCCAGGCAGTTCTGTGAGTTCAAGGCCAGCCTGCTCTACAGAGCAAGATCCAGGACAGGCACCAAAGCTGCATAGAGAAATCCTGTCTCAAACAAACAAACAAACAAAAAAAAGACTTCATATTCTGAATCTGTTGGAGGATGCCAAAGTTCAGGTTTTCTAAAAGAACAGAAGAAACATAATTAAACTCTATGTTGAAAGGAGATTTAGTATCTTAGCTTACATGGCATGAGCTAGGTGGTCCAGCAATGACACAATAGCAATTGTGATAGCATGCACAAGACCTGCATAAACTCCAGCTAGGCGAAATCCCAGCATAAAGGGTGTTTACGTGGCAGGCACAATCTCACCCCTAACTGGAGAACTTTTTGCCATTAATAGCTTCTGCAAGAGGGAGATGCTCTGACTGGAAATACTGATATATGATGTGTTTTAGCAGTTTCAATCTGGAGAGTCTTCATTCTTATTGGACACCCAAAGAAACTGTTTAGTATTAATGAAGGTATCTTGTGCCACAGTAATAGGGTCTATGGACTTGCCAGCCAAAGAGAAGCCAAGAAGGTAGGATGCAAATTTCCTTCTTCCATGTTACTCATCCATGCTGCCACCAGAATGTGTCATCCACATTTAGTGTGAGTCATCTACTTCAGAAGATAAACCTAAAAATCAATTAAAAAAAAAAAAAAAAGCCCCATTCGCTCCTGTTTTAGTGGATTCTAAATCCGGTCTAGTTGGCAATAAAGAGTGTACTGTACAGCAAAAAGCAAGCAATGCACTTCAAATTATATGCACGGGAAACAGGGTTCCAAATAGGGGCCCAGAAACACAGTAATTCAGAAGTTACTGACAAGTAGGACCACATGAAACAGCAGCAACAACTAAAAGGATGTCTTCTGTCCACAGACAGTCAAGAGGGTGAAGAGGCAGCCCAGAAATGGGGGAAAGTCTATGAAGTTGTTTCTATTCCTAAACTTCTTTAATTTTTTTTCTTTGAACTGTACTCCTATTTTTTAATAATTTCAGTAACATTAAAAAAATTACTCAATCAGCCAGGTGGTAGTGGCGCATGCCTTTAATCCCAACAATCGGGAGGCAGAGCCAGGCGGATCTCTGTGAGTTCTAGGCCAGCCTGGTCTACAGAACGAGATCCAGGATGGGTACCAAAACTATGCAGGGAAACCCAGTCTTGAAAAAAAAATACTCAGTCAACTTTGTAAAGCAACTATTCATAGCGGCATAATGAAACCGTGTAGGTTTTGAGTAAATTACCATTCTGAAGAGTAAGTAATTGTTATTGACACTCTTCAGAGAACATAGTAGTATACACTATAAGAAAGTTACTTAATTGATAAACTTTGTGTGTCATTGATGCCTGTCTCATTTTGCTTAGTAAGATCTTTTTTGTTTGTTTGTTTGTTTGTTTGTTTTTGAGACAGGGTCTCTCTGTGTAGCTTTGTGCCTCTCCTGGAACTCACTCTGTAGTCCAGGCTGGCCTCGAACTCACAGAGATCCGCCTGCCTCTGCCTCCCAAGTGCTGGGATTAAAGGCATGCGCCACCACTGCCCTGCACTTAGTATGATCTTTAAGCAATGTTTATTGTTATACATGACTCATAACAACTTTATTGTTTGCTTAGACTATCATATATGCAGAAATAATTACTTTATGTTGAAAAACTGACTAAATCATCACAACAAAACTTTTCAATACATTCTATTTTTATTTACCTTTAAGTAATATTTTTATCATCTCTTTAAGAATTTCATATAATTTATTTTTATCATAGGCATCTACTCTGCCATTTCTTTTAATCTACTGTCCCATCTACCCAACTCTGTGTCCCTATTTTTTTTTTCTTTCAACACAACAAGTCCAATTTTTGTGGTGAAATACTGGGTGTAGGAATTTTCACAAGAACTCCTTGACTCACTGGAGGTCATATCTTTAAAGAAAACTGACTCCCACTGTTTCAGAAGCTCTCAGTTGAAAATTGTTCCCCAGTTAGGAGTGAGACCATGCCAACCTCATATATACACCCCGTGCTAAGGTTTTGCATGGCTTGAGCTTGTGCAGGTTTTGTACATACTGTTAGTATTGCTATATGTTCATTAATGCAGCTGTCTTGTCCTACATAGAAAACACTTTTTTCTTGTAGTTAGTAACCACCCCTGAAATCTTTCTTCCCTAGCCTATGTGATGATTCTTGAGCCTTGTGGAAGACAGTATGACACAGGTGTTCCAGTTTGAGCCTGTACTCTGACTACTCTACAATATCTTATTCTCTGTATGTTGATCAGTTGTGAATCTCTATGATAACAATCAACTCCTGAAGAAGCCTCTCTGATGAGTGATGACAGACACACTATCTTTGGGTATAGAGTTAAATCATTATGGATAGATTTAATACTGTGTCCCTTTGGCAGAATAATAGTAGTAGTTGCTCACCTATGGGGTCTCTAAAATATGTGGACACAAAAAGTGGTTGGATATTCACATAACATTCATGCCACTATTATTACACCAGTGAGCATAGCTGACCAAGACAGACATTATTTTAGTAGCTGGATAAGATTCATGACCCTCTTGTAGAGTGAAGCACCTTCCAGCATTATGAAATCTACAAATCAGGGAAGAGGCATCTAGGTCATTATTAGCTGGATTTTTGTTTGTTTGTTTTATGACTTAACAATGTACTCATTAGAGTTTTTATCAATATGTTGTGGAAGGCAACAAAGAACATTTGGATATTGATTAGACCACAATGGCCAACAACTCAAAACTAGGTTATAAATTCCTGGTCCCAAGGTTTTTACTGAATAGCATGTTATCTGGAGGGGGCATTTTCTTTGTATCATAGTTTAACTCCATCTCTATACATATATATATATATATATATATATATATATATAGATAGAGAGAGAGAGAGAGAGAGAGAGAGAGAGAGAGAGAGATGTAGATTGAGATATGTAGATGTGTAATATTTAATAAGCATATGTTATACATACATATTTTAGTAAAAATTCTACAGTTATAGCTTTCCATACTTTTCAAAAAGCACAATTATTCTTTCCTATACTTCCTCTACTACCTTGACTTCCCATGCCCCACCCTGTTAAATCCATCTGTTTTATTATCCCCTTTTCACCCTTTCTATCACTACTTTAGATCTCCATTACCTTGAAATCTCCACCCCATCCATAGCCATTTACTGACCCCCTAGCCTTTATTGGTATTCCTGATGAAAGTCACACTTCAAAAATTTTAAGATAAATCTTAAAAATGAGAGAAAAGATGTGCTTTTTTAAATTATGTCTGGCCTACATAAGGATACTTCTTTTCAGAAACATCTAGTTCTCTGTGAATTTATTTTTTTCTTTTAATTTTTTGAGATTTAATTTAATTTTATTAAATTTTTATTATTAAAAAATTTTCTATTCATGTTACATACCAACCACAGATCTCCTCCCTCCTATCACACAGATTTCCTCCCTCTTCCCACCCCCAGTCTTCTTCCCCAACCCACCCCCCCATTCCCATTCCCACCTCCTCCAAGGGAAGGTCTCCCATGGGGAGTCAGCAAAGCCTGGTACATTCAGTTGAGGCAGGCCCAAGGCCCTCCCTGCTGCACCAAGGCTGTGCAAAGTGTCCCCACCATAGGCACTGGGCTCCAAAAAGCCAGCTCATGCAGCAGGGAGGGCATGTGGAGCAAGGAGACATTGAAATCATGATGGGAAAATGGACAGAGATGGCCAGTCAAACTAATGGAAACTCAGTGTGAATTTCATGATTTTATTTTTCCTAACAACTGATTAATTTTTATATTCATTCATCTAAGTTGTTTCCAGGTCTTGGCTATTGTGAATATGGCGGAAGTGGATATGAATGACCAAGTAATTCAGTAATATGATGCAAAAGCTTTTGGGAATATACCCAGTAATGGTATAGTTGTATCATATGGTAGATCTGTTTTTAGATTTTGATGAACCTCTACACTTACTTGCAAATTATATGATTCTATATACAAAACGTGTTATAGACTATACCACAAAACTCCTACCATTGAAACATACATTCAGCAAAGTTGAAGAGGAAAAAAGTACATACAAATATCAGTAGCCTTAAGACTACAGAGATGACTTAGTGGCTAAGAGTGCTTTTTGACTGCCCTTGCAGAGGATTTGGATTCATTTCCCTGAAACCATATGGTGGATAACAACTGCCGTCATTCTTCAGACACACTCCGCTGGCCACCTGGGGCATTGCATGCATTTGGTGTACCAACAGATACAGGCAAAAAATTCACATATATTTGAAATAAAAATAAATAAGTATTTAATAATTTTGTAGCCTTCCTTTATAAAAGCAACAAACATATGAAGAAAAACATCAGGAAACAATCCAATTTATAATAGCTTCACACCCACACCAGCATTCACCATCATCATTGTTTTAAATCTTAGCTATTTTTTCTAATCATTTAAAAAATAATTAAAATCATTATTTTACCAGGTATTTCTTCAATCCCATCCTCTCTTTTCCCACAAATTAGTTCGCTAGGTTTCCATATCAGGATGTCAAAAATGAATTGGGAAGGATATACATGACTAAAATTATTATGCTTCTTTTCTTTCCCCTCATTCTCGTCTTCATCCTTCATTCTCTCTTTCTCTCCTTCTCTCTTCATCTTTTTCTTTCTCTTCTTCTCCCTCTTATATTTTTGAGATAAGGTATTATGCACCCAAGATCAGTCTTGAAGCAGTAACCCTCTTGTTTCATGCTCCTGACAGCTGTGAATGGTCAGTCTCAAATCTTTAAAGACAAAGGTCCTGGTGGTTTTCCTCCGAGGAAGGTAAAGAGGACTCTCTAAACTGTTTAAAACCCTAATTCTCACAGTTGCCGCCTTGCTCAGCACAATGGCAAATTTTTATTTGTAATAAAAGAGTTATTGTGGAAAGAGCAGGAATAATAGAGCACATGTGACATCAAAGCAGAGAGAAGGTCATCGGGGTTGAAGGGTACAAGGATTGTTGGAAGAGAGGGAACAATACCAAACTAAGAAAAACAACTTTCTATGGAAATGTCGGCATGGAATTTAATACTTCACATGCTAATTAAAACAAATAATAAATCATAAAACAAAACACACCCTCTAACCATATAATACAACGTCCATTCATAGGAGAGAAAATTTACTCAGTGTTTGGAGTTTACAGCTGTCTCAATTTTCAGTCTATCGTTTAAAATACTTTTAGCCTCAGGGGGTTTTGTTTCATTTTACAGGTATCACACTTTTTTTTCTTTTCCTCTTTATGGTTCTTGTTGATTCTTCTCAACCCGTAGGATATACATACTTCATCACGAGAAGCTAGTGGGAACATTATGAGCCCTTACTCCTCTAGCCCAGTGACACTTATTTTTTCCTTGCCTCAAAACTAAGCACTTGACCCTTCGTGATACCAGAAGATTTTAAAAATACAAAGTGGCACATTTGTTCTTTTTTTTTAATAACTAGACAAATATATTAGAATTATCCAATTAAAGTGAAAAAATATTTTCAGTTAAAGAGAAACTTCTGTTGAAAATCATGTACCTGCTCCACAAAACATACTAAAAAATGTTAAACTAGACACATAGAAAAAAATCCAATGTAGAAACAAAAAAATGATAAAGACTTAAAAGACAAGCAACCATTAGATGAGTTTAAATATTGGCTATGAAAACAACAGTGAAAATCTAATAAAATTTTAAATATTCATTGAAAAATTAGATCCCTGTTATACACAAGAGAAAATAATTTTAAAGCAATTCTATGTTGTTTGTACTCCAATAATTGAATAATATCAATATAATTCATTATTAAACAGAATATAGATTAATTAAAACATTTTTGAAAGAAGACAGCAAAATAAAATTAATGATTCAAATAGAAAAATGCATAATAAGGTACACATAAAACTAGCAATAATACCACTTATATTGAGTATAAGTTATCTAACAAAATTATTAGTCTCAAATAATTCGGTTTAGTTATAAGCCTAAAATATCACTACCCTCAAGAGATAGGAGTCTAATTTAAGACATAAAGAATAGTTTGCATTCCAGGAGCTTACTACTACAAAATTTCTAACTGCTGAAATTAGATTTTAACGAAATAAGTATTACCAGACGTAAAGAAGTATAGATATTTTATAACATATAGTGCTAATGTGATCAAATGGATGTTCAATTGGTGGTGCGAATGAGCAAAGTATCCCATTGACTTGAATGTGTGAGTAAATGGTCCCTATTTGGAGACACTGTTTAGGAGGGTACCCAGCCTTTAGTTCACAGAGCCTTTCTGAAGGAGGTACATCACTGGAGGCTGGCTTTGTGAGTTTCCTTCTACTTCCACATTGCTTTTTTCTGATTTGTGTTTGCAGTTGAAGATGTAATCTCTCAGCACTCTGCTCCAGCTACCTATTCAATGCCTAGACCCAAATTATGGCTCTCCCTCTAAAATATGGGAAAATACACTCTTCTGATAGTTATTTTTGTTCATGTTGATTTATCATAATGAAATATAACAAAGTAAGCATGCTTGGAGTGAAATGTTCTACTTCAGATCAATACACATATTTAAATAGGGCATAAAGTATTTGAAATTTCTCCTAATCCATCATAAGAAAAGAACACAAATTTATATGTAGTGATATTTTATTTGTGCACCCCAATAAAGCTTATCTGAGGATCAGAGGGAAAAGCCAGCCATTGTATTAAACATCGAAGTCAGGCAGTGGTAGCACACACCTTTAATTCTAGCATTCAGGAGGCAGAGATTCATCTGGATCTCTGTGAGTTCAAGGCCACACTGGGTCAAAGCCAGGCATGGTGGCACATGCCTTAAATTCCCAGAACTAGTTAATCATAGAGGTCTGGAGCTCTATCTATACAAACAGATAGGAAGTGATAGAGCCGGAAAGAATAGAGGAAATTATGTAGTTGGGTAGGGAGAGGAAGCAAGATGGCAGGGCACAGAAAGATGTAGGTGTGAGTGTACAGAAAGTAGCTCTGTCTTTGGCTGAGGATTTGCTAGCTGTAAGATGTGGCTGTCTTCTTTCTGCTCTCTGATCTCTCAGTTTTCACCCCAATATCTGGCTCTGGGTTTTTCCTTAATAATTTATCAGCAATTCATCTTACATTTATACCATAGAAAGATTAGAGAAAAATGTGTAAGAATGTAAAAAATAAACAAAATGCAAGTACATTATATATAAATAGTATTCCTTAAAATGTTTTACAATTCAATCACTTATTTCATCACTTATTTTTGAAAGGGATAATATGAATATTGAGAAGGCAACATTCAAAACCACAATGAGATAAATCCAAAGATGTGTGGAGAAAGTAAGATGACTGAATTCAGCAAAGCTGACATGATAGGACACAGACACTGTCACTTGTCTAATTAAGAAATATTAATGAGTTATTAAATGACCTTAGAAATACAAAAATGGAGTTCATATGAATTCATCTACAAACCACCCTTATAAATAATAAAAGGGAAATGTAGTGTTAACAGTATACAAAGTACTGCTAGTAACAGCAAACCAGAGTGTTTGCCAGGGCTTAAAATAAGAGCTGAATAAAATTTACATCAATATTTATCAGAACAATGATAAGCAGTAAAGTACCAGAAGACTCTCCTCTATGAAAATAGAAGTAGAAAATAAAGCCTGATTGTTAGTATGTCAAATCTAGAAGAAATACACCTTATTTCCTGGCAAAAGTTTCTTACCGTCTGACAATTTAGTGATGGGAAGATGTTTTGATCTGATAAAGAATTCAGAAAAAATAGAATTAATGGTGAACATTTAAAGGCTTATTGTAATATTAATGAAAGGAAAAGACTTTTACAATCATTCTTCTACCCAGAATGGCTTTGGAAATCCTAGTAAATACAAAATGTTAAGTCTAAACAAGACTTTGGATCTTATTTTAAATACAAGAGGAGAGTATTATTTGATATGAAATATTAAAGAATACATAGATATTCTATGACATGAAAAACATGTCACATAAGACTATGGATGAAACTCAACCTAAGAAAGATTAATTTTAGTACCCATCTGGGAGATATTTACTCTCTCTGAGAATCTAGAATGATCTGAGGATGAATTTATCGACAATGGTGGAAACAATTCTAATTATTTAATTTTAATTAAAATATAATTACACCACTTCCTTTTCCCTCTCCTTCCAATTCCTACGTCCCTGCTTCTGACTCATTATATGGCCCCTCACCCCTTCTCAAATTGATGCCCTCTTTTTCTTTAATTATAGGTGTAATTATATAGACACAATGTGCTAAGTGTTTTTCTATTATTACTCCTGTGTATACGATTTCAGGACTGGCGCCAGTTTGTATTGAGTAACCAATTAAGAGTTCATCCTTGGGATGAACCTCTATCAACTGTCATTCCTTGCCTGTAGTTTTGTTTTATTTTATTTTATTTATTTGATAGATTGTACCCATTATGCTTTTCCTTTTCCTTCTTTAGCATCACAGCTAGATTGATTAGTGATTGCTTTCTCCCTTTGGCACTTTGCACAGAACACTCTGACTCTGTGAAAACTAGACCAGTAGGAAAAGGACTGTCAGGTGAGACCCAGATCAGCTATTTCAAATCTTTCAAGGTGTCTGTTCAAAGGGTGAGCTCTCTTCAACAATAGGCCATTACCTTCAACATCTGAGAGGTAGCCAAGATCAACAGCAAAAGTTGATGACTTATATGAATAGTTAAAGGTTTATGGTAGTTAGCATCTCAAAGCAACTATGGAAAGAAATATGAAAATTTACCAAAAATAAACTCTTCACACTGTTTTAAGAGCATAGGCGAGTAAACTAACTTTCTGTAATAAATCTGAACTATGCAAAAGAGTACTGATAAGGATCAAAACAAAAATTCATTCATACTGGCAACTTTATATCCATAAAGATTTCATTCTATTCATGTAAAAATGCTTAATTCCATAGACCTCTTTTTGCACTTCCCAAGGACATGATTATAGAGTGATCGATAGACTATATTTTACCTTCACATTTTCTTTTCCAAAGCCCACATTAATTTTTTCATAAGCCAGACTTCTTCATTTTATAATTATAAATTAGATAATTAAAATACTAAAACTTGGATTAAAATTTAATTACATTGTATTTTTAGAAGATTAGGGCATATTCTAAAACACGATTTTTAATTGGATCTTAATGTAATTTTTCTTGAAAATGAAAGATTGCTGATTTCATTTTCATTGAGAAAAAGACTTTTTATTACAATAGATGTCTTGAATTATGCATAGTGAATGAAATGATTCTCAACTTTTTTCATAAAAGCTAAGAAATAATATTAAAATTTGTAATACATTACAATTAACAACTCAAAATTACTACTTGGGTCCACTAATTTTTCTTTAATATGTTATAGGTTTCTTTGTTTTTTTCTTCTCCTTGCATGAATTTTTTGACAAATGACCTAAAAGTACACACATAATAACCTTCAAACTTGTTACTTTTATTTTTTAAATTAAATTTTTTTTTATTTATTTTATATACCAACCACAGATCAACCTCTCACCCCTCCTCCTTCTCCCCTCTAGCCTTCTCTCCCACTCCCCATCCCCTCCCATGAAAGGGTAAGGCCTCCCATGGGGAGTCAGCAAAGCATGGTACATTCAGGTGAATCAGGACCAAGCTCCTCCCCACTCAGCCTTGACTGCGGGACCTCATAAAATCCAAAACAGAGTGTCTGGTTTTCTAGAGCTAGAGTTACACAGTCAACCCAATGTGGGTGCTGGAAAATGAATTTTGGTATCCTCCACAAGAGCTGTAGATGTCCTTAATCACTAAGCCTGCTTTCTAGCCTTTTAAAGGTGTCTTTTAATTTTAAATTGTACCTGAGTATTATGAAAGTCTCTTAAGATGTTGACTTATTTTTACTAATTATAGTTATCAGTATTAATATTGAATCTAGGTTAGTTATATAGTTTCCAGTTTTAATATATTTCACCACAAAATTAAGATAAAATGGACATTTATTTTCTTCCAAATCATGTTTAAGTTAAACATTTTGAGCAACATCAAACAGGTGTGTAGTGTCCTTCCTGTTATATCAAAACAGAAATAATTAGTGATTGTTAATTGTCCTTATTCATTATGTTGAAGTCGAGATGAATGTGTTTTTATTGTCAGTAACATTCTGAGGCTGTATGAAATCTCCTAATCTCTTTATGTTGTCTCTCAGGGAACCTACTAATCAAACATCACAAGATTGATTTGCTAATTATACTCACTTTCCTCTATTTAAATGAAAATGTGATAATAAGAGCTTTGTAACTTATAAATTTTTCATTTTTTTCCAGAACAGCTCTCACAGACTGAATTCTTTCTCTAACTCAATTCATACTGGCAAATTTTCATAATCAAGGTATCTGTAGTATGGCCAATAAGAAACGTACATTTGCACCTGAGCTTTGACAAGACCTGTTTTCTGGCCTGGAGATCGCAGATTCTAACCCTCTAGAACCATAAGCCATAAACTCTACCTTCTATAACAATAAAAATATCAAGGAATCTTGTGTTGCATATACCATTATTTTCCTATATTGTTAATAGAGACATTCTTTTTACAATATATGATAATAATATTATTAATGAGAAATGGATAGTGATTTGTTCAAAATTGCAGAATCAAGCAATACATTATACTTAATATATGAATAATATGTACATGTTTTTTAAACAAGGCAAAATTTGCATCTCCACCTTTTTCATTCTGTTTGCTAGATGGGTTCAAAATGAGAAACTTAGCTACACATATTGTCCACGTACAGTGTGCTTAACTCTAGAATCTATATGAAACAATTTTTAAATTTCTAAACAAGCAATACTAAGTGGAAGAATAGCTTACAAAAATCTAACATATTTTTCTTGAAACATTTTTAAAGAATATGTCCAATAAAGTTCTACTTTACTATTTCTGAATTCAAAATTTATGAACCTTTACACAATTATGTCAAATGTTTTAATACACTTGAGCTATGGAGTAAATACTTTTTTAAAATTGTGTTATAACAGTTTCTCTTGAATTAAAAATATTTTAAAATGATATTATCACTGGTAATAACCCTTTGCATGACTTCAATTTCATAATTAGTATTTCCATAGTCAGTATACATTTCATAGCTTTCTTTAAACACATAGTTATTTTTATTTTAAAGTACTGTGGGTTATGTCAAATGTGGCAGCATAATGCAGAAAACACAATTTCATGGTAATTACTAATCTAACATTTTGTAATTATTCAACCACATTTTTCATGCAGAACATGAACTTATTTATGGAGCTAAAACTTACTGCTGTAAGAATTCTCTTTGGCTTCCCATAGGCCTTTCCTCATGGTCCTAATCCTCCCAACCTTGCAGAAAACTATATTTTTCATCGAAAGCCTTACAAACATCGTTTTCTGCAGTAAATCATCATTGATTTATAAACGAACTCTTTTTTTCAAAACTACATTTTGGAAGGCATTTTTTTAAAGTCTCCCTTGCTTTAAAGGTTGAGAAATACCACATATAATAAACAATATTTACTCTAATAAGCACAATATAAGTTCTTCCTTTCAAAATACCTTACATAATACTCGTAATGGGGAAATATATTATTTAATTTGATAGTAAAGTACATCTCTTTGATTTCAAACACAAATAGGTTTGAGGTTTTCGAATGGCCTTCAGCTAGTCGCCATCTTGTTCCAGCTGTAAGATGTCAGGCTGTTTTCTACGGAATTTAAGGAAACACAGCTACACCTTCAATTTCAGAAGAAAAGGTTGTGTCTGGTTACCTCTGCCGAGATCCGAGCAAATGAAAAATATTGTTGGTTATGAATGCTATTCTCTTAACTTACTCAAACTATACTTTATTTCAATAAAACAAATAGTGTTGATAGAAGAGATATAATAAATAAATGCAAATAGAAAAAATTTTGGATATTAAACATAAGAAAAAACAAGCCACATACACCAAATGAGAAAAATTAAAGTGTGAAAATGTATAAAAATGATAGAAATATACTCTCCTTTTGTGTATATTTATACACATATTTATTTATAAATATATGTATAAATATATTTATTATTTGTGTATATTCATAAATATATTTATGAATAAATATATTCATAAATTAGAATATTTCTGAACTTCTGTTTGACTATTTAAATTTGAAAGGAAATGAGTTAAAAGAAAAATAGTGATAGCAGAGATATTTTGTGAGTTAAATCACTGTAATTACATGTTTACTCATCTTTTTGTGTGTTTTATAATTTTTATAATTTTTAAAAGGCCCAAACTAAAAGCCATGGATGATTAAATACCTTATTTAAAATAAGAAAACCACATGTATAGTTGTGGAACAAAAGTTGTTGCTAAAATATCCTATAATTTCTCAGAAAGTATCAAGGAAGTATTATAATTGTCACTCTGTAAATAAATCTATTTTTTAAAAATAAGAAATCTAGGACTTGTGCAATTTATAGATAACTGTGAATCAATTACAAAGACATTAAATTATATCATTATTGCTTAGGGCTACTGGGGAGAATGTGGGATTTGTTATCTTCCCAAGACAAAAAGATTCAGACTTTAAAAGAACAGAGAGATGAAGGACATACAAGCATAGACCGCCACCCAGGTCCTTGCTTACTTAAACTCTTTGCCTAAGCTCTTCATTGCACTTACACAGCACACAAGGATATTGGGAGTGACTTCTGAAGGGATGGGGCATTTGTTTATAGGTAACATTTGGTGCATGTGTGGTCATACAGTGCGGTGGCAGCATCCCTGTAGAATACCAAAGACAGAATTTCTAGCAGGCAGAACAATGAACAGGTAGAAAATATACTGACTGACGTATCCTTAGAAATTTCAAGCAGTGCTCAGTTCGGCAGCACATATACTAAAATTGGAACGAAATTTCAAAGATATGTTGGTCTAAAGGATGCTCTGAAAACAAATAAGATTATCTCCCCTACGAATAACCAGGCTAAACTACAACTCTCTCAAAAAAGAAAACCTCAGTAAGTAAGTAAATTCCTTAAATAGAGTTTGCAAGAGGTCAATTGCAGGTCAAACAACTGACACTCAGGTAGATGTGGCCTGTGAAAATCCATTTCAATGAGATTGTTGGCGGCATAATTATAGTAAAACCTGTTAGAAAGCATATTTCTCCTGTTCTGTTTAATTGATATCTGTCTGAACATGGAGGTAGATTGAAAGGGAGGAGAAAGAAAGTGCCAGGCATGTGTTACTTCTTTTGGAATTGTGTGCAGGGAGGTCCTAAAGACATGCAAACATTACAGGCTATTGCCAGTGCTCTTGGTTACTCTACAGAACTTGACAAAAGACCCCATTGCTGAAGACCACACATATGCTAGCCATAAAACAGGGAGAAATAAAACTGGTGCTGACTGGAAGCTTTCCTCCATGCTGGCTGGCTTTCATGGTGCTAGGTGGTGCTATACACACTACCAGAGGAGAGAAGTGACCACCAATCACACCCACCTGTGAACTGTGCAAGCGACAATAATCACTGGGCTGGCAAGACATCCCCACTGGTACAGTAGCATCATAGACTTTGTGGAAGTAAACAATTACTTTCTGATTGAATTTAACTCCCATTCTACAAGAGAAAACTCACAGCTATTACTACATCAAGAAGTTATGGCTAGTTAAGTTATACACCCTAGGAAAGAACATATTGTTATTAATCTTCTAAGTGGATACACTACTAGACCAACTCCTGATATTATAGTTTTTGTTATAGTCACTGATTAACGTATTTTTAAATACTCAGCAGAGAAGATTCTATTTGCAGTAGATTATGATTAACACAGAGACCCACATCTGGTGAAGGTGCTGAAAATAAGAACTGAAGAAGACTAATTGTACCATATTTCCACTCAAGTCTCAGGGATCTTTGTGGGATAGGAGAATATGAGGATATGAGAATCAGAGATGATAACTGATTCCCAAGAAATAGTGTCTAAATCACACAGCTGCAGATACAAACTCAGAGTGGTTTTGACAGCATGCACAAAGCTTGTATGAACTCAAGCCACAGTCCCAACCTGGAAAGAGGAATTGGGCACACATACCACCTGTAGTTGAGGAGATATTGGACATTGCAAGCTGCTGGGAAAGGGGAGGGGGGTCAGTTTTAAATAAGAGTGAATTCCCAAATAAGTCAACCACTCTCAGATGTAAAGGGCTGAAATTGGCCTTGTTGGGGGAAATATATATATAAGATTGGGTTGAAAGAGAAGGGAGGGTAGTCTGGGAATGGTTCACGGGGGAGGGGATGAGTATGATCAAACTACAAGTGAAATTCTCAAAAAATAATAAAAGGTATTTTTAACAAAAGATTGCTTTGAGTTTTCAGGGTCTCCTGTGTAATATACATACATACATACATACATACATACATACATACATACATACATACATACATACATATGTGTGTATGTATGTATGTATGTATGTAGATAGATAGTTCTTTGAAGAATTTTGTTGCTATTTTAATAGTGATTGCATTGAATCTGTAACTCATTTTAAATACAATGGCTGTTTTAGCAATATTATCCTTATAGTCCATTTTACCATGTTTATTGTGTCTTATTAATTTCATTCCTCAAAACTACCTGCAAATCCAGTTCCACAGAATCCTATGTGGTCTTCTGGTCTCTGAAGGTACCTTCACATCAATGTGTGCATATATTCATTGATATGCACAAATACATAAATAAATTAAATTAAAATTGATCCTAACGTTAAATATAAATATTAATGTATTGTGGATGGATAACTCAATCTGCATTATTTGCTTACATTTTAGGGTGGTAAGAAAACTTATCTAAAGGTGTTTCTGTATTTTTGTTTTATTTTTGTTTTTACTGGCAACTTTTTATGTCTATTTCCCCCAAAAGTTAATCTTTGTTTCTGATAAAGAATGGTTTACTTTTTTTTTGTTTTGTTTTGTTTTTTGAGACAGGCTTTCTCTGTGTAGCTTTGGAGCCTTTCCTGGAACTCACTTGATAGCCCAGGCTGGCCTCGAACTCACAGAGATCTGCCTGGCTCTGCCTCCCGAGTGCTGGGATTAAAGGCATGCGCCACCATCGCCCGACACTTTATTTCTTTTAAAATAAAACAGGGTGTGAAAATTTAGATTATTCAGTGCTCTGTGTTTCCCCTAATATTTTTTTCTAGTAGCTTTACAGCTTGGCTCCTATACCCAAGAATTTATTCTAACTACTTATCCGTTTTGTTTGCATGGCGAGAATTTTAGAGACAGGGTCTTTTAGTAGCTCAAGTTTTACTTGATCCCACAATCTTCCTGCCTATTCCTTCCATATGCTGATACTACAGACATGCAACAACACCTGGCTTAATCCAGTAGTTTTGATAAAAATTCAAAGAACACACAGTTGCACTGGGAAAAGCAAACACAAACAGGTAGGATACCTTCATACTAGAGATTTTATTTAAACAATGTCGTCTTTCTGCTTTACTTTGTTGCATATAAAAAGATATTGTTATTTACCTGCAATACATAGCACATTAATTATAATTATCATGTTTACTGTCCCAGTGTACATTATGAATCATATAATAATTTAAATGTGTCACATAATGTATACTTTATCTTACAATAAATATAGTGTATATTAATTATTATATATAAGTGAAACCTTGATAAAATATACACTTTCATATATCTTATGATTAGACAACAACGAAAAATAGGTATAATAAATGAGTATCTATAGACATGCATATGCAAATCCATAAATCCATATAAATGAGGTTATGCCTACTGTAAGTTTCAAAAATAGTAAAAAAAAATGAGCTTATAAAAAGAAAAATTTATGATTTCACAAAACAAAATCATAACAATTATGAGAAGAATAACATTAAATTTCATAATAACATTTCAAAAATTTGCTCCACTGTCTTTGCTTCCTTGAGCCTTTGTTTTTTTTTTTCTTTTTGGTGTCAGCTTAAATTCTCATTATTTAACAGTTCGAATAGGTTCATATGCTTTATGGATGGTCCTGACCACCTCGGATGCATTGATGAATTTCTGTTTTTCCCATGAACATCAGTAATACTTCGAAAGGTAGATACAGTCCCAAGACATAGAAAGGCTGAGTGGTTATTTAATCATATATTTTGTGTCTTTGAAGGATCAAGTTTAGCTTCCAGTCTTTGGAGTTTTGCTGTCATTTTTCTTTTTAATTAACTGAGATCACCTTGAAAATAGCACCATGTAGAATACATGATTTTCTTTGAGACATAAAATAAATAGGTTTATACTTTTCTACTTATTCATATTCATCAACTGCATTTGCCAAGCACAGGGAACTGAAGTTAATCATTATTTTCTGATAAAACACGGTTTACTTTATTCCATTTAAAATAAAACCTGATGTGAAAAATTCTGAATTTGTGTGATGAAAGCTAGCTAGAAACTAAGTGATTTTGATTTTTTTTTTTTTTTTTGGTGTATGTTGGAATTTGGAAAAATAAATGTTTCACAAAAGTCATTCCACAGACACAAATAATAAGCCTGGGAATGAAGCTTAGTAGCCAGAATATATACTGAAATCCCTCAATTCAACATCCAGTGTTTCATTAACCAAGCATAGTAGTCCACATAGTCTTACCACCCCAGAAGTAGATGCAGGAGGTTCAGAAATTTAAGGTCATCTTAAGGCCAGACTTGAATTCCTGGAGCCCTGCCTTTAAAAATGTTTCCCTAAAAAGCATACACTTTTTTTTCAACAATATTATTATTATTATTATTATTATTATTATTTTCATTATCATTATTATTATTAATTTCAGTGTTTCAATCCTTCACCTCAGCCATGGGTTCCCCTGTCCTCCCCCTCCCGCACCCACCCCCACCTTGTCCCCAGCCCCTCCCCTCCATTCCCATCTCCTCCAGGGTCAAGGCTCCCCTGGGATTCATTTAAACCTGGCAGATTCAGTACAGGCAGGTCCAGTACCCTCCTTCCAGGCTGAGCAAAGTGTCCCTGTGTAAGCCTAAAGTTCCAAACAGCCAGCTCATGCACTAAGGACAGGTCCTGGTCCCACAGCCTGGATGCCTCCCAAACAGATCAAGCTATTCAATTGTCTCACTTATCCAGAGGGCCTGATCCAGATGGGGGCTCCACAGCCCCTGGCTCATAATTCATGTGCTTCCATCCAATTGGATATTTGTCCCTGTGCTTTTTCCAATTTTGGGGCTCAACAATTCATGCTCTTACAGTCCCTCCTCTTTCTTGACAATTGGACACCTGGAGCACCACCTAGGGCCTGGCTGAGGATCTCTGCATCCACTTCCATCAGATATTGGATGAGAGTTCCAGCTCAACTATTAGGATGTTTGGCCATCTGATCACCAGACTAGGTCAGATCAGGCTTTCTCTCAACCATTGCCAGCAGTCTACAGAGGATGTATCAGTGTGGATTTCACGGGACCTCTCCAGCACTCTGCCTTATTCCTATTCTCATGTGATCTTCATTTGTCATGGTCTGTTATTCCTTGTTCTCCCTTTCTGTTCCTGATCCAGCTGGGATCTCCTGTTCCCCTTAGCTTTCTTTCTCTCAAACCTTGCCCTTCATTACTCCCACTGTTGTCCAGGTTGTTCATGTAGAACTCATCCATTTCTCTGTCATTGGGTGATCCCTGTGTCTTTCCTAGGGTCCCGTTTTCTAGGTAGCCTCCCTGGAGTTGTGTAGCAGTCTAGTCATCTTTGTTTTACAAAGAATTCTCAACAGAGGAAGTTCAAATGGCTGAAAGACATTTAAGGAATTGCTCAACATCCCTAATTATCTGGGAAATGCAAATCAAAATGACTCTGAGATACCACCTTACACCTGTCAAAATGGCTAAGATCAAAAGCACAGAAGACAGCTTATGCTGGAGAGGATGTGGAGCAAGGGGAACTCTCCTCCACTGCTGGTGGGAATGCAAGGTTGTACAGCCACTTTGGAAATCAATATGGTGCTTCCTTAGAAAATTGGGAATCAATCTCCCCCAAGACTCAGCTGTAGCACTCTTGGGCATATACCCAAGGAATGCTCAATCATACCACAAGGGCATTTGCTCAGCTATGTTCATATCAGCGTTGTTTGTAATAGCCAGGACCTGTAAACAACCTAGATGCCCTTCAATTGAAGAATGGATAAAGAAAATATGGTACATATATACAATGGAGTGCTACTCAGTAGAGAAAAACAATGACATCATGAGGTTTGCAGGCAAATGGATGGATCTAGAAAAAATCATCCTGAGTGAGGTAACCCAGACTCAGAAGGACAAACATGGTATGTACTCACTCATAGGAGGATAAAAGCATACACTTTTATCCCTTATATTTGAGTTTGTAAGATATAGTCTATTTTGAATTACACAGAATATTACCACAACTGAATAATATTCAATATAAATATTCATACACACACACACACACACACACACACACACACAAAGAGAGCAAGAGAGAAGTTGAGAAAGAAATAGAAACACATATGAGAAATTACATAGCATGGCTAGAGTATGCCTGGAAATTCTGTAAAACATAAGTGTGTACATTCTACACCACATAGCTTAGGCCATGCAAGCTTAAAATCAAGCTAAAGGTAATTCATTCCTACCTAAAAAGACAATGAAGTGACAATTTTTTTAATTTAGAGAGTGTAAATCTTTTTAGTCAAGGGCTTAACCACACAGTATAACCAGTTGACAGGACCAATTGTTTGTATGTGGAAGTAATATTAATTTAAATTTTCTAATGTTTTTAAGTAATCAGATAATCCTTATTTTAATTCTTAATATGAAGTACCATTTATTTCTACTAATTTCTATTGGTTGCCCAAATGTCACATAAGGACAAAATTATATCCCTTTAACCTTACTTTTACTATTTTCAACTCACAGAAGTACTCTATTTGCCCTGGTAATTATAAAGTGTAATTTACACAAATCCTCATTAACTTTTAGAACATTGGAAAATTATGACCACTGAATGGTGATGTCTCTGTTTTCATGACTTCAATATTAAAGGTATCAAATATTTCTTGAGTCCGTGGAGATATAATACATATTCTTATGTAATTCTCAATAGATTTCATGTGTATTTCACATAATATGAAATGTCAAACATCTGGATTTCATTTTCATTACTTGAGCACAAACAAAAAATGATGGATTAGAAACTGAGTACAGGCAAGTCAGCTAAGTCTTCCTGAAAGCCTAAGTCTCCTAGAAAGGATTTCCTGGCATGTGAAACTTTATCCTAAATACATCAACTGATAATTTAGAAATGAAATTCTGTATAGTGTTTCTCACTATTCATCATCCTAACTTTTGTTATCCAAGTATCACACAGACTTACCACTGCTGTCCCAACATAATCAATATTCATCATCAATATCCGTAATAATTGATGTTCATGTTTATAGTTCATATTTATCTCATGGGATTTTTACAACTCAGGCTATCTATACTTTCCACTATTCACATGTAAATATAAGTGAAAAATTTTCATCTTGTTAGCAACATTTTATTTTTCTATTCTTGAATTTTCATTTTCTGATCCTCCTTCCTGTCACTGTGATGACAATAACAAGAGTGGACTACTTACTTTATTTATATTTCTTACCTAGCAAATAATATTAAACATCCTGGTGTAACTAACTACTATGTGGGAGGTGTTATTAATAGATTATGCAAAACAAAAGAAACCTAAAACTAGAATGGGTTGATTAACTGTTAAAACTTAAAAATCATATTTTTGGTGATAAGATTATGGCAAACACTATGACAAGCTTTTTACCCATCCTGCTTCACTACAAAGTCCAACAAAACCATGTCAACCCTTCCTCTCTTGATGCTGAGCTGGCTGTTACTCAAGACAGTTGTAAACATCTCTATTTTGAATACACTGCACTTCATGGCAGAATATATATATAAAAAAAAAAAAAACGTGGATGCTATATGTTTGAATAAAAGAAAACGAATGAGCTAATTATCAGCTGAAGAATACAAATAGACCACCGGAGAAGCAATTATGCTTTATAATATTTCAAAACTGTTTTAAATCTGTGTTTTAGATAAAATGTCATTCAGCTCGAAAGAGAGCTTCCCAGTTGCCTGACAATGACCTCCATCTTCAATATGCCACTTACAGATAACTTTCTACTCATAGAACATTGGAAACAATAATAGAATTTTCACAAATCTTCATCTAATTTCTCCTAGGGCATCTTTCATTAGTACTAGTGAACCATTATTAGCTAGTTATTATTTATTCTAGTTCAGAATTTATTCATACTCATGAATTTTTCAGAGTATGTTCTTATCTGGAAGTTTCATAGTCAATTGAATGTTTGCCTTTCGTTATGCTCCAATTGTTATGATAGATTTCTGGACAATTTTGATGACCTTGACAACTTTGAGGAGTAATGATGAAGTATTTGTAGGATTCCTCTCACTGTTGGAATTTTCCTCAGGCTCAGAAGGAGACTATAGCTAGTGAAGGAAGGTCACTGAATTAAAGTGCCATTCTCATTGCATCATATCAAGGGTCTACTGCCAACTTGATATATGACTGTTAACTTTGTCCTTTATCATCTCCCTGGGAAGAATTTGTCTTGTGTCTCCACTGCAAAGTTACTTTCCTTAATCTCATATCTGTTCTGGATTCTTTGGAAGGATGTTACTATGTGCAGCAGGCACATAGGAGTAGACTGGTGTACCTCTATCTGAAGTTACAATTTCTGCAAAGAATATTTAGAATTCTTTCTACATGGACATGTTTTCATATCTCTCCCATTAATTAATTCGTTAATAATTTTTAAATTTACTACTTTATTCCTAAAAAACCCCTTTTCCGGGTGTCATGGGCCCTTTTTCTTAGAGAAGGATATTAAAAACTATGACCTGACTTTCAGGTTTGGCAGTTACTACTGGCATACTATTTACCTCATTTTTTCTCAGCAAACTGGGTTAAAGATTCCACTTGTATGGACGTATACAGATATGTACTGGGTTAAAGATTCCACTTGTATGGACGTATACAGATATGTAAGTGAAAGCATTTAAATATGTAACCAGCATTTCAAGGAAAGGAAAGCATTATACATTCAGAATATTAGTCAAGGGAGATGATAAGACCTGTTCAGCTCTGTGCAATAAGCTCATAACTCATCCCCTTTGCTCCCTGTGTTATGAACTCTTCAGGTGCATCTATACAATGTGACTTTCATCATATATAATTCTTTATTATTTCTACAAATATATTTATGCTGAAAAGACAATATTTCCTGTGCATATTTTATTTTAAAAGATACAATTGCTGCATTTTCTGCTGTTTCATTTAAGTATTTGTGTTGCCCATGTTATCACCACTTTTCACCACCATGAAAAACAGATTTATATAATGTATAACACGTCTTCCTGAGCCCTCCTTAAATTCTAGTTCTTCACACTAAAAAATGTGAATCCAAAGTGCCAGTTTTATGCGCAACCAGATCATTGTTAAGTGATGGAAAGCAGGTATTTTTTTAGATGTCACTTCTCTTGCTGCAATAAAATCTCTTGACAAATGCACCATTAGGGAAGAGAGGTTTATTGGTCATAATCCAGGTTATAGTCCATCACTGTGGGGAGGCCAAGGCAGGAACTTGAAACAGCTAATCACTGTCCTGAGCAGAGAATAATAAATGGATACATGTTTAGTGCTCAGCTTTCTCTACTCTTATAGTCCATGGACTATAACCAAGGAATGGCCATCCACTTCAGGCTGGATCTTCTCATATCAGTCAGGTAAAGCAATCTTTCACAGACAGAGCAGAGGACAATCTAACTGAAACAATTTCTCCTGGAGACTCCTTTCCTAGGTGAATCTAGATTATGTCAAGTTAACAATTAAAAACTTAGTCACATAGATATTTTAATTCTTACTTACAGAAAGACACATACATATCTATATATCTTTTCTATATAATATGGCATGGGCTGGAGAGATGGCTCAGAGGTTAAGAGCACTGACTGCTCTTCCAAAGGTCCTGAGTTCAATTCCCAGCAACCACATGGTGGCTCACAACCATCTGTAATGAGATCTGGTGCCCTCTTCTGGCCTGCAGGCATACATGCGGACAGAACACTGTGTACACAATAAATAAATAAATCTTTAAAAAAAATATGGCGTGGGTTCATATATATCCATGTTTCCATAGCACTTATGTCCTACAAAAATATTATGTGATAAGAAAATTAATAATGAAGAAATATCAAGTAGTGAAAGGATAATAAATATTTTCAAGTGTAGCAACTACTAAATCACATTTCTAAATCATATTAAATTATAGTTAATATTGTAACTTAATTTACTGAACTGATATATCTTTTTGTTTTAATATTACAAACTGTTTCTTTCATCTGTTATTATGAAAATTTAATATGCAGGATATATTGATCATATTTGAATCTATTTTTCCTCAAGATTTTCATGTATTGTGACATATAAATATTAGTATTCTTACTGAATTCTTCCAAGATTATAATTTCACTTAAGTATTTTCATGTGTAAATGTATCACATTTTCTGATCAAACAGGTTTACTTTCTATAGCCTTAGAAACAAAATGCAATGTCACAGAATAATTACATGTATTTATGCCTCTGAAAATAACTAATTTAGAATTTCATCTATAAGATTGCACTGTAGCTCTGTTGGTCACATCAGGAGCACTTTTAAGCCTTTATAGGTGAATGTGTGCTTAACTACACTTATTGCTGAAAGCCACCTTCACGTGGTCAAGGTCTTTTGCAAGGTTTATGAAAAGTATTGCTTTACCACCAGCTAAAGAAGCCATATGAATGCCTGCAGGATTTCAACAAATGGGTAAGAAAAATGCTGGGAAAGAAAAAGGATACACTCTGGGATTTGTATATATTAGGTAAATATATAAGACAACAGATAATACATCTATGTGTGCATATAAATATATATATATATATATATATATATATATATATATATAATATCAAATTACAAGGATTTGATTTATTAATATTCTGGTAGAAATTGCACTACAGGTTCAGTTTCTTTACTTATTTTGAATCATTTTGTGTAATCTTCAATATATTATAAAATATTTTTTATCCATGCACAAATGTACCTATTAGTGCTCTTTGGAGAAGAATGAGGAGTGGGAGACTGTCAAATTGTTCTTTACTTAATTGTTATTTAAGATTTTTTATTATTTCATTAAAGAGTGAAAGAATTCGTTGTTTAAAATAATTAACTGATACATAGAATTTTTTTTTTTCTGGTCTAAGCCCAGTCAGTTTCATTACATACAAGGCCAAGTTCTGATAGCAAAGGTGGGTCCAGGAAATCCTCTGCTCCAAGCATTGTTCAGACAATATAACAATATAACCATTATTCCATTTTATGTACATATAAGGACTTAACAAAGAATACTACACGGGTTACAAAGGAACATGTAACCCATTGTAACAATGCATCTTCTATTGAATGAGGAGAGTGATAATGTTATTTAAAGCAAATATCCAATTAAATACTCTCTCATCTTCTTACATTTTATAAGAATGTACACTATTTGAAGAATTATGACCAAAGATTATTTTTCTATATACCCACATAGATAGGTAGATAGACAAACAGACACATAGAAATTTAGACAGACAATTAGAACAATAGATGATTTTTTTCTTTATTATTGACCATTGTGGAAGTTCAAAATATAATTCTTATCTTAAATGCACTTTCATTTTACAGATTACAACATACAGTAGCATAATGAATATTAAGCTGTAACTGGAGACACTTCTATCATACCTGTAATGTAGCTGATACTGGGACACTCTCCAGCTGGATAAGTTTAAAACAAGACACAATCCCCAAAAACATTTAGCCATTAAGTATTGTGATTCAAAATACAAATAAACAAAAGCAAAGCAATTGGTCTCTTTCTACAGTGTATATTCAAAATATTAAGATAAATGTAGCAATCCTTAAATTTTAAATTCTGAATGTTTATACCTTGTTTGTTAATGTTTTCTATTGAATACAGCTTGAATATGGAGCTTCGATGAATTACATCTGTGTGAAGAAGTTGAGCAATATAAACAATACACTTCTGTGCATAGAAACACATGACCAGAGTATTGCAGCTGGCTATTACTTTTCCAGATATATTGCCTTTTATAAATTTATTTTATTTTTAGCATATTTTTAATTAGAGTGATATTACCTCACTTTGTTTCTTTTTATAACTCTTCCAACCTGGATCTCTCATGTTGCCTCACTCCAACCCCCCCAAATGCCACCCTAAACTGATGGCCTCTTTTCCTTTGGTTATCACTGCACTCCATTTTAAAACTGTTCACTACAAGCTTTAGCATGATAAATTGATATGGAAAGAAGCACAGACACTGCTGTGCCTAATGTCACAATTTCAAATAATTTGACATCTGCCGCACAGATGGGAGAAGCAGAAACAACAAGGAAATTATTTTATATTAGAAATGTGGCTTCAAATTTTCTAGAAAGTATCATTCTTACACCTAAGAAATAAGTGATGAAAAATAAAGTGTTTTAGAAAAGAAGGCAACAGCAGTGGAGAGAATAGGCATTGTTCCCCAATACTAAACAAGAGTGCTTCATATTATCTTTGTGGACTTGAATTACAGACCTTAACAATCCACAAAGACACATGGTAACAATGCATATTCTATAGAATGAGGAGAGTCATGATGTTATTTAAAGCAAATATCCAATTAAATACTCTCCCATCTTCTTACATTTTATAAGAATGTACACTATTTGAAGAATTATGACCAAAGACTATTTTTCTATACATTCACATAGATAGGTAGATAGACAAACAAACAGACACATAGAAATTTAGAGAGACAGATTATTAGATAAATAGATGATATTATGGATGATTAATAGATCATTAATAGACAGTTGATAAATGATAGATAGATATGGATAGATAGATGATAGATAAAGGGGGAGATAGTAGATAGATTAGCAGATAGATAGATAGATAGATAGATAGATAGATAGATAGATAGATAGATAGATAGATAGATATGGATGGATGATGGAAAGATGGGTAGGTAAGTAGGTAGATATGAAGATAGAAAGTTGATTTTCTTTATTCTTTAAAGACTTGTTGTATCCTTCCCACTTGGTAGATCTTTTGCAGGGCCACTGTATACAGTTACTATTATTTGAAAAAGCCTTTTAGAAAATTAGGTCATTTTCCCTCTCATATCATCATTCTCTATCCCCTAAGACTTGCACTAAGATAATAAGAGTTCTAAGACACACTGACTTTGATTTAATGAGATAATTTGCTTCTCTCCTGTTATGAATAGGAGGTTTATCCTAGCACTCTCTTTGATTCTGAGCAAAATTTATCCACACTCATTTTAGAGATAAAAAATTATTTTATAAGAGAGCAAACTATTGAATCAGAGGTCACTGTGGCTTCCTTCCTTGGGGAATCTGAAGGGTTGTATTGTGCACACAAATTTTGTGAATTGGGAGTAAAGGAAGGACACTCTTTTAAATACAAAATAAATGCTTTTCAGAAATTGTTTGTTCCTTATGTATGTCTGAGACTTCAATAGACTTAAAACATAAAGATAAAATTATTGTTCATAATATAATGTAACCCTAAGAAATGAACCCCAATTATTGTATTATAGATTATTTTTGTTATCGGGGGAAATATATTTAATAATTGCTTAAGAACTATGTCTTGTGAATCCATGCTTCTATAACAAAATCCTACTGACTGAAAAATTTACAGAGACTAAAAAGCTATTTCTCAGAGGCCTGGAACCTGTGAAATTAAAGATCAAAGTGTTGGTAGTGTTCTTGCCTGGGAGAACTCAATCTTTGTTAAGATGGAGCTTGAAAATGACATCCTCACAAAGAGAGAAACTATGTCCTCAGAATAGAGGGATAAAATAAAAGCAATCATGTATGAGATGCATGAGGATGCCACCACCCACCATCATAACATCGGCACCCTTTGAGGATATCTCTTTGACCTAGTTAGCTTTAACTTGACACACTCTAGAGTCATAAGAAAGGAGTCTTTGTTGAGCAACTGACTAGTGCATGTGGCTCTGTCACATGTCTATAGTGGTGGTCTCGAATATTAATTGATGCAGGAGTAGTCCACAGTGGGAAATTCCATTTCCTGAGAAAGTCGTCCTGAGTTGTATAAAAAAAGCTAGATAGACATGAGTCTCTGTGCTAGCCAAAGGCCACACCAATATTCTGGGTTCTTCATGGTCCCTGCCTTGACTTCACTAGTGATGGATTGTGATTTATTAATATAAACCAAGTTAACCCTTTAGTCCTCAAATTGCTTTTCGTCAAAGTGTTTTACCAAAGAAAGAATAGGAAAGTAGAGCCTAATTCCTAATATTATCATATTTCTCATTGAATTTCAGTGCCTCTTCTTTTGGAACTAACACACTGAAGTCATAAAACTTTGTTTTAATAATATTGCATAAAGTTGTATCTATAAGTGACTTCCTTAGAGCAAAGTAGTATAACCGTATAAGTAAAAATAACATAATTGAACTATCTTGAATAAATTTGAAATTTACAATGAAAATACTAATAGCTTCATATAATTATGAATATACATAACACTTTTTGCTTGCTTGTATTAACAGAAAAGAAAAATAATATTGTATGCTTATAAAAGATGAAAAGGGCACATAATTGGCTTGCAAACTCTACATGTAGAAGTCTTGGGTTCTTATAGTGTGACAAAGTAAAAACATTGCATCTCATTTGTTTAAATGACATGGAGATATGGAGATGATAAGTCCTACAGACAAATTTGCTGTTTCCAAGATGATCAGTTTCAACAAACAGTAATCAAATTTTATGCAAAGCCACATTTTCAGTTCACATTTTACATTCTCTAGTGTTGTTCTAGCTTTCAATAGCAGGTAATTAGAAGAGGCAATATGCATTTTACAAATGTTTTCCCTTAGATTTCTGATAAGGTGACTTTAAAAAAAAAAAAAAAAGTATAAGCCAAGGCAGTTCTGAGTCACAGAAATCTCATGTAATTAAAGCTTCCAGCTGTATGCATTTTTAATACCACAGACAACAGTGTAATTGACACATGCAATTCTGGATCACACTTCAGATTTGAAATTATTTTAGTCTGCTGAAATATGTTTAAGTGCACTAACCAGATATGCTTTCAGTAATTTGGCTTTTAATGACTATCCTTCACTTCAGAGCTACCTTTGATGTTAAAATAGTCCAAGAAATAATGTAATTTCCCCACATGCTGGTTGGGTTACAGTCAGATGTTTCTTAAATATTTCATGTAAGAACTCTCCCTGACCCCTACCACTGTGAGAATGTGAGGAGATTTTCCTAACAATAATTTTATATCTTGTAGTTCACTGAATTAACTGGAATGATCTGGACCTCAACTGAAATTGATTGCTGAACCTAAAATAAGATCAAAGCAATGAATCAAAAGTATATAGCAGATGTAAAAATACAAATTATAACTATAAGTTCAGAATAATTAATATTTGTAAAATTGCAGTGCTGAAGACCTTAGAAAGTGTAAAACTCACCACATTAAAATGTAAAATTTTAAATAGGTCTCTGAACCCAGAAAAGACTCCTAATTCCTACTTATTAGCTATGAAACCAAAAGGCACAGTACCACTGAGCTTTAAGTATTATAGCATCTGGTTTCTTGCACACTTTCCTCAATTCTATTAAACTTCTTACCACTAACTGTTGGATGCTCTACCACTTACAACATCATTCAAACAATTCCAGTCACCACTCTAACAACTCAGTCAAGGTCATGATTTCTTTGCTTATCTCCGATTTTTTTTAAGTAAAAACTATATCAAACAATATCATACATGAATTTGACTTTATTACAAATAAGTATTTGCTGAGATCCACTTGTTTTTCAAAGAATTTCAAGTAATTCTCATATTGGGATATATATGAAAAAGGGTGATCTTGGTCTCAAGAAGTTCAAAGATGAAAAGAGATATGAAATAGATACTGTGTGTCAAGTACAACATAGATGCAAATGAACAGTAGATATGACAATGTGGAGTTAGGATTACCGCTTTCTTTTGCTTGAGACAGGGAAAAATATTTCATGATTGCAATGACATATGAATAGTAAAGGAATAAAGGGGGCATGGCCAATGAAGAATTCATGCAGAATCACACTCACTAGACAACAGGGACAATCCAGAAAGCTACCTTGCTTGGGTGTGCCACCTCTGAATTCCCAGTGGGAAATCCTAGTCCCATGAGGATTTGTGATTGATGCTTGATCTGCAGTCTGATCAGAATGCTTCAAAAAACTACAGCATATCCAAAATCTACCCTTTGGAGGAGGCCATGATGTGAGGGCACAGGACTTCTTTTGTATTCTTTATTATTTTTAGTCTAAAAGGTGGTAACAAGAGGTGAAAAATCCATATGTGGTACTTTCAGTCATGAGGACATTTTCCAGGCTAACAATTAATATCCTTGTTATCTCATAACTAACAACTATTAGTGCATAAAGGAAACAAAATATCAGAATTTATCCAACTTTAAATAATGCAAAATAGTTTTTTATCATAAAGTGTATGCATAAGACAAATTGCTAAATGGGCTTATTAATAAAAAAAAAAAAAACCTGGAGCCAGATATCTGGGTAAAACTGAACATCAGAGGAATAGAATCAACCACAGCCAAACTCACCTTACCAACTCCTCAGCCTCCAGAGAGAGCTACTTCCTGTATTCCCACACCTTTTATGCCTTTCTGTGCTCTGCCATCAAATTTCCTTTCTCAACCCAGCTCTATTACTTCTCTTTCTGCTCTATCACTTTCTGTCTGTCTGAACAGACCTCCAGACCTCTATGGTTAACTAGTGCTGGGATTTAAAGCATGTGCCACCACCTCTGGCTCTGTTCCCAGTGTTGCCTTGAACTCACAGAGATTTAGATGAATCTCTGCCTCCTGAATGCTAGGATTAAAGGTGTGTGCTACCACTGCCTGACCTCTATAATTAATACAGTGGCTGGCTTTCCCTCTGATCCCCAAATAAGTTTTATTGAGTTGCACAAATAAAATATTGCCATATGTATGTTTTGTTTCTAGTATTAAGGTTTTAAATTAAATTATTTTCTGTTTAGTAAAGTACCAGTTACAGGTCACTCTTAGATACAAAATAAGAAATAAGAACAACAAAAAATTCCTGCAACTTCCAACAAAGTAGAAAGTAAAGACCTGAGGTTGGAGAGATGGGTCATTGCTCTGAAAGGATGAAGAACTGAGCTTGAGTCCACAGCATCCATATAAAAAGCCCTGCACAGTCTTCTGTGACTTTCAACCCTACACAGGGGAAGGATGATACAGGTGGCAGAGACTGGTAGATCCACACATCTCTATAGCCTGCAGCGTAGCAGAACTTGTGAGGGGGGTTGTTCAGCGAAATATACTGATTGAAGAAAATCAATTGAATAAGCTTTACAGTAAGACAGACGTCATTATGCTCTGCCTCTTCCTGAGCATGCATGCTCATGCTCAAATGTAGATCTACAAACATTTTTGTCATAGTAAGTGGAAAACAAACTAAGGTAAAAGAAGTAGTAAATTTCTAAATTTCATAACACAAATGAGATTGGACAATATTATATTTAGTGTAATCCCAACCCCATGCAAAGATAAATAGCATATTACTCCTGGTGAACTAGATTCTTGGAGCTGCAAGGTGACAGAGACAGAAAAAAAAAAAAAATACTTGGCTGCCCAGTCTAATGTGGAGGGAATATGTAGTTATTAGCCAGTGAGTACAGAGTTTCAGTTTGAGATGATGAAACTTTCTGGAGATGGACTATGATAACAGTTGAGTAACTATATGAATGTAACTAAAACCAGTGGGCTGTACAAGTACAAAATTTAAATGTAAGCATAACTTTCTCGAATATACATAAAACTATAAAGCATTATATGAATGAGTTGACCGACTAAATTAAAAAAACATCACACATTATTTCTCATATGTGGATCCAGCATATTTACATTTCTATATAAAAATAACAGTGATTGGACATAAGATTGAACTAGAAAGGGGACCACATGCAGGGAGAGTTGAGGAAGTATGCAAAGGCTGCACAACACATGAGACATTAATGCATATGAGTGGAGAATGTAACAATACAGAGTGAAGGCAAAGAAGACAATAGGAAGGCTTGAAAGAATCAATGTAATCATATTTAGTTTGAAAATGTCATAATGAAACAATACAGTATGTGTTAAGTATTTTTTATAAAGCAGAGCTTTCATAGGTGCATGGTAACACACAACTCTTAGGGCAGTATTCTCAACCTTCCTAATGCTGTGTCTGTTTAATACAGCCCCTCACGTAGTAGTGACTCCCAACCATAAAATTATTTTCATTGCTACTTCATAAATGTAATTTTGCTAGTACTATGAATCATAATGTAAATATCTGTGTTTTCTGGTGGTCTTAAGCGACCTCTGTGAAAGGATTGTTTGACCCCATAAAGGATCATAACCCACACAGGTTCAGAACCTTTGCCTTAGGAGCTCTCCATTTCAGAAGCCTTTTGTGAGCACTAGACTTGAGGTCTGTGTGTGTGTGGTGTACCTATTCATGTGTTTACAGATGTGCTCACTCACAGATAGGGACACCTAGTGTCCTGATCTATCATGGATGTCCAATGGGAACACCAAGTGTCCACTTCTGTCAATTCTACAGTATTCTTTGAGACAGAACTTCTTGCTGGACCGGGAGCTAGCCTGGAGGCCATCAAGATCCAGGGATTCTCCTGTCTCAGTCCCCATAGCACTGGGGTTACAGTCATAGGTGGCCACTCCTGCCTCTTGATTTGTTTTACTTTGAATGTAGGTGTTAGGACCCAAATCAAATCCTCATGCTTGAGCAACAAATGTTCTTATACAATGAGCCATCTTCAGACTCCTCAGAACCATTGCTCTATTTAAACTAACACCTGCTCTTTTGATGCAGTAACCTCAGAATCCAGACATGTCCATCTGCTCAAATATCTTGAGGTTTCTTCAGTGATCAATTTCTTAACTTCCTTTTCAGATTCCCTTTAAATTTGGTTCTACAGACAGTCAAACAACACACACACACACACACACACACACACACACACACACACACACACATTAAAAAAACAATGTCAAGGAAGGAGTTTAGTTTTTAGAGTGCTTGCTTGGTATGCAGGAAGGGTTCGATCTGCAGTGCAGCATAAGCTAGGTATTGCAGTGCGTGACTGAGTGCATGACTGTAATGCGAGCAGTGGAGAGGTGGGACCAGGAAGATCTGAAACTCAAGGTCATTCCTGGTACACAGGGAGTTCGAGGCCAGCCTGTACTACATGAGATCCCCCCACTCTCTTTCTCCTCTGCTTAACCTCTAATAACTGAGTAGAATTTGCCAAATATGGAACCAACATATTTATTAGCATTTTCAATGAATTTATATACATATCTATTTACGTATATGTCATCAATAACTGTAAGGAAAGTATTTTCTCTGTTTCACTTAAGAAGACCTCTGACATAGAGAAGCTAATTAAGTTTAAAAGACATTTCTAACATATTGCTAAAGAAAATTTCCCCTGTTACAGTATGAAATTTGTGATTCAGAGAACCAAAACTCATTAACATCACTTCCCACCACTGTCCAACATCTTTGTCCTGATCTGTTTTTGGAACTGTTAAGAGCTTAGTGAAGCATTCTTATAAATCTCAGTATTGGAAAACAACAAGGAAGCTGGGTGTGTTCGTGCATGGTGTTAATTCCAGCCCTTGGTAGGCTAAGGCAGGCAGAGCTCTACAAGTTCTAGGTTTGCATAGCAAGTTGCAGAGCAACCAAAGCTATTCAGTAAGAGCTTGTGTCAAGGAAAACAAAGACTAAATAAATAGGAAATACACATATGTATGGAACATTACCTATGTATAATAAGTACATATATATTTTATTCATATTTTATGTTCTTCTTTCTCTCTTTTTATTTTACAGGTTCTTTGCATGTTATTGTGGCTTCCCAGTTACTGTTTTTAGGGGATTTCTGAGTAGGTAAATAAGTGGTTCTGTATTCCTAGTACCCTCTTTTGGGCTCTTTTCCTTATGTTTGTTTGTTCTGTTTAATTCTGATAGCTTGATTTTGTTTTTCCTTATTATATCATGTTTTATTGTAATCCCATAGAAGCTTCTTTGTTTTCCAATGAGAGACAGATAGGGTGTTGTTCTGGATGTGAGGAGAGATGGGGAAGAGCTTGAAGGAGTAGAGGGAGGGGAATACAATAATCAGGCTATATTATCTGAAAAAAATTAATTTTCAATAAAAGAAAAATAAATAAATGGGTCTGTAAATAAATTAGTGAAGGAGCAATACAACTATCCCTCAAAGTGTTTCAGTGCAGAATAGGGTCACAACACAATGATGAAGCTGCCAAATTTCTGTGTTTTGTTCTTTAGTGTAAATTGAAAATACCTTCTTGTATTTAGTACACTATAAAACAAATCAAATTGTGCATATTCTTTAGAAATTCACATAGCACACAGGATGTCGCTAATCATTTTGAACAGTATAAAAATAGAAATCATAATTTTATGGGTTATAACAAGTTTAGCACTTTTTCTCAAAAAGTCCTTAAAGCTGTAAAACAACTTTACTATTATTTTAATAAGGTTTTAATGATATAAATTGTTGAATTTAAAATTACTTTTTTATAGCAAGTACTAAAACAACACTTAATTATCTGTGGATAAAATAACAATCAAGTGGATTGAGGGATTATATTCTGGGTTCCCAATGCCAAAAGAAGAACTTATGTGGATCAGTAGGCTTTACAATTGCTAGAAATGGAGAATGGTATGTCAATGGCATCTGTATGTGTGCTTAAAATATATGCTACCCCATTTTTGCTTCAATTTACAAATGGCAATGTTTTTGTTCAGCCAGTCACAAAACTGAACTGAAATGAGGAAAAAATAGAGGAAAGCAAATGAGTAAGAAGTTCTGGTGTCTAGCTGCAGTTGGATGGCTAGAGCAGATGAGTCTCTCTGTGCAGCTTTATATATTGTTCTTCATCTACTTCATGCCTATGTAACATTTTATCCCTAACCACTTCCCCTGCTCTGTTTCATCCCACTCTCACTGAAACCCTCTTCTTAACAAGTACCCCTCCTATTTTCATCGTGTGTGTGTGTGTGTGTGTGTGTGTGTGTGTGTGTGTGTGTGTGAACAATTCACTGATTCAATTAGATCCACTTGGACAGGAATGGGTAAGGGAGTTGTTTATAGAAGAAACAATAACTTGCCTATGGTTAATCCACTGAAGAAAGGTTCTCCTCCTCCCTCTCCCCCAGCAATCAAGCACCAGAGGCTCCTCAGGCAGGAACAGGCATCATAATCCCCTCTGCTGTCCATGAGCCATCTTGATGGCACCAGTCTTTTGAAGTTCTTGCTAAAGTAACCCCATTGCAGTGAGTTCATGGGTACCATATTCTTGTTATATGTAGAAGACAGCATTTTACCATTTGTGTTTTTACCACCTTTTCTGTGGCCCAACTCTAATGTTCTTTCCCCTCCTTCCTCCCTCATCATTCTTAAGCATTGGAAGGTAGAGTGCAGAGATCACATTTAGAGATGAAAGTCACTTACCGTTGGCCCTTTGACCAGTTATGGGTCTCTGCATTGACAACACCCACCAAAAAAGGAGCTTCTCTGACAAAGGCTGAGAACCGTCCATATCCACAGCATAAAGTTGGGTACCTCAAGAGCTTCTTGACAATGTGCCAGTTTACTCTATAATTTTTAAACGTATGAAGAAAAGCCTTGAGTGCAATCATCATATAAAAATTATTGCTGTTTGAGGAGAGAGATGTGTTTGTTCTGATTGAAAAATATAGTTTCCAATGTTTCCTGTCATCACATCACATATGGTACTGCATATGCATGTATATTTTCATGTATAAGTACAAAGTATAAAAGAAGAAAATAACATAATGTGCAGTACTTCATATAGTATGTTTTTAATCTTCCAGAAATATTTGGTTGTGAGCTTAGTCAATGGTTGAGCCAATTCCATGGTTCCAACAGAGTTGATTTACAAAACTTTTAAGGGCTGGGTGTAGTGGATAGCCATAGCTGGGTTGACAGTAAACAAAGAGGGCATATTTTAAGTTTTTTTTTTTTTTTTCACTTAGAAATACATGGAATATCCATTTTGTGTCATGCCATATTGGTTAGACTTAAAAAGTGGTTAATTTTATAAACCTTCTTTATTCAATGTGCAAATTAAGTTGGATATAATAAGTGGTAATGGTCACAAATCAAATAGGTTTATTTTCAGTGTTACACATAAAGGAAAGAAATGCTGTAAGGAAAGCACGGGAGAACAACACAATCTCTGATATTATCAAAAAAAAAAAAACTGCTGGACACTGACCTATAAATTAATGCTTTCAAAGTTGTTTTGGAGTAACTGGTTCCTATTAAGGTAATTACACCCAGTTTTGTTCATATGACAGATCAGTAAGTTGATCCCTACTGTACTGCCAGAATAGAATGCATTTAATTCTGTCTCTTGAAGAAGAATCTCCTTTTTCATGTCCTCTCACCATGATGACTGCCCAGATGTGAGCTGAACAAAGATGACATCAATGGGCTTGCCAAACTGCACAAAGAAAGCCCATGAGGCCTCAGTCTTAATCAAAAAACCTATCCATGACTGAGGAAATCTGGAAATGAGAGAAGTAGCCTTCTTAAGGAGAAGCACAGCAAATTGGTTGTCCAGGGCCAAATGGTCATCCCTGAAAACATAGGCATAGTTCTAACTATACCAACTGAAAAGTTACATTTATGAATACATATGTATATTTATATCCATATATAACAATTAGTTAAGAAAAAAAGAGGTCATGATTCAAAGGAAATAGAAGGAGGGTATATGGGAGGGTTTAGACAGGTGAAGGGGCAGAAATGTTGTAAATAAAGTGTCACTACAAAAATTAAAAAAAATAAAAATACTTCCTAATCAAGAGAAAAAATGTGTTCATATCTCTATAACTATAGTACAAGTTTGTGCTTTTCCTAAATATTGCTTTTTTTCTACCACAAAAAAATAATCAGTCAACCTTGTATTAACAAAATTAATAATGCCCATTTCATGTTAAAGTATGAATGTTCTCAGTTTTTAATTACATTAAAAATGAATATTCAAAGTGGATTGCGTAACAACAGAAAATTAATCTAAACCAAGGACTTGGGTTTAGGTGGAAAATAGTGTAACTCCAGCTAATGCCTGATTGGAAAGGAGGGGCAGTGTAAAAAACCTTGAGCTAAACATAGGTCATGCAACAGTTTGAACATGCTGAATCCGTATAGCTCCACCAAGCAACAGACAAGCTATTATAAAGTTATTGTTTCAGGATATAAGCCTATTATGTCCTGTAAAAGAAGATACTGACATTGTGCTGCACTGGTTAAAAAGATTAACAGTTCATAAAGAACAGTACCAACTGTGCCAAATTAAAGAGATTAAAATATGAAGGCTTAATGTTCTCTGTGCCCTCTACTGTAAGTGTGCATACAGTGTAGTTTAAATGGCTCCACTGGCTCTGCTGATAACATACTAGCATGCTAGTTTGGAGAAGCAATTTACCTCTCTGCCACCTGGTAATAAACCATGGGTAGGTATTTCTATGTAAGCCACTATTACATAGATGTGGAAGAGGTGAAACAGTGAAGGATACTGTTTTTAGAAGAGTAATTATTTTAATTTTAGGTGGTCATGGCCTGGCACATTTTAGTAGATAAAGGTAATTATTAAAGTATTCAATTAATATACTTGAACATTTTATGTTCATTTCTTTTGTGTGTATATGTGTATGTACTTGTGTATGTGTAGGGGCACACATAGAAGGCAGAAAGCAACTTTCTCAAGTCAAATCTTTTCTTCTGTAATGTGGGGTCTCATGATCTATCCATCTCTGACTGTCAGACCAGGAAGCAAACACCTTAGTCACTGAGCCGTCTCACTGGCTACTAGTTAAGAGAATTCAAACCTCTGAACAAGTATGTGTTTTTAAAATTCATCTTGAATCCTAGTAACATTTCTCTTTTCCTCTCTTTTTCATTTAAAACTTTCGCCGGGTGGTGGTGGTACATGCCTTTAATCCCAGCACTTGGGAGGCAGAGGCAAGCAGATTTCTATGAGTTCGAGGCCAGCCTGATCTCCAAAGCAAGTTTCAGGACAGGCGCAAAGCTACAGAGAGAAACCCTGTCTCAAAAAACCAAAAACAAACAAACAAAAACTTTCTTTTATATGGTCACATGCTTCCATTTGAAATAATATATCACTCTTTCCATGAACACAGATCCATGGAATTATAAGTAGCTTTATGTGTTCCAGAATCATTTTATCATGTGTGACTAAAAATATATCACTACTAATATCAGAGCCAGATTTCTCTTCTGAATAGTTAGCAATATAATGTTTTAAGGATTATATATCATAATTTTCTACTATATAGGAGCTACAAATTTTTCAAATGCTTATGGTCATAGCAATGTGGATCCCACTTTCCCACACATACTCACATGATATTGAACAAACAACAGTTCAAAATTTGACATATGTTCTGGGCTCTGGAAAATACACCTCACCTTGCTCAATTGTTTTTCTGTGCCACAGCGATGACAATCTGTCATTTTAACTGACCTTTATTTTTCTCTCCTTAGATGACAAAACTTGTCAGTATGTTTTACTTCCTGTATAAGAAAAACACACTATCTCAAAAGACTTGCCCACCTGTCTTGGTGAACAACAGAAAGCATGTCAGATTCAGGCTTCCAGCCTCCCTGGAAAGAATGGCAAGAATCTGGCCTACTAATGTGTCTGGTCTCTATTCCTTTTATTTTATTTTATTTTATTTTATTTTATTTTATAATTTGATTTAATTTTACATATCAGCCATGGATTCCCCTGTCTTCCTTCCTCCCGACCCCTCCTCCCCCTAGCCCATCCCCCATTCTCATCACCTCCAGGGGATTCAGCTCAACCTGGTAGATTCAGTCCAGGCAGGTCCATTCCCCTCCTCCCAGGCTGAGCAAAGTGTCCGTGCATAGGCCCCAGGTTCCAAACAGCCAGCTCATGCACTAAGGACAGACCAAGATTGGAAAAAGCACAGGGACAAATAGCCAAACTAGTAGAAACACATGAACTGGTCTCTATTTCTACTCATGCATTTCTACCTAATTCAGGAATTATTCCTCATATTTTATACAAGAATTCTTTTTCCAGCTGCTTATATACCCCATACTAGCAAAGGTCACATTTCTATTATGTTGGATAACAATTATATATTTTAATAAAATTTGATGTTTGATATCAAGTAGCCATGACATGAACTACTCAAATGGGCAAGTAATAAATGTTAAGAAGTAAATTACTTAAATCATGAAAACGCATTGTCCCTAATTTATTACACAACTGATTTTAATTTTAAAAGCAAGAAGTACAAGAGATGGAGGCAGCCTCTGCCTGTCATTTGAGAAGAACTTCATTGTAACATTCCAAGGCTGGTACTAAATCTATCAAAAGCTATAGGAGTTTAAACTTCCCACAAGAAGACAATAGGACAATTGAGTGACAAAACAACCCGAATGTACTTTTATGGCACTTAGCATTTATTTTGTAATAGTTTAAAATGTCTCTAGGAAAAAGCATGAAATATAATGTATGGGCCATTATACTAATAATTTTCTCTTTATTTAGAGTGTCAGGGAATAGTGAGAATATTAAAGTCCAGGAAGCTAAATACTGTACTCAGCCTGATATAAGGGCATATATTGGGGTTTTCTTTTGGTGACCATAATGGCAGACTGTTCCCAAAATGATAAATGTAAGGATATATCTAAAATGCTTAATTCTTTAAAGGTAATTATGAAAGAACTTTTCTTATTTTAAAGTAATATTATCAGGCCTTTGATGATATGAAATAAAAAGGCTCCCAAAGGGAATGGCACTATTAGGAGGGTTGGCCTTGTTGGAGGAAGTGTGTCACTGTGATGGCAGGCCTTGAGGTCTCTTTTTTTCAAGCTTCCCTCAGTGTGACAGTCAGTTGACTTCCTATTGCCTGCAAAATAGTAGCCATCTCAGCTCCAGAACCATGTCTGCATGCACAATGCCATGCTCCCCTCATGATCATAATGGACTGATCATCTGCAACTCTAAGTGAGCCACCCTCAATTCAATATTTTCTTTGTAAGGGTTGCTGTGGTCATGGTGTCTCTTCATAGCCAGGGTGAAACCTAACAAAGACAGGCTAAAATAAACAAAATGCAGGATAAAATACCATTCAACAATTAGCTGCTTTAAAAGATTGAGAGGAGTTAAATGAGATTCAAAGAAAGAAAGCACCATGCCTTTGCAGTGAACAATGAAGAGAGAGTGGTGCACAACTTTGGTATTGTTAGTATGCACACTTATCTAGTCATAAAATGCCGAGTGTTCACTATGTGTTAGCCACATTCATGCACACTTTAGATATTACTGATTGGAAAACAGAAAGACCTTTGCATTAAGAAATCTATAGTATGGGTACTGGAGAGATAGCTTAGCAGCTAAGAGTGTACTATTTTTTAGAGGGTCTGAATTCTTTCCTAGAACCTGGTTGAGCAGCTCACAACAACCTATGAGTCCAACTCCAGCTAACCTGATGCCTCTGGTTCTATTACAAATAAATGCTAAGTGCCATAAAAGTACATACAGGTTGTTTTGCCACTCAATTGTCCAATTGTCTTTGTGTGAGGAAGTTTAAACTCCTCTAGCTTTGGATAGATTTGGCTTGCACTCATGTGCATGCACCACAAAAACCACACACACACACACACACACACACACACACACACACACACACACACATTAAAAAATGAAATAAATTAAAAAACACATTAAATGATTCATAGTACTATGGATATATAGCCTTGACAAAGATTTGATGCCCATACAATTTTTAGAACTTTCAATTATTTTAAGGATCAAAACAAGATGTTAAAATATATTTGATAACATCATTTATCATGAAGGGAATTCAAGTCAAACCTAAAGTGAAATATTGTCCACCCATTAGAATGCCTGCAGAAGAATGATTAAAAGTAGCAAATGCTGGTCAGGACACTGGTAGATAGGGACATGCTCAGAAGCCACTGCAAAATGAAACATTAGCTTAGCTGTTATGGAAAACACCCGGATAGATTTAAAAAAAAAAAAAAAAAAAAGACAATCCTATTATCCATCAGTAACACTGTGTGGTATTTACATAGAGAAAATGACATCATCAAATTGAAGTCTCACATATTCATGTAGCAATGCTCCTAATAGTGGAGTTATAGAATCAGCCTACATGTTTATCAGTGAATGGATAGACAAGTCAAACACAGGAAAGAAAAACTACAGAATACTGTCCGGACATGAATAATAACAGGACAGTGTGTTTGTGGCAACACGGATAGGGCAAGGGAAGATTATGTTCAGTAGAACAGTTCAGGAACAGAAAGACCACAGGGTCCTTCTTGTCTGTCCAGGCTAAAACAATAAATGTCTTAGAAGACAGGGTGAAATAATGGGTATCAGAGACTTGAAAAGAGATTAAGTCATATTAGAGAAAGGATGGGTAACATGGACAAGGAAGAAGTAATTTCCAGTGTTCCACAGCATCACAGGGTGCCAGTGAAAAGAGCTGGAATAGGGAATGTTGAATGTTCCCACACAAAGAAATGATAAATGTTGAAGCTATGGACTCTGTAAAGCTACCAGTCTTTGAAATTACCTCAATTAAGACTCAGTTTGTCAATGATGCACATACTAACTGTAAACTGATATTATGTAAGGATTAAAAACAATAATGAGTGGTATGTTATGTAACCATCCATAAGACAGATGTATGGAAGGAATCTGGATGCTGTAATTAAAATTTGAATGAAACAGGATACAAAATTTGTGATGTAAAAATTAAATTTTGAGAATTTTTCACTAAATATTAAACCTGTAGTGTCTTCATTAGATTTTTTTGTTCTGCTCCACACCCCCAACATACACACACACACACACACACTGCCAATTAGACAGGTCCTTATTATTGCGCCAACTGAATCATTCCCTGTGTTATCAAAAACCTCTCTGGAGAGCATTATTGGGTATGTATTTTCAACTCATTAATGCATGTTCCTTTAAGCAGACAACTTGAGTACGTGTCATTCTACCACTTATAAAATACACTGTTCATATTTCTAGAAATAAGGAAGAAGTTTAACTCATCCTCAAAAAGCTTTATGATACTTATACCATATGATACTTTAATGAGTACTCATTTTTTAATGCTGTACACTTTGAAACTATTTTAATATCAATAATAAATACCATTACATACACATGTATATTCAAACTGAAAATCCAGATCAGTAAAATTTGAAAGAACCAATCTGTGAAATATTCCCTGTGAGGACCATTGCAACTCTCTTTCTGAAGCAAGATCCATACTGATGCTGACATTCAAATTCTGATAACTGACACGGATGGTCTCATAATGATCAGCTCTCTCAAAAGAAGCAAAATGCTTTCAGGTCAGTAGGACTCTGTGAGCCTCATATACATTTTATCCTTAGAAAGCATTTCCAGTTTAATCTCCAGAATCCTGCAAATTAAGATCAAGTAGGTTTGTCTTTATTTGACTAAACAAAAATTCATGAGTGAAGGAGAAATAAATGTGCCTTTAGCATAAAAACAAATTTCTCACCACAGTAAATGCATTTTTACTGAAATAACCAATAAAGGCAGAAAATTATCAGGGGAAGAAGCTAAATTCAAGAAGGCAGATAAAAGAAAAAAGTCGCTGAACATACAAGACACTGAAAAAAAATTTTCACACATTAATAATTATGCATGTGAGTCACAGGCAATTAAGAAAAAGAAAATAATGCACAAAAGTACAGGAAGTAGCATAAACTGTGTTTCAGAGCATCTAGAGTGGATGTGGCAGCAGAGTTAGGGTCAACCTAAGATGTTAATGTGTAAACACAGTGCAGAAAAACAAAAACGTGCATTGGAGACTATTACAGGAGCATCCTGTCCTTCCAGACTCAGTAGGTTTGAAAAATTTCATGGACTAATTTTCCTCCACATCACTTTTTCATGAACAAATTAGGGAGAATAGTTTTTGTTGTTTTGGGCTTGGCTGTAGCTGTTGCTTGGTTTCACTAAGCAATCTTCACATTCATTTCCACAAGGTCTGAGGTGAGTTGTTTTCCTGGTGCCCTTGGCTAAGTTTATGAATTGTTTTCCTTGGTAGAGGAGATCACAGGTCTAACAAACACAATGCCTCATTCCAACTGCCATATCCCCTGCAGTGAAGAACCATTTCCTCTTCCAGATCAGCAGGATAAATATGAATAGAACAAAATACATTGTATGAACAATAGTGCCTGATAGTTATGCAATGCCAAAATGCTACAGTTGAAAGACTTTTCTTGCATTTCTTTGTCTTAACTTTATTTACTTAATGTTCCATACCAAAATTGAAAATTCACCTGGTTAAAAAAAACACTATAAAAAAACACTGTAGATATGAATGAAAATAAAAATGCTCACTGAAAATTACAAAAACAGAAGAGATTCCTCTTATGTTTCAGCAGTACCATGATGTTAAGAAGATAGATTTATTTCCACAAATTTGTCCCATGTGAACACATTGCTATTGTCTAAGAAAAACAGAATCTTACCTGTGAATAACTTCCCATTAATCTTTGATTTACTAGTACATTGCTTATATTTTGAACTAACAGATAGATACATGGAAACAACCATAACAAATATGAATCTGATCACATGGTAGCAGAGTCTCTTTGTGGTCAAGCACACAACCAAGTACGGTGACACAAGCCTTTAATCCCAGTACCAACCATACAGACCTGGAGGTCTGTATAGACAGGCAATGATGAAGAAGTCATGTGGCTGGGCTTAGAGTCAATGAAAAAGCAGAACAGAAAGGCAATAAAAACACAGATTACATTGAAAGAATCTCTCTTTGGGAAGTGACGGCGACAAGGTGATAAAATAAGGCTCTTTGCTAGTGCTCTGATCTCTTTGGCTATTACCTCAGTATTTGGCTCTGTGTTTCTTATTTAATAATAATTGTGATTTGGTTTCTTGAGGTACTCAGCATTCTTTTTCAATTAGTTATTCAATTTAATATAAGTAATGAACTGATTTCATGATGTCATTTTTATTTGTATATGGCATAGTATTTTGTTCTTGTTCATCATTCTATCCCAGTGTTCTCTATTCCACATCATCTCATTGTGAAGCAATTTTGTCTGAGACTCTTGAATGACTCTAGGGAAGAGGGAGAGGTTCATGAGACTCAGGAAATTAAAAAAAAATAAAGTAAAATAAAATATAAAACTTCCTAAGAAATAAAACTAAATGAGTCCTTTGAGGAATCAATGTTGTGTCACATCCAAACATCTCTTAAAATTATGGATAACAAGGGAAGGACTTCCCATAAATAAAAGTGAGGCAACAGCATCACCCCAGAGCAGGTTAGTTGTCATTTATCAAATTTGGAAGGTTAGACAGTGCCCAATCTTGATTCTCACATGAAAAATGATGAAGGTAAGAGAAGTGTACTGTTTAACAAATTTAGAAGTGAGTGAATCTTTCACAGCCAGAATCAGTCAAGGTAAATGGTTTATGCTTCCTATATATTATGAACCTTCTCATGTGGCAGGGAATAAGCCAGAAAGGAAGATAGCTCTTGCTAAAGACCATTGTGCAATGGCATGCTCCCATTAAGACTCGGAGTGCCCCCCAAAGGGGACCTCTGAAATTGAGGTATTTTACTTTGAATTATTAATACTGTATTAAATACAACAACCAAAGGACCTTAAGACAGAAATGATTTATTTGACTCATAATTCCAGGTTACAAGTCAATTATTGTGAGAAAATTAAAGCCACGGGACCTGAATCTACTTCACATGCAAAGTCAAGAGCAGAGAGAATGGATATACTCATTCTTATACTCAGCTTACCTTATCTTAGGCAGTTCAGCTTCCCCTGCCCAGGAAATGGTGGTAACACCATTTATACCATAGTAAAGCATAGACATGGCTGTAGGACATTATTTGAACTAGTTAAAAATTAAAAGTAATCTTCCTATACTGTTTGATGGAAAGTAGCACGTCATAGCAGAAAACTCAAGCAGAGGAACCTCAGTGGCAGCTAATAAATGGTATGGTACAAGCAACTATTGAAGGCCAAGGGTGGCAATTTGCAAGCTGCGGAGGACACAAAGGCATTTGAGATTAGCACCATTCAGGAAAGTCTTTGGGTAAATTTTACTACGTCATCACTCCCTGTCTTCATCCCAACAAGGGAAGCTTGGGAGAAATCAGGTGAATGAAGATACCATTTCTCATGTCTATCCCCATGTAACAGATTACCTGCATATAGCCAACCTTACACTCACATGGACATTTAAACTCAATTTGTAGTTATGAATGGCACAGACTCCCAATTGTTGATTGTGTATTCTGTTTGTGGTATGTAATAAGCACAGAACTTCTCAAGACTCACCAATTAGTGAAGTGATTCACTCCAATTTTTTTTTTAGAGGATAAAGAATTGTTTTCCCCACTGAAAAATGTTGGAGAGAGATAAGGAACAGATAATAGGCAGACACATTAAAGAATTTCACCTATGTCTCAGCAATAGCTAGGTGCCATTTGCTTAAAGGAACCATTGTCGTGTCTTTTGGAGTTGGAGATGAGATAGTTCAAACTTTTCATCAAGGGATTTACCCTGTAAAGACAGTGAAATGAGGAGGCAAACACTTATAGAAGTTTTTGTTTTGTTTTGTGTTTCTTTTTTTTTTTCTGTCCTCAGTATAACCATCTGGCAGCTATCCTGTGGCAATTACTGTAAAAATGAGTGGCTCTTATCCCAACAGTCATTGACACACACAATAGATATTTAGAAGAAAGAGAATCTCCAATCACAGGCAACACAGATGTCAGAAATGTACAGTGCATGGACAGAGTGTTACTTCTTTATTCAGCTAAATTTCACAAGACAAACAACAGATTTGGATCAGGCAGCTTCTGAGCACAGTGATTAATCTGAAGCATAGTTTCTGCACCTTCAGGAAACTCCTGCTTGGGAAGGAATAGCATTTCACCCACTCCAGTGTATTGTAGAAAGATAGTAGTACCCTGGCCTCTATGCTTTGTTGCTGCTATCACACTCTAAATGTAACAGCTAAAAGTATCAGAAGACACTGCCAAGTTTCCCAAATGCAGTGATATTATCCCTTTCCCACATTCCATGAGAATCACCAATCTAAAGCAGTCACATGACATAAAGTTCTTGCTTCTCCACCAAAGTGTAGAATACTTTATTTTCATTTAGCATTTTTTAAAAAATCATGGTAATTTGGCACATAATCATAACTCATAGTAAATGATATCTGAAGAATATTGGAAATTAGACATAGCTCTCAGAACTCTTCAAAGATACAAGTTCTTTATGGAGCTATGAAAAGATGTGAGATTTCCTGGCTTATGATGCAAGCCACTTGAGTGTTTACACATGTCCAAACTCAGTGAGTTTATGCCTAGGTAGGCGATCCAGTATGAGGAATAGGGTACTAAAAGCTCGCAAAATGTTCAGAGACAGCCCCTGATCTCACAGTTAGGAGTCTTATCAAGAAGACTCAAGCTAAACAACTATAGCATATACGTATATGTGTGTGTGTGTGTGTGTGTGTGTGTGTGTGTGTGTGTGTGTGTATGTATGTATATATATACAGTACCTAGGTCAGTCCCATGCAGGCTCCCTGGTTGTCAGTTCAGTATCTCTGAGCCCCTATGAGCCCAGGATAGTTGATGATGTAGATTTTCTTGTGTCCCTGAACCCTCTGGCTACTAAAAATTTGAAACAAAATCCTATACAAACTGCCATGAAGTTAGCAAGACACAAACCACTTCAATGAACTCATATATCACTCAAAATGTAATGAACACTCAAAATTTCTCAACTCTATGGCTATTCTATATTATAAGGAGTAAAAAAATGTTGCTAACCTCCACACAAAAGTAACATGGTCAACTACCTACTACTCCTTCTAGGTTGAATAATTGTCCCTGGATAATTTCCAGCTAGGATGCGTTATGGTACCTTCATAACAAAATATTATTTATTAACTAATACATTTGTCTAATAATATGAAGGACACACATATGTGTGATAACATTTACAAAATTAAGCATTTATAATTTAGAATGTAAATGTTTTCTGATTTCTTAAATGAACAGTAAAAAGTATCAAGAAACTGACTCTGCTTAAGCTAATCATTTTGTTGGTGGTAAGAAGGGCCAGTCTTATAGAGGCAATTTTTCACTTAATATTCCCTCTTTCCAATTAAGCTATTCTTAGGGAAAATTTTATTTTTGCTAGAATAGGAGTGAAATATCTATAAAGTAAAGTTTAAAAATAGTTGGGGGTAAAAGTAGTTATAATAATACACTTCTTTGATGCTGATTCACTGTCATCAATAAAAATAGACACTCTCACATTTAGATTATTTTTCATAGAAGCAAACAGAGATCAAATTGGTTAATTATAAATATTTTAAACGATCCTTTTATAGTGGTGTTAATATTCCAAAGAGGAATAAAATGACGTGGTGACAAAAAAAGTTTGTAGTACCAGCAATTTGAGATGCTAAAACAGGAGGGCCACTTGAATCTGGGAGCTAGAGAGCAACATAACAGCATTCCATCTCAAAATGAAATAATGGAAATACCAAGGCTCCATCTTAACATAAGTGAATGGACAACTAAATAACACAGTTAAAACATGAATGTAATTTAAAAGGTTAGGTTGTTCTACAATCTCTATTATTTCAAGCAAGGTTGAGTGTATTTTTACATATGAAACTTCCCACAGTGGGCTGAGTCCTCCTACATCAATCAGAAATCAAGAAAATGCCCCACAGAAATGCCCCCTGGTCAGTCTTCCAAGGTAACTCCAAATTGTGTCACATTTATAAACATTAACCAGCACAATTCATCACTTGTCAGCTTGACACACAAATACATCATTGTGGGCAGAAATGATGGTTTAGTGTTGAAAACACTTGCTGTTCTTCCAGAGGACCAAGGTTCAATCCCCAGCTCTGACATGCCATTTTAACCATCTATAACTCTGGTTCCAGGGGATCCAACACCATCTTCTGGCCTCCACAAGTAGTAGGAATACACTTGGTGCAAGATATACTATCAGGCAAAACACCCATAATATGATATATATATACAATATTATATATTTTATATTATATATTTATTGAGAGAGATCATATAGTGATATATATCATATGCTGTATAAAAAAACTAAATGAATCACTATTAAATCATAAGCTTTCTTTTTATTGTTAATATACAAAATGGAAAATAACTTCGTTATTCCTACAATTGCAGGAAATCATCAGAAAAAGGGATATATATATATATATATATATATATATATATATATATATATATCACATATCAGATCCCATACAGGTCTGCCAGGACCTCTAGCACAAGGTAATGATGAGATTGATCAGTTACTAATAGGTAATGTGCCTCAGAATTTCATAAGAAACACCATGTAAATAGCAAAGGTTTGAAGAAGGATTTCTCCATTACTTGGCAACAAGCTAAGGATATTGTGAAAAAAATGTCATACTTGTTCCTTCTATAACCAAACTCCATTACCTGCAGGGAACACTCCAAAAGGTATACAAAGAAATGAAATTTGGCAGATGGATGTGTTTCATTTTTCAGAATTTGGAAGATTAAAGTATGTACACCATATCATTGAAACCTATTCAGGATTTCAGTGGGCAACTCCTATGAGTTCTGAAAAGGCTGATTCTGTGATTACACACCTATTAGAAGTTATGGCCATCATGGGAATACCTGTACAAATTAAGACAGACAACGCCCCAGCATATGTCTCCAATAAAGTGGGACAGTTCTTTGCATATTATAATATAAAGCATGTTACAGGTATACCACACAATCCCACAGGCCAAGCAGTCATAGAAAGATCCAATCGAACTTTAAAGGATATGCTAAATAAACAGTAACAGGTAACAGGTAACAATGACTCCTAGAAATAGATTGCATAGTGCTTTATTAACCTTGAATTTTCTCAATGCGGATGAGAAAGGAACAACAGCTGTGGAGAGACATTGGATGACAGACAAAACTCCTGAGCTAAACCAACGGGTATATTTCAAAGATGTGTTGACCTCAGAATGGAAACCTGGATATGTCCTACATTGGGGAAGGGGTTTTGCTTTTGTTTCCACAGGAGAAGAAAAGCTATGGATACCAACAAAATTAATAAAAATTTGATTCGAACGGGAGAAACCCCTTGATGAGAAGAAGTAAAAGATCATCCACCAATGTGACATCTCTTCAGGTTGTAAGAAAAATTTAACAATCAAAGGGTGGGGTAGGGTTCTGTTTTTGTCTTTCCAGGATAATGGAAATACCCATCTTCCAGAAATCATAAGGCCTCGGATATCCGGATGTTTATAGCAGAAAGAAAGAATCTATTGGTACCAATCTACACAGGGTTAGATATCACTGTCTAACATCTATATCTCTATCAATCTAGAATAGTTGTGGTTCCAACGATGCTGAGAAACATTAGGTGACTGTCCAGGCTGCTAGCTGTCTCTATCTACTCTTGCAAGACTCCCAAAAGTTGCTTGTGTCCTTCTCCCATTTCTCAGGTATTATTATATTCCTTCTCAGGTCTTTGATGAGGTTGAAGACTAGCAGTTATAGTTACAATTTATATATATATATATATATACACACATACTAAATTGTAAAAAATATCTTAGATAGAATATATTAAGTATTAGACTAAGGTTCTTTAGGATAGGACACCTTTTGGAATGATCTTAAACAGAAGTATAACATACATAAAGTATGACAGATATAAATTTACATTTGTATCAATATACAAATATTTCAAATAAGAGTAAAAATATGTGCACATTATAACAACCATAGTTCTGTATTTGTATCAATATACAAATTATCTTAAATAGGAATATAAAAAATTATATTTGTATCAACATATACATATAAGAATTCATAACAGTGCAAATTATAGTGCAAATTATCTAAGGCTGCTATTTTACTAAATTTGTTTACTAATGTATATGATAGTCTACCATAATATCTTATACATATCCATTCCATTTCTTCTTTTCCCTTTTTTTTTTGAGACATATTTTCTTTCATTAAGGAGAGTACTGAGTTTAACAGTTTCTTCCACCCCCAACCCTAGAACCATCATCCATAACCCTGAGAAATAAGAAACCTTTGGGAGATGGGGCGTTGTTTTCTTAGAACTGCTTCCTGCTGTTTAGGGGGCGATGATATCTCTGTTGGGTATGGTGTGAAAGCTCAGGTACTTAAATCTCAATTATACTAATTGTAGATGCTGCGGCAACTCTCAGAGTAATGGGTAAAATTGTCTGAAATTCTGGCAAGAAGTACAGTATGATGATGATTACCATGGCATCATTCTGGACTGGGTAGAGTTGTTGTTGTTGTTGTTGTTGGGGCCCCATCTTCCTTCTGGAGACTTCAGAGATTGCTATTGGAAAAACTTACTTTTTATCAGAATGGAAGGTTTGTATTTAAAGATGTAAGAAAGGATTCCAAGAAATCAAGAGTAAGCATGGAGAGAATTAGAATCTTGAAGACAATGGTACCTTATAATTGGTTTCCTTCTGTCTCACATCAGAGGGCTCTTCCAATATGGGATTGAAGAATTTCTCAACCTTTTCTTTTATCAATATGCATGGGTTTAGAGGAGTGAGCCAATTCCATCTCCAAAGCTCTGTTTGTGTACAGCCTGAATGGTTGGTGACTGTTTTTTTATAGCATGTTATCATGTTATTCCTAGAAACATGCATTGGCCTGTATTCCTTTTCTGAGAGTGTAGGAATTTTAATCTGGGTATTCCACTGTTGTAACAGATCTCGGCCTCAAAGATTTACTGCTACATTTGCTACATATGGCTTCAGCCTTCCTCTCTGTCCTTCTGGCCCTATGCATTCAACCCATCTCGAACTTTGTTTTATCTGAGATAGAGCGCCAATTCCTAAAAGTTGGACATCTACCTCTTGAAGAGGCCAATTCGGATGCCATGATTTTGGTGTAATTATAGTGACATCTGCACCTGTGTCTACCAGGCCCTCCAGAACCAAGCCATTAATTCAAATTCTAAGCTTTGGTCTTTGTTCATTTATGGACATCTTCCAAAATATTTGTTTTATTGTCTTCTTTGTAAACTGTGATTCATCTATCAGAACTCTTTTATCATCCATTGCAGTATCGATTTTTACTTTAGACATTGGTTTATTCAGTTGTCCTGTAGAGGAATGTCTTCCACAGTGACTTGGAATGTTCTTACCACATTTGATTTGGGGGCCTGCAAGAGTCCCCCTGAGGCATTTCCCACCAGTAAAGGGTTGCCTCGTATATCTATTTTTTGATCTGCACTTACTGGTACAATATTGGCCTTTGCCACATCTTCTACATAATCCAGGAGATGGTTGGGGTCTCCTGATTAGGCTATCCATAGAAGGAGTATTACTTCTAGGATTACCCCATGTACAGTTTTTACTTATATGGGGATGGAAGCCGCCTAGACCTTTGGAATTGGTTCCATGTTGGGCGCCAGATATTGGTGAAATTATTAAGGACACTCCGCGTAGTTAAAAGGGAGGTTTATTTTGTGGGGTAACTTACAAATGAATGGATAGGATACAGGGTCTGGGAAAGATATGGCACAGTTCGGCGGTGTTCTCTGGAGAACTCTGCTCAGTCTCCCTCCCACATCCAGGGTGCCAGAACCAAGAGAAGCCTCTCCTCTCGATCCTGGGTCTTCTGCTTCCTCCCTCAGCCCTGGCTTGTCGGCGTGACCATTACCAAAGCCTTAACAGGGGTTGGAATTTCCAGGCCAAGGCTGGATGGCTACCCACTACAGGGATATCTTTCTGTATGCTGTGAATGTGTTGCTCTGATTGAGTGATTGATAAATGAACACTGATTAGCCAGTAGCCAGGCAGGAAGTATAGTGTAGCTGGGATAAGCAAAGAGGAGAATTCTGGGAAGTGAAAGGCTGAGTCAGGAGAGACACTGACAGCTGTCACCACCATGAGAAGCAAGATGTAAAGATACCGGTAAGCCATGAGCCTTGTGGCAAGGTATAAATTTATAAAAATTGGTTAATTTAAGATGTAAGATCTACCTAGCAAGAAGTCTGAGACATTAGGCCATGCAGTTTAATTAATATAAGCCTCTGTGTGTTTACTTGGCTCCAACCGGGTGCAGAGATTTGTCCTGACCATGGGCCACATGGGACACATGAAAACTTCAACTACAAGAGAACAATCTATTTTCAATAAAAATAAATAAATACATAAATAATATTTTCTTACTACCAAAGGTAAGAAACAGCATAAAAACAATAACATTTAAGTAAAATCAAAGTCTAGCAGAATATCCAGTCTTATAGTTTAATATCTGACATCTGGCACATATAAAGTTTTGGGCTCCAAATGACTTAGGCAGATCTACTTCTCTTGCTCTGCCATCTGCAACACATAAAACTTGCTCCAAAATCTCAGGCCCATACCACACAACATCCACCAGATCTGCAGTAGGCAAAGGTTTCCCTGCAACTGAGGCTTCACCAATAGCCCCTGGCCCTTCTTCAGAGAATCTGACCCTCCCATACAGTGCAAAGCAAGCTTCAACTTCTCTCTATGAATCCTTCAATTCTGGGATTTCCATGGTAACTAAGGCTATACCTTCACCAATGGCCTCTACTGGACTCTCACAGTACCAAGTCTCAGGTACATCCATCATCTCTTCCATCCTGTAGCTTCTGTGCCACCCAAACCAACACCACATGGGAAGGACACATTACCATGCTTGGCTGCCAGGATGAGTTACACCCTCTGACCTGCCTGGGTCATAGCTTTTGTTTGCTGACCCTCAGAAATAGTTCTCAGAATATCTCAGTTGGCAAGCATCCAATGCCAGCTAAAGCAAAGATTTCAGTTTCACCAACCTCTAATCCAAATACCACAAGAACAACCCTGGTAGAGCTTTTGCTTCCCTCTGAAACATCACAAGCCAAGCATTCTTTATCTCCACTTATTTCAACATTCTTATCTTCTAAGCTCTTATATAACAGCCCAGAATACTATGAGCATTCAATAGCTTCTCCAGCAATCCACCCAGGAAGCAATAGGGTCAGTCCCATCACAGCAACACCCCATTCCCCTGGCACTAACTTCAGTTATTGTTTGCAAATACCCCATTGACAGACCCACAAGTCAATCTGATGAAGGTAAGTCCTCCACTAAAGTCCACTCTTTGCAAATATGTCTAGTTTCCAGTACATTTGACAAGAACTAGCACATAAATGAAACCTTCCAGGGTTTATCACTGTGTAATAAACTCCCTCCACACAGTTACCATTTTCTTTTCTTTTGAACTTCTGATAGATAGTATCTACAGTTCCTACAACCCTCACCTAAAATCCCCACATTGAAATCCAGTAAATGATCATGAAACACCTAATTTTAAAATGAAATGAAATTTAGATACTGTTTAAGTATTGTGCCAGCATAGTTCAGCGGACCACAGATCACTGTGTATCAGAATGGAGAAGTCATTTTCTGCATAATACATATAATACAGTGGTAAATAGTTGAACAAAAGAGAAAATAGTTCCATGGATCACTGTCATGACAAGGCAACACACGGACATTACAGTGAGCTGAACTCACTCTCATTAAGCTGATACGAGATTGTGTCACTAGACAATGGTATTGTCACAGTCAAAAACTCAGGCTTAAATTAGACAATCACCATTCACTCCTGTGACAGGGCTTAAAGCTTATTTAATAAATTTCCAATGAAATATTTATAAGTGGATACAGATTCTAATTAAACAAGAGACATCTTACAAAGGGAAAACTAATAACTAGTCTTCTCACCCACACATTCTCTTTCACTGTTTGAAAAGCAATCATATGGAGCACATTTCTATTTGGGAAAAATATAATAGATGTTTGGTAATACTATAACTGACATAATCTAATGAGGAAAATGAGCCATGGCCTTCTCCTTTTACTGGGATAATTTGTAATATTATGTAAGGCTTCTTCATGTCACTTTTAAAAATACTTAAGGCCAGTCTTTAAGACACACTGCATTAGAAATAAAATGACAAAGGGTTAGACACATAGTGGAGAGGTATTATATAGCTTTTCATCACAAAATTACTGATTAATTGTGACCAATTAACAACAAATACTATTATGATAGCATAATAAATATAATGAACAATAGTATACTATAATAAATATTATTTTAAATATCATTTAAATAATAAACATTTAATAGTAAAAATAATAAGTATTATTATAATAATATACTAATGCTAAAAACTGCAGTGTTTATCAATGTGAAATAAACCAAATCCAATAAAGAAAACATTTTAATTATGTAGGGAAAATATTTTTTGCTTAATAGAGTTGTTCTCACATTGTCAAACTCATATGTAAGGTTTTGTACATAGAATCAGAGAAGAGCAAACCCTATGGCTCATGTAGGAGGGCAGACATTCTTTTTCCTCCCATTTCAATTTCCCCTGTCACTGGGAATCTGGGCCATGCTTCTTTGTTTTGGCTGGTGATGTCTCAGCCTTGCTTTAAGTAACCCCAATTGGACCAAACTATATACTCATGTGCTGCCTCCCCAGTAATACCCTCAATGACTACCTATCATTAAGCCTTTGTCCTTAAAACTTTGGCCTCTCGAATTTACAACATGTTTCCCTGTCTGTCCTGTCAGTGAAGCTGACAAAATAAATCTTGATTTAAAGAATATTTTTACTCTGTGAGGTACTTTTTATAAAGAGTGGCATGCATTTTTGCAGTTGGTTTGCCTGTGATGACCTTTCAGAGGAAGTGATCTTGATAAGCAATCTGGAAGAGAAGAGTTATCTTTTTTCTTCATACTGCTGTTAAAAAAAAAAACCAAAATGTCATGAAATAAAAACCATGACCAAAAGCAACTTGTGGAAGGTAGGGGTTATTTCATATTTTTTCTTATAATCCATCATGAAGGTGAGTCTGAGCAGAAACTAAAGGCAGGAACTTGAAGACAGGACCTGAAACAGAGGCCATTGAGGGGGATACCTACTGACTTGCTCATCAGGTTTATATTCTTATATCTACCAGGACCACTTGTCCTAGGATGATACTACCTAGAGTGGACTGGACCCTCCTACATCAATCATTAATAAAGAAAATGCCCCATTGACATGCTGTCCATATGATGGACATGCTTGCTCAATTAAGGTTCTTTCATAACTAATTTCAAGTTAGCAGAAAAAAAATTAAAATGGCACAAAAGCAGGTAACCAGCACACAAGAATCAAGGTAATAGCTCTCTGGAAAAATCTGAAGATATCTAAATACCTTACAGCCTAAGCTTTTTTTTTCTGTGATGATTTTCAGAATAGCAAGAACACAGATGACTATACCAGAGTGAAAATTGCAAAAAAAAAAAAAAAGTCCGAGAAGATATCAATAGGCTTAAAAGAAAAGAAAAGGAAACTCTGAAGTAGCAAATTCTATGGTGATAAATAAAAGCTGTTGTGAAGAATCTGCATGTCTTTATGTTCATCAGAAGAAAGCCACAATGTGAACTAATGATGTTTATGTAATATGGTAACTTTCAAATTCCTTATTTATACTGCTGAGATAGACAGCACTTTATTATGCCATGATAAGAAAATTAGATATACCAAATGGACTGCTTATTTGTGACAGTAGATATATTGTAACTGGTAGTCATCATTATTAGTATTGTTATTACAATTATTAATACTAAAAGAGTATGTTCCTAAGGGGAAGAGAGAATGATCAGAGTTCATATAGCCAAATACTACATATGGAAAACTAGAGTGACACTATGTTTCTGTAAAGGAATTTCTGGGGTGTAGATGAAGTAAATGCAATGGAGGAATTCTGAAGGTCGATAAGAGGTTTTCAGTGTGCTATGGAAAGATGCTGGTGATTTGAGCTCCTGACAAAGCTAGCTCCATGTGGAAAGAGACCATGTGTATTCTCAAGTTAAAGAGAAGATTTATAATTAGGGCCACATAATTTGATCCAAGTACACTAATCATCAGAAAAATATATGTGAGAAGGTAAAAAGTCTCAGAATCAATGTTGAATCTATTTTCTTTTAACCAAAGTCTATGTTCTTTCTTTCCAGTATCCCATGGCATTCAACTCAAGATGATCTTCATTCCCACAGCAGTAGACACAAAGGCAGATTTCTAACTTCTCCAGTTCTATAGAATCATAACTCTTAAAAATGTGCTCAAAAATTATAATTATAATTTCAGATACTCAACTGTGTTTGCCAGCTATTTTCCTAAGCATGCAACAATATGTACAATGAATGTGAATATAGGTACAGCTATAAAGCCAAAGAAAAATGACTCACTGTGTTTGGGATCCATGCAGAAAATCTGGGTGTCAGAGAATATTTCACAAAAGGAAAATGTAAACAGTCTTGAAGCATAAATGGTACCTCCTCAATAGGAAAAAAATAGATTTGGGCAGTCACAGAGGTAGATATCACACAAATAGTGTGAACTGTACATTCTCAATAGGTCCATTCTGTATTTAAATGAAAGAGACATAAATAAAAGCACATTTGATGGTAGGGGCAGATATTCCAAGTTTAAATCTGCTGGTCCAAGTCATCTCTGTAGCATTGAAGATGTGTGAATTTGCCCACCTGCTGAGAAAGCTCATTATGATGGGTATTTAGGCAGGAAATTTGAGGTCAACTAAAAAGTTCATTATTGCTATTGCTCTTGTTTTTATCAGAAGAGAAGACTCTGAAGCAAATAAGAGAGAATAGTGTACTGGAAAAATATCTGAGAATAAATTACAATGTGCAACACATAATGAATTCTATATTAATATAGTCACCTGTATCATGATTCTGTTTTACTCAGCAAGCTTTGCTGAGAAGCCAGAAACAGTACTGAGAGTTGATTCAAGTTTAAGCATTTGTTAGGTTTGGTAATGTAGGCAAGGTGAACTTAAATAAAAATTATTCAATATACTAATTTTTTATATTTAAATAAATATTATATAATAAACATGTTTTGACATAGTTAATAACATTTAATAAATAATAATTCTGTAACTCTAAGCTTCCAATTTGGTTATTGAGATAAAGCTTAACTTGTGTTGTAAATGAGATTAGATCAGATCAACCAAATGGTTCACTGTGTGGTACCTGGTGATAACCAACATTGGTAATTAATAGCAGTGTCAATAATGCTATGATAGCACCTTTGAAATGGAATGACAGACCACCCACCAGACTTCAGAAGTCCAAGAATCACAAAGACAGAATTTTGGAATGCTCACATAGTCATTGAAGTATCAAATATAATGGCAGGAAACTTTATTAGTAACCATGGAAATTGCATATAATATGGTTTTCTCATCTGTCATCACCCCATTTATTAACATTAAGGTGTGCTTTCCCATTCATGACCATCATAGAGGTCATACCTGCTACATGGTAAGCAAACTAAAATGTCTTAAATAAACATATATGCAACTTCATAGACAGACACACCTATGTTCAAATGCCCTCTGGTTAACAAACAGCAGTAATGAGTTCAAAGTAATTAGTTATGCAAATGTCCCGTAATGATGGACCACTCTAAATTTACATTTTGACTTTAACTTTGACGTGTATTTTTCATCTCAGGATCCAGATTCAAAATTACTCAACTACGAGCATGGAAGATGGGTCTAGAGGAATGTTTGCACCTTGTATAATATTTGATTAAGATAACATTTATAATAAATATTTTTAGGAATAAAGTTTTCCAATGCATTGTAATAGAAAAACATTAATTGTGAAACACAGAATTTAAAACTGAACCCCCTTTTCAATCTTTTTTTTTTGAGCTTAGGATCGAACCCAGGGCCTTGTGCTTGCTAGGCAAGTGCTCTACCACTGAGCTAAATCCCCAACACACCCTTTTCAATCTTTAAGGAAAATCTTAATATTCAGGAATATTTTATAGAAATGCTGTGTTTGTAAAATCTCACTTTTGAAACAGGCAATATATTTTCTTGAAAATATTTATATTGTAAATCACCACAAAATGATAACCTCGGTTTTCTGTAGATTTCTGTTTTTCTCCATCGAGAATTTTTTGATGCATCATTTTCATAACATAAACAAGTATATTATACAAAAAAATGTGACCTAAAAACTCAAACTATATATTTGTGTCCCTCAGGGTATCTTTCCGAGATGCTTAAAAATCAACATAGTCAAAGCTGACTTTTCTTAAGTAGAAAAAAAATCACTGAAATTTAACATCCTATGTCTGCAACAAAGGCAGGCCATTCAGCTGTCAGTCATTGCCCACCACATAACTGAAATTACATGCGAACATCTTTCTGAATGCAATTTCTTGGCTCTTCCCAAACAAAGAAATCTGATTGATTGCAATCATTGGCCTGGCTAGACAAGAGCAGAATATGCATAGCAAATTCATATGTATCATTTTGGTTACTATGGACAGAGCTAGGAGAAGTGAACTAAAATGGGAAGGCCCACACTGCGTCCCAAGTGCACACACCGGCTGTGGATTCAGATTTCATACTTCATCTTTCATTTTGATGTACATTCCTTTGGAATGCAGAACAAAATATATTTATAATTTCCAAAAGAATTGTTTCAGAGGAAACAGAAATGCAAATATTGTTTTGTAGCAATAAAAAAAAAATGTACAATGTCCATGGTCTTTGCCTGTGAATTGATGATCCATTACACAAAAATACAGACTCATCAGTCATATAAAACTTGTAATATTATAGCTTAGGGACTATTTAACCTTTAGCACAAATCTTTTTTATTTTTTCATAGGAATTTACAGCATTTTATTCCATTATATTTTATTTCTTTTTGTTTTCCCATTTTCCTGCACTCTGCCCACTGAAATATTTTTCTTTGGGAAAAAATGTAAAACAGAAGAGAATAAAGAACGTAATTACAAGGCAAAATAAAGCAAAGAAAAATGGAGAATCAATTCCCTGCGTAGATTTATTTTAATGTAAATGAAGGTTAAGTCCATACCAACAAAAGATTTTCTAAGAATTAGAAATAGATTGATTTTATTTTCTCATTGATGAGTTCTCCCAGATAAGCTGTACAGCAAATAATAACAAATAGACAATATTAAAAATAAACACAAGGAGTGGTAAGTTTATCCTGGCATTTTCTCTTCACTGTTGTAGAATCATTCTATTTGAATTGCTTATGGGTGCGTCACTGGCAGCATGTAAAGAGAAGAAAACTGAAAGTTCTAAGTTATTTGAAAAAAAAAAAGACAAAGGGGAGACTTGACAGGTTTCATTTCATAAATAATCTGATATCAATAACAAGTTTGAAGACTGTGTTGCTGTATTTGACGAAGATTGTTAAATAGTTCTGTGAACAGATTTTATATATTGTTCACAGGCAACGTGTCTTTTCTTTTCATTCTGACAGGCTAATGCTACATACTGTACACTTACACAATTCCAGCAAGAAATATAAAGAATAAAGTGTTGACTAGGAAATGATGTTTCTTATGTGCAAAAGGCATTATATCATCAGTTTGTTTCCAAATGCCATGATAGTTTTGCATTTCTATGTCATAGAAAAGTGTGAGAGCACCATTTGACTCTAAGTGGATTCTTCTTGATATGTAACCAGTGGCCATTTTATTCCGGAATAAGAGAAGGGATCATGACCATAAATGATGTAAGTCATTATAAGTAAAATTGATGTGTTTATCACATGATTGCATCCTATGATATTTTAATTTTTTATTAAGGATTTTTTTGTTCATTTTACATACCAATCACAGATCCCCCTCTCCACCCTCCTCCCACCTCTCCCACCTTCCCCTTGCCAACCCACCCCCATTCCCTCCTCAACAAGGCAAGATCTCCCATGGGGAGTCCACAGAACCTGGTACATTCAGTAGAGTCAGGTCCAAGCCCCTCCCCCTGCATCAAGCTGTGTCCCATCATCGGTAGTGGGCTCCAAAAAGCCAGATTATGAACAATGACATCATAAAATTTACAGGCAAATGGATGGATCTAGAAAACACCATCCTGAGTGAGGTAACCCAGACTCAGAAGGAAAAACATGGTATGTACTCACTCATAAGTGGACACTAGATGTAAAGCAAAGAATAATCACCCACAGCTCCAGAAAAGCTAGATAACAAGGAGGACCCTAAGAGGGACACATGGTTCACCTTGGGAAGGGGGAATAGAGGAGATTTCCATAAGTAAACTGGGGATGGGAGGGGAGGCAATGGAGTGCAGGGATGAGGGATGAGAACATAAGGGAATGGGATGAATGAACTGGAGCAAGGATGGAACGAGGGAGCAGTGAGGGAGATATCTATGAGATTTTTAAAGCAAGCTAGTTCTTTGTGCACACAATGGGCAATAGTTCATCAGAAATAAATTAATATTTAAAATAATTGTTTTCCTTTATATAAAATGTTTTTAAGATATTAGAGGTTTTTTTAAAGCTTGCTTTTTATTGCATTTAGAGGGCAGGTTTGTAAAAGGATTTAAAGAATTGGCAATTCTCTGTTTAAATGAGGTTGTTCAGGAAGTGATTGAAGAAAACTGTAAGCACTTGAATTAAAATGATTTCATATTCAACCATGTAGAATGCATTCATAAAAATCAAAGTGAATATTAAATGTTAAATATACATGTTAAAGTACTATAATATCTATTTTTAAATTAATTGTAACAAATAAGTCGTCCTAATACCCCTGTGGTATTACATCTGTGGTGATACAACCCATGTGGGAGCTCATTCCTGGAAGAATCTGATTTCTAATTTTCTCAGTAGTCATTGACAACCAATAGCCCTCATCTAGCGGTAGGGCTGTATCCCTCAATTTCCACACTGGCATTCCTGTGGTAGTCTTTGATGAATTCTCAAACTCTTCTTGGACACTTCACAAGTGAGGCCTCCTTTGTATGCACTTCTCTCTTGCTATTCTTGTATTTCAAGCTCCCACAGAAAATCCTATTAATTGCAGAGCAACCCATGACTTTTCCAACTCATATTTCTAAGTACTTCCACAATAGTCCTTCAAAAAAACATGGTCAGGTCTAGGGCAGCAATACCACATTGTGGGTGCCAATTTCTCTTCTAGTTTGATTGCTATTGTTTTGATGAACATCGTAACCAAAATAAATTCAAGGGGGACAATTTACAGGACATACAAGCTTTGCATCACAAGTGTCGTTTAGATGTTATGTTTGTCTGAAAAATCAAGGCATTCTAAAATCGTTTCATTTAATGTTCAGAGATAAATTATGCCAAAAAGGTTGCATGCATTAATTACATGTTCCAGAAGTAGAGGCGAATGGGTCTCTGAGTCTCAGGCGTTGTTTGGCTTCAGAGCAAGTTTCAGTCCACCCAAGGCTTCAAAGTAAGTACCTGGTACAAATAATAATAATGATAATAATAATAATAATAATAATAATAATAATAATGCCAGGAGAACCAGCCTCCAGGCAGAACCCAGGGTAAGCAAAATAAAAACCCACCAATATGGCAAAGGCTAGACTTTTTCTATCTGAGGGGTATTAAAAGGAAAACACACATTCTCTTTTACTTCAGCTTGAATTATCCTTCTCTGATAATCCCTCTGTCTCTACACAATGTGTATCTTCCTTCTAAATTTTCTGTTTTCACAGTCCTCTTCTCTACTGTGCTCTCTATACAGTTCTTTCTTCCATCCACACATATCTCCTCAACAGCTATTTCTCTTCTCTCCATACATCACTCACTCACTCACTCACTGACTCATTCATTCACTCACTTATTCACTCTTTCACTCACTCATTCACTCACTCACTCATTCACTCAATCACTCATTGACTTACTTCTTCACTCATTCATTCACTCATTCACTAACTCACTCTCTCTATTTCCAGAACAAACTTTGGACAATATATGAGCTACATATTCCGGGTCACAAATCATGACTTGAGTAAACAATAAGAAACAGAGCCATGAGAAATCACAGTTTCTCTCATGCTATGGATGTCACATTGACCAACTGGCAATGTTTGGCCATCCTCAGGGACATCACAGAGAATGACATTGAAATTCAGGACTTAAGCAATAAACAGTTAGTTGACTGAATCTTGAGCCTTATATCACAAAACTGAGGTTTAGGAGTACATGCAGAGAGTCAATTGCTGAAAATTTATTTCTACTAAATTTGCTTCATGCCTGACCTTTGTTCCATAAATAGGAACCTGGGAATCTGTCCTTGAGCATTTCATTTGCAAGGACAGCTAGTCTGTTTTGAATTTGTTTTGTGGTCTTAAATCATCCAAATGTGTAAAAGGCTACTTTTGTGGCTGAGAACACTACTATATTCATATGTCAGCCTGAGCCATGAAAAACATTCCAATATCATTTATAATCACCAAATTTATACATCTTCAAAAGATATTATGTTTTTGACCACCCATAGATATAGGTGCCCCAAAAGTATAAAACATACCACCAATGAACTGTGGAAAGAACCCAGAGCTGTTCTTTTAGGGAAGAATTAAGACAGTACATGAAAGAAATTACAGACAGAAGCAACCAGTTTTCAGAGTCTGTGGTCCTGTAAGTCTTACTTAATGACATTACTTCATCATAGAGTTATTCATCTGGTGGGTCGATACCTGATTGCCCATTTGTTGTATTTATTTAATGGCCTGTGACACACACACAAAATATTTTGAAAGCAGTATTTTCTAATTCTAACATTACACCTTGTAATTCCATAGTAGAATTCTAGACTCTTACTTGGACCTAGTCATACTACATTATTGAATACCTAAATCTTACGTTGAACTAGTCATGTCATATCGAATAACTGAAGTAATGTGCATAAAGTTACAATTCTGAAGCTGCCTATTTCATGTTTTATCTCTCAGCTCAACATCAGGTACATCAGTTTTATAATCCTGTTAACCCCAGAAGGTAGTTTCTGATACAAAGTAGAAAACATAAGCATTGTATGTGTTACAGTAATAACTTCTGGTACTTTATAAAATGTTTAAAAGTGAAATATAACAAGTTATCATTGATTTAATCATTTCTTATGAGGTTGGATAAACATTGACTATAGCTGGTACAAATTCATTGTAATTTAAATTTCAAAAGATCTCTTTGTTATATTGTGATACATAATCCAATTTGCAAAATAGCCAGAGGATGATGCATAAAGCCAGAAAACATACTGAAGCAGTTTGTGTCCACTCTCACTATATGATGGTTCCATATTAACTTCTTGAGGAATTCAGAATTAAGGCTAGATTAAATAAGGGAAACCTCTTTCATTGTAACCATTTCCAAATAGTGCTGAAGAATCATTCTTTGGACAACACTGATTCATCATCTATGACACTTTTAACCTTGAAAATGTTAAGCTAAAACTTTCCAGAATGATCACTACATGGATGCACACAAATCTTCACACTGTGTTTTATACATGATTTCATGAGTTTTACTTATTGACATATGTCACATCCCCAAGCTCCTTATGAAACTCCAGTTTCACTAGTGATATATCACTGACATATCTATATCTCTATATCTCTATATCTATATAGAGATATAGAGAGAGTACAATAAATCAGTTGCACAACCATATTTTCAATTTTCTGAAGGGTATGTTTTCATTATACCTTATATTATTTATTTTTTTCTGTATCTATTTTTCTTCATTTAATAACATCTCCTAAAATTATAATTTAAAACATGGATTAATTATGAGAAGGTTTTCCTAGGGGAAGCAATTCCTTGTCAAAACAGCAGAGACAATGTTTATTTCAATCTGAACATAAACTCTTTTAGTTTTCTCTCTTTTTCTTAGTTCATTAAGTTTTTCAGGAAATGCCTATTCTTAATATATAGTTTATCTCTACTGCTATATCTTCTTATAAAAAAGTATTCTGATTTGTTTTTTGTATATGTTGTTTGCATATTAAGTGTGTAATCATATTTTCAGATCTGTTGAATTGCAATGGCTTTTCAATTTTTCTTAAATATTATTACCATCTTTATCTTGATTTAATTTCAATACATTTGTTTTTCTCAGGATAATTAGAAAAGTATTGTTTAAATTTAAAAGAAATTCATAAATAAAATCACAAATTGCACACATCTTTAGTTTCACTGCCAAAGGGAAGAGGCCAGCAGAAATTATAATAGTGACAGACTAGAAAACAACTAGTGATTAGCTCTTCACCATTACTGCAATATTAGTTATTGGTTTCCAGTTTTTATCTCTTCCAATTTTCCAGATAAACTACAGTAGCTAGAGTTTGACTTTCATTATTTTTTTTAACTGTTGGTTCAAAATTATTTGAATCTCTACTTAAAAAAAAGAATATATTTTAATTTGAAGTGGAACACAATTCTCATATCTTTGACCTCTAATTTTCTGAATTAATCTCCATGGTCTATAAACCATATATCATAGATTAGTTAAACTGTTGCTTATTTGATGATGGGTGAAATCTATATTCCTCTGTGTGTAGAAGGGATTCATTTCCAGAAAATAGAGATCATTATTACATCCAACAAATAGACACACAATTGAGACCAACAGATGATGGGGAACCAAATTTCAGTATATTCATCTACAATAGAACTCCTGCATCTAAGACTCAAGGAACATTGAGGAAGAGAAAGTAGGAATATTGTGAGAGCCAGAAAACTAATAAATATGCTGTGAGATTGTATCTCTTAGAAATGACTATTTAAATAAGATATCAAAGGTGAAAATGCTAATAAAGATGCTAAGGAGAAAATATTTCATAAGATAAGCACTGCGGGATAAAGAACTGCAGGAAACTAAAGGCTGCTAGGAGGGGGAAAGTTCGTGTTTTCAAAGGATGCCATTACAAATGGCACAGCCTTGACATCATGTACACACAGACAGAAATCAAGGACTATACCATTACAAATGGCACAGCCTTGACATCATGTACACACAGACAGAAATCAAGGACTCAGTGAACTGCAATTAAATGTGTGTGTGTGTGTGTGTGTGTGTGTGTGTGTGTGTGTGTGTAACAATAATAATCAAAGAAAAATAGGCTATCAATTTAGAAAGATTATGGAGATGCATTGAGGAGACATGAGAGTGGTTGGAGGGAGGGAAAGTAAGAAGGTAACTGATATAATGCTTTTTAATAAAAATACTTTGAAAAGAAAATTGAAATAATGTAGTCAAACATACAAGGCAAGTTCACAAACTTAAAATATAATTAATGATACTTTGACAATAATAGGATGCAATCCATTTAAAATATAACTATCACTAATAACATTATTGTGAGGAAATTTTGAAATGATCTGCCATTCATTTGAAAATTATTAAAAACCAAGAGTATAAATACTTCAAAAATAACAACATCTACATACTGTTTTGGATTATATTGTATTTGTTGTGAACACAGGATTATACTAGATTTCTACATTTTGTTGTTATTGTTATCTAGTGGGATAAAGGCAAAATCTTCAATTTTATTGAAAAAAAAATTAATAAGAGCATAGACTTTAGAATACACAATTATCCCCAAGATTTAAAGTAGGTGTTAACAACTAATTTAGGCCAAAATTTCTGTATAACTGAGATGTCCTAATTGGTTTCTTGGACACAGAGGAAAATGATCAAGCCATTACAAAGTCTCCAAATAGGAAAATCAAAAGAACCACATCAGAAATGAAGTACATTTGGTAAACATTCATTAGAGCCAGTGAAAAAAAAAAAGTCTGCTAATGATCCTAAATAGAGCTGTATGGCCACCCAAAAAAAATTAGTTTTTAAATATGCATTTCCGTTTTCTTTTAAAATGTAAATAAGTAGCTTTTTGACATAAATAAATTTTATCTTATACATTCAGACAACAAAAAAACTAAAGTAGTCTTTAGGTTAATTAGATTTCTATTTTTATATATTAAACATCATAGAGTCTTTATTGTCTCTTACTTGGCTTGTAAAATATGACTAAGATGTGAAAAGAACTCTTCTTGAAATTCTGTCGTATTAGTGGTTGGACCTCAATAGACTCTTGCTAATCCATTCTGAAATCAAGCATCTTAAAATTACAGTAACAAACTACTGTGTTGTGCTTTTCTCTTAAAATACTGTTAGCTCTTTTTTTCTGCCTTAGTTTAGTGTAATACAAGACCCAATACATAAGTAACTCAATTTCTTTGTTATCATATAAATAATGTATGTAATTTATGCTATGGCCTCTCTTAACTTTACAGATATTTTTTGAAATTTAGGATTCTCTTTAAGCCAATGTGCACAGTAAACAAACATGTGAGCACATGAAAAGCATAGATAAAAAGAGGCTTTGGGCCAGGCAGTGTTGGTGCATGCCTTTAATCCCAGCACTTGGGAGGCAGAGCCAGGAGGATATCTGTGATTTCAAGGCCAGCCTGGTCTACAAAGTGAGATCCAGGAGAGTCACAAAGCTACATAGAGAAACCCTGTCTCGAAAAAGAAAAAAAGACAAGAAAAAAGAAAACAAAAGAAAGAAAAAGAGGCTTTGTAGTCAACCTGTCAACCACAGAAAAATCTACTTCAGAGGCATGACTCACCTAGTGGTCTTGTACTATTGTCTTTGGAAAATGTCTTAATGTAAACACGACCCTGTCACTCAGAGTATTTATGCAAGATGACAGAAGGCAATTGGAAAAATTGCTACTCAATCTCTGCTATGCACAATTCTTTTCTTCCAGTGCCTCCTGGAAAAATTTTATTTTTGCTCACCAAGTATGTACTGTGCTATTTTAATTACTGTATGTTTATCACTGAATAAAGCAGAGATGTTCCTGCCCTTTTGTGCTACCAGTCCAAGACAAAAGAAAAATAACCAAGCGAACCAGTAAGTCTACAGAAGTCACTCAATAACGACTATATTGTAATATATCTTACTGACATAACTTTGTAAATACCACACCAAACATTTTTCTAACTTTATGACACAATTCAACAATGATAGAAAAATATTATTATGTCTTTAACTTCAATGATTTTTCTCCATTAATCTCAGCAATTTGTGTTAAATTATAGGTTGAAACAATATGAGATGACAAGGAACAATTTTAAAGAACAAAATTCTGGACAGTTCCGGTTTTATATAGTTCTTGCATAATGATGTTCTGTTTTATTGAGTACTCACAATAGAAACAGTCTAGCACTGTCTGAATACAATCTTTCTTTGTGGATTTTCATCCTAATAAAACATATGTTTTCATGCAGTGTACACACTATGATATGGAAGGTATTTGTACTTATTCTTATGCCACTAAATAGTAAATTGCTCTATCAGTCATCCTGTTTGTAAAGATGCTTGTGTGTGAAGCTGGAGTTGAGGTTCAGTCTATTAGTCAAGTGGAAAGAATCCTCGAGAGTGATATTATCCTCATTCCCACTACTAAACAGAATAGACAAAAGTGATTTTTCAGTTGGATGATGCAGCTGGGACCTTTAGAGAATAACAGCACACAAGATACATAAAGTGGAGGACTGAGCAATATCCTTCAGTGAATACAGGGTGTAGAAGGCTAATTGAGTGTTCATGCACGACCAATCAAATCAGATCATTTAATAATATATACAGTAGTGTAAGCATCTAGAACTTCAGAACAAAGCTTGAACTTGCAACAGGGTTATCTCTGAATAAAAGATGAATAGCATGCTTCCAATTTTTAGATCACCCCATATTAATGGTTTCATATCATGTTTAAAATCATGTTAGACACATTTCAAAAAAAGGTTACCAATTTATGTCTTCATCAGAAAAATTCTCTAAAATTAAATTTTAATTAAACAGTAGTGGAAGGGAGTAGTAGGAAGATTTTTAAGCAAAAATCATGTAATTATCATTTACACAAGAATGAAAAAAATATGCACACACACAATTGACATGAAATCATTCTAGTTTCTATGCTGAGGTAATTTATGTACAGAAGTTTTAAAAATTAAAATACCCAAGGACTGAACATAGTCCACATACCTACAAAGTAAACTATCAAGTACAGAAGTATCTGCATGTAAGTTATGCTGTATATGTGAAATATGTATTACTTATAAGTGTCTTTCTAATATATTCAGGTATGCATAATTGATAAATCCTACTCATGAAGGCAATGCAGCAACACTAAAACCTTTATTATGAATAAAATAAATATTAAGATTGTAGAAATACAAGAAACAGGAGAAATAAAAAGATTATTTATCCACATCAATTTATGCTCAGATTGAAACTATCGGATAAAAATAGAGGGATGGTATCTACAAGTTTCCTCATTATGTTATCCTAACTGAAAGGGCATTGATATTTACTCAGAAGAGGGTAAACAGAAAGGGGAAAGGAAGTCAAGAAACATAATATTTTTATAGCAATCAAATCAACAACAGTTGTGTTAATGTGTGAAGTTGTTTTAACACCTTGCAAAACTTGTTTCCTTGTTCCTACATTGATACAGACTGAGGGAAATTTGATAGTGCTTTTTATTTGTTTTGTTTTTTTCTCCAGTCTAGTTGTGGGTTCATTAGCAGAAACTTAGGAAAACCCTACAGCAAACCTAAACTGTGTTTACTCAGGGAGAAGAAGTAAAGTTTAGTTGGTTACAAGAGGGTGTGATGAAAATTGCAGTGTTAAGTACAAGATTTATTTATTCAGTAGTTAATTACTAGAAGGTTAAGACATATGACAGGAGCAAAGGCAGTCACCTAGCACCCCTCAAGATGTATTTGCAATCAATGATCTTTTCAAGGGACTCAGTATTCCAGTCACTGCATTACAGGCCAGAACAGCAAATAGCAAACTTCTCTGGTAACCACAGCCATAACAAAGCAGGGGATTAATTTCATGCCGACATAGGGAGCTCTGCTCCAGTCATACACTGGAGTGCATCTTCTCGGTACATTTGTTTTTTAATTTGGCAATCTGTCTGAGCCTTGTGTTTCAGGCACTTTGAGAGACCTGCAAGGAACAATTGTGAATCCTGCGATGGCTTCTTTCTGAGTGTACACACTGACTTCTCATCTTCTCAGAGCACTCATTCACTCACTCATACTGCTAAAAATTAGAGTAAGCAAGTGGTGGTCAATTCTGCTTGGTCAAGCACATGCCACAGTGCGAAACAGAACTCCTTAGCTGACTAATTCAAAACAACAAAAACGAAACAAACAAACAAACAAACCAACCACCTTGAGGTAACTTTTTCCATGCCTTTGAGGTTTAATCTTCATGGGAAATTTTCGGACAAAAATTTGGAGAGGGGCGAAAATATCAAGAAAGAAGGATGGTAATGAGGGGCCAAAGGAGATAAAGACAAGGGAGATAAAGAACCAGAGAGGTGTGGGGAGAGGAGAGGGAAGAGAGAAGAAAGGACCACGGAGTGGAAAGAAGTGAAAGAAGTTAATGGATACAGAATTGAAAATCCCTCATGCAAAGGGATCTTGACATTCTTCTTGACATGTGTTTAGAATGAAATGCAATATATTATCACAGGCATCTGGCAAACTTTTTGAAAAGATCAGCACTTTTATTTTCTTCTAGAAATCATGAGCACATGAAAAATTCAAAACTGAAAAAAATCATAATTAAAATACTCACATGGAGATAAAGTTTGGGAGAAAAAAACAGGTCACATTTGTGTCACTTTGAAGTTATTGAGGCAGAAAGGTATCCAGTGTTTTGAAGAATTGAAACATGGCAAATTCTTTACTTTTAGGCAAGCATATCTGGGACAGAGTTGAAGAGCAATTTGACAAATGAGGAAATGCATATATAATGTTCTACAGGCATTGTTTATGAATGTATTCACATTGAGAACCTTTATCTTCAATACTAATTCTGCATCAGTATCAATATATTGATATAAATAATCTTTGAAAACACCTCATAGGAGAAATATTACCTTATTTCTAATTTAAAAATCTAAAACCATTCTCACATTTCTATACATTTACAAATACTTCCAGGAAGTACATGTTCACTGTTGTAGTATGTCAGTGACTTTTATAATGATGTGACGCCATTTTAATATAAATGAAAACACGGTGTGTATCCCATGTTCATCTTCAGATCTGATTGAATCCATTGTGACTTTTGGCCACACATCTGGGATCTTTGAAGTACCTCTAAATATAAATGACAGCATTTTCGGAGGTTTCCTTGGAAATCTTATAAATATAACCAGTTTTACTTTGAAAATTTTAAGTGATAGGTATGTCAGAACTATTCATCCAGCACTTACCAAGCCTTAAATAGATTGTATGTGAACAAAGGTTGGGAACAGCCATAAAGCTTAGTATATTGGCTATATATCCTCTTCATACCACTTCCAAGCTTTAGATAGACCATTGTATCTAAAAAGTTAGAACTAATGAACCTGTACCAGAGATAAAAAGTTAGGCCACTTGTTTTATTTTCCTTCTAAAGAACAGAATTTGTTAGATAGAGGTAATTTTATCAAATGTCATAATGGGAGCCCGAATCATGAATGTTTCTATTTGAACCATAATTTTCAACTACAAGATTCCATTAAAATATTTTCAATGAAGCAGGAAAAACAGTTCTCAAGTATGCTATTAAACTTCTTTCATCACATCAGTTTCTATGAACTTTAAAAAGGAAAATGCATTTCAGTTGTATGAGTAGCTCTATTATCCAATGGGTGTAACATTTCCAACCATGTCATTGATTTGAGTTTTAGTTTTTGCTCCTAATACTACTAATATTAAGAAAGAAAATTGAATGTGTGGACATCTATTAGAAACATTACAGAATGACCAACTGGTCACCATTTTACATAGTATCCTAAGATTAAACAATCAAATTTTACATTCAAAATGGAAGAGCTATCCTGGGTTTTATTTTTTTCCACAACTTCCTACATCAGCAGAATTCATATTGAAACTTTAATGCCTTATAAAAACAAGCTAGATTTTTCAAAGATGTGTGTATATTTAATTGCATTTAGTTGATAATGGTATCTTGACAATCCTAAATTTAGTGATGTGAGAAACAGATATTGACATATAGGCTTTCTTTTCCTTTTTCTTCCCTCTATTTGTAGAATGAAAGGATGCTGTATCCAATCATGAAGACAAATAAGTATGATCTCAAGGGAATGCATTTTATTGATTATAATAAAGATGGAGGGGCAGGTTCAATTGGCTCACACTGCTTAGTCTGGACACAGATGAGATTTTGCTGAGGAAAAAAATGAGTCTGAGGTAATGCCATCATAAATAATTGCTTAAATCATCTCCCACTATGAAATTCTGTAAAAGCAGAAAGCCCATGACTACAAGAGCATGGTGAGAGCAGCTTTCAAGGTGATTGAGGGGTTTCCATTGGACAGTGGCTTTATGCACTATATGGCTTTAAATTCAAGCTGTAGTGCCCACCAGTTAATAACTTCTGATCAAAGCAGCTCTTACATTTTCAAGAATTAGAGGGTGATATACTTTCCCATCCCATTCTAAGCAGCAACACACTTAGAAGGAGGTGTTTATGATAAGTCACATGAAATTTTTTTTATTTTAGTTGTTACCTAAGTATTGAAATCTTGGTTGATCTATATATATATATATGTAAAAGAGAACAATTTTACAACTAATTTAAAGGCAACCACTAAAGTGTACAGCTTAAAGTTGAAGATTTATTCTTAAATGTTTTTGAAGGCCCCATAATAAATGCAGAGGAGATAATAGAAAGCATTTTTATGTTCTATAATTAACAATTGTTTCTTATTTAACAATAAAATGCTGACTTCGATAGTGGGGTGTTTTTCTTTTCCTTTTAGATACGCCATCCCATAAGTATGAATGCAGAACAGCTTTAAATTAATACTTCACAAAATTAGTGATTTTTCTAAAGTATTACTTAGTAAAGAAACAATTACAATTATTTAGAAAAATGAAAATTAGAGATTCTAAAGCATAAGCTGTCAGATCTCCGATTTTCAGCATTTGAAAGGTTTTGTTTCAAGTAAAAGATAAAGCTTTGGAATTTAAAATAAATATGAATACCTAAAATATCTTTCACACTGAATTTGTTGGATTATATTTTTCAAATAATTCTTATTTAAAATATTTACATCTAAAATGAAGGCCTCTTTTTTCTTTCCCCTCACTAAAACAATTTTCAGATCATATATTACAAATTAATATTACTCACATTAACACAATATCATGTATATAGGAATGTTACCTTATTCTTCAAAATATGAGAAGAAATGTAAGGATGAATTTACCCAAAGAGAGAAGTAACATCATTGTGAAATACAATGTCTACAAATTTTTCAATGAATCACATCTTTTTCATCTATTACTCAGTAAGATATTTTGTTGTATCATGCAGTAAATATTTTTTGATTGTTCAATGTACAGTAAGGATACATAAATTGTCTTTGCAATGTAATACTAAAGCTTCCTTTTATTTATTAAACCTATGGATCAATTAATAGAGAATACATAAGAAAACTAAATACAAAAGTAGCAAATATTAATGAAAATCTTAATACAAACAGCTCAGATCTAACATGAGATCCTGATGCAAGAGGTTCTCAAATTCAAGACCAGCATAGGGTCCATTAAGACATGCTATCTCAAAGAAATAAAACACCTTAGTAAAAAGAAGACCAAGAAAATATCCATAATTCCATATTTTTTGAAAAAAAAAAAAACTAGAGTATGCTTGAGAAAGACAAAGAATAAGGGCTGAGAAGAAAGAACCTCTTTGTGTTTAAAGGAAGTGGATCAGCAACATCTTTTAGCTTGCTTTCCACACAGTGTGTGTGTGTGTGTGTGTGTGTGTGTGTGTGTGTGTGTGTGTGTATGCAAATGTATATTTGTGTATGTGTAGTCGAAAGTTTCTCCAGTCCTGCAGACCCTGAGGTCTGGATGAATCTCTCCCACTCATGTCCCGCAGCAGCTTGGCATCAAGTAAACACACAGGGACTTATATTATTTATAAATGTTATGGCCTATGGCAGGCCTCTCACTAGCAAGTTCTTATAACTTAATTTAACCCATGCCTATTTATCTGTTTTACCATGTGTTCCATGGCTTTATCGATTCTTTCACATCTTGCTTCTTCTGGTAGTGGCTGGCATATCTCTGCACTCCACCCTTCTCTTTCCTTGGATTTCCACAGGCAAAGCAGCTTATTTTTTAACCATATGTTCACAGCATACAGAAAGACATCCCCCAGCATATATACCATATACAAATATATATATGTATATATATATATATATATATATATATATATATATATATATATATATATATGCATCATATTGACAATATCTATATATGTATTTGTTGCACTGAAAAGTTTAGAGTGGTAGACAAGTTCAAGAATGTATACCTCCAAAACATCCCAACAGTAGGCAAGCAATAGTTCAGTTGTGTTTGAGTAAGCCAGAGAACTTACAATCAGCTAAGAGTTGTAATAAATTGCTTCAAGCTAAGTATGAATTTGAGAAGCCCCAAAACAGTGATCATAGGAGTCATTTACAAACAGGCATGTTCCTCAGATTCCTTTCAGCCAATGTTCATGAAAATCAAGAGCAGGGGAGTGTTGAAAGTTTGGAGAAAAGGGGGAAAAAGCAATATATACAATCATACTGTAACAATTATGTTTCATATTTCCTACAGCCCCTAATAGACCGTAAGTATATATTTTTAAATAATGTAGCTGAGGTTTTCTCTGGTCCTGCCCAGCCCCATAGACCCCACAGCCACTTATAAAATAATCACTCAGAAGCTTATATTAATTAAAACTGCTCGGCCATTAGCTCAGACCTATCACTGACTAGCTCTTACACTTAAACTCAGCCCGTTTCTGTTAATCTGTAAGCTGCTACATGTCCTGTGGCTTTACCTGTGTCCAATTGCATGTTGCTTCTTTGATGGCTTGCTGGTATCTCCCTACTCAGCCTTCCTGTTCCCAGAATTCTCCTTGTCTGTTTACTCCACCTATACTTCCTGCCTGGCTACTGGCCAATGAGCTTTTAAGTTATCAACTAATTAGAACAACACATTCACAGCATACGAACATCCTACAGTACCTCTTCTTTTCTGTCTTATCAAACTATGGCATACAGGTAAAGCCACGCAACACGTGGCTTTAGCTGGAGTTTACTCCAGTCCTGCCTGGCCCTCGGTCAGGACAATTCTCTCTCTCCCACAGCTGCTTAGACCCAACTGAGTAAACACACAGAGATTTATATTGGTGACAAACTGTATGGCAGCAGCAGGCTTCTTGTTATCTAGGTCTTATATCTTAAATTAACCCATATCTATTAGTCTATAAGTTGCCACATGGCTTGTGGCTTACCAGTATCTTACAGGTTGGTACTCATGGTGGCAGCTGGCAGCATCTCTCTGACTCAGCCTTCCTGTTCTCAGAATTCTCTTCTCTGCTCCTCCTACCTATACTTCCTGCCTGGCTACTGGCCAATCAGCATTTTATTTATACAGAGCTATATCCACAGCATGTGGCTACATATAGATTAACAGAAAGGGGCTGAGTTTAAGTGCAAGAGCTAGTCAGTGGTAGGCCTGAGCTAATGGCCAAGCAGTTATTATCAATATAAGCTTCTGAGTGATTATTTTATAAAAGGCTGCAGGACTCTGGGTGAGAGATGTGTCCCAACCATGGGCCAGGTGGGACACAGAAAAACTTCTACTACAAATAACACAATTAACAAAGCAATATAAGTAAGTTGACAGGATCCTGTCTCCCAAATGTGCATTGTATAATTTGACTATGATTCTACTTAGTAGAATTTGGAAATTAATGCACTAATTTGCAAGAGAATTAATCAAGATTTTCAAACAGCATATTACATATCCACTTTCCAAAACTTACTCAAGTTGTCTATAATTATCAATTCACTTGATAATTATGCTATGACATACTCATTATAGGACATTGAAAACTGGTGACTATACACACATAGTATGGATAAATGAAAATATACCAAACACATAACATATATGACTGCTTTAAAATATATGGAATAGATGAGATAAAATGATACATTTAAGATTATATATCTTAAATAAAACTATAAGCCTGATTGAAATGATTACTCTGAAAGAGTATAGCAGTTCAATTCTGGCAACAGATTAGCTTTTTAATGAGGAAGGTACTTAAAGTTCCTGAATGCTAACAATGCCTAAATCTGAACCTTGGCTTCATAGCATATGTAAAATTACTGAACAACATATGTTATTCTCATCAGCTGCAGGTATGTAATGAAAGAGTTAAGAATATCACAACACTAAAAACATTGCATAATATTCAACAGAAATGAAAATACTTGAAATGAGGGCAAATATCAGTAACTAATAAAGATCAGTAACAGATATAAATATGTTTGTTATAGGGTCATGAAAAAACATATTTCATTTGAAAATTTTATAATAAAACACTTACATGCATTTAGAGTGTAAAACAGATGCCAGTATATCTGCCTTCTCCCTGTTTTGTTTAGTAATTGCTAAGGTCAATGATTAGACCATATCTTTTGACTTTTTGCTAATGGTTGTAAGCAGCCAAATTGGCCAAGGAAGCTTTTAAATAGATGCAATGAAATCTAATTATAGATTTCCAAACAAAAAGACTCTAAAAGGATGTGGAATAACTAGATGAGTCCCTATCCTGGTAGCATACTCCTCTATAGTCATGAAATACCGATTAGGATAAGTTTTGAAGTCTTGAAGGACAGCTCCTAGTAATTAAATCAAGCTTTAAATGTTTAAACAACACTTACTTTTACTGATTTAGGGTCTAAAATTAGCATCTGGATTATACTGGTCCATATCCTACTATCCAGTAAGTGACTTTATTATTATAAGAAACAAACTTTAGGGGATGAGGAAACACACTCACTGGATTTTAAGAAAATTGATTCACATAAACTAGCAAGAAATCACACTATTTCTTTCATTTTTTTAATGATTGAACTACCATTATAGAAATCAAGTGTTTTTCTAGGTAAGTGAAAATTTAACTGTTAAATCTCAAAAATCTTAATCCTATATGGAATTCAGAATATAAAAAAGTCTAATACATCTTAGAAATGAATAGTATTAGTATTTCCAAAAGAATATTTCTTTCATGAAGCAAACTGGGTCCAAAGCAGAGTTTTAAGTATTTTTATATCTCTGAATGTCTCATTGCCAGTGAGGGAAATTGCATTTTGGAATTTTGGTAAAAGACATCCAAGATAATCCAAAATAATATAGGCTATTGTCCCTGCCCTTAGCTGCTCCCTAGAACTTCAAGATGCTATTGAAGATAGCAGGCCCTTCATACACAAGACCTAAGGAATCCAACTGGTACTGATCTGGAAGCCTCCTCACTAAGGGCTAGTTCTTCTACTGACAAAAGACATTATGCAAGCCACCAAGGGACAAAGTACATAATAGTCCTCCCCAGCTATAATGCTGTGAATTATAAAGAAATTTTATGATACCTAAGACCCATCACATTCCTTCTGTAATTTTGAGCCCAACAGAATGTGCTTCATATGAAGAAAGCCTGGCTATATATAACACCACTTTCCCCATCACTGATAGTGTAATGTTGGAACAGTCAGCACACCGGTAGTGCCTGATATCAATAGCATTTTCATAAAGTCATGCCTCTCTTAGGTAGTTAAAAGTTTATGTCTTGTTTTTAAACAACTAATGCACACCTGTGTGCTGTGGATATCGCTCTGTGTAAATAAAGTTCTGATTGGCCAGTGGCCAGGCAGGAAGTATAGGTGGGACAAGAGAGAAGAGAATTCTGGGAAGTAGAAGGTTGAGAGAGAGACTGCCAGCCGCCGCCATGAGAAGCAACATGTAAAGACACTGGTAAGCCACAAGCCATGTGGCAAAGTATAGATAAACAGAAATGGGTTAATTTAAGATAGAAAAAGTAGATAACAAGAAGCCTGCCACAGCCATACAGTTTCTAAACAATGTAAGTTTCTGTGTGCTTTCTTGGTTGGGTCTGAGCGACTGTGGGACTGGCGGGTAAGAGAGATTTGTCCTGACTGGGCCAGGCAGGAAAACTCTAACTACACCTGTGCCTCTATCATTCAGTAGTATTGATTAGACAGTGCATCACTTTATGATACTCACTGTTACATTTACACCTGTTACGCTACCATGTATGAATGAATGAATTGATGTGAGAAAGGCTTGTGGGTAGGACAAAAAAAAAAAAAAAAAAAAGTAATTCAAATGCAAGCAAAACTGACAGACGTTGACACTTGGAGTTTATACCACCTAAATGGTCTCCCATTTTTATGTGGGTTTCCTTCACTAAATGTGAGCAATGAGTTTAGTATATTATTTTATTCTGCAATAGAATCATAAAATTTTTAAATTTTATCATTGTCTGGTAATACTGTTTTCCTTTAAAAATTATCTTTTAATGAAATCTATTTTGTAAAAAAAAAAAAACAAAAAACAAAATAAAAACTATCAAGTTTCCTCCCAATCAATTGCTAAGACTTACTATGAAAATTTTAAGTGTAAATCTAATACATAAATTTTTAACCTGTGACAATTCATTTTTGGAGTATCATCCCAATTACAAAACTCTAAAGTGTTCTTCTGTAGTCAGTTCTGAACAAACTTAATTCTGTTTAATTCAAAGAAGCTGAAAACAGAGACTTTGAGGAAGAACTAGAAGTGATTAATGATAGTGGCCACCACCTTTTGTGGCCCGAGATGCACCTATTCTCTTCTTCCTGTGGTTTTTCGTTAATATTGTACTAGGTTCAGCAAGACTCAGACTTGCTGGTAACAGGTTAACAGTCTCCTACAGAGAAAAAGCATCCATTCAGCTGTCAGGTCTAGAGCAGCAGGTTGTAGGTTAAGTTATTGCAATCTTCCCTTACATCCGTTTTCTTCCTACCAAGCTACACACAGACAGCTGATGGCCCTGAAAGAGAATGCTTTCTCTATAGTGAGAAGCAATCACCTGAGCTCCTTCTCCAAGTGTCCAGTTACTTAGCAGCATTCAAAATATCCTACCCATACCAGAGCCTACGTAGAAGATGCTGAGATGAATTTCTCAGACATATAAGAAGTACATTTTAATGTGTTATATTGTTATTACACTGGATTCTGTATTTGTGTATAAATCGAAATATGTAATTGTCATCTGATTGTTGACTAGAATATGAGAAAAATTTTAAAGACACTGCTGTTCGGTAAAAGCTTCCTTGACAATATATTATTTGAGTTGACAAGATCATTTCACATATACATTTACAAAGGAATAAAATATTTCAACTCTGTCATTCCATTTACATAGTAACTATCTTATTATTCAGACCTCTGGTTTTCATAAGTGAGAAATAGAAAACTTTTCACATTAGTCGTATAATCCCATAGCTAATTGTGATCAAGCTGGAAGGTAAATTTTGATCTGTCGATTTCAGCCCTATGAATTTGTTTTCTACATGTACTTCAACCACCTTTAGTGCACAAACTCACTTTTTTCTCCCAAACATAATTTGTTTTATAAATTGTGAGGTCTCCAAAAACTGAATCTATTTCTTGTTTTTCACTTCTGAGATAAAATAATTTGTTTCAGAAAACAGGAACTTTATCAGAAAATTAGGCGTTGAGCCTAGCCAAATTAAAGTTTGGTACCTGTGTTACAACCAGATTATGAAGATATTTTCTCAATTCCTCTTTCCTCCTCTATCAGGGACTCCGAGTCTTAACTGTGTATAAATTCTTCGTAAATGAAACAAGGAAAAAAGTTTAGCAGTGTGCTGAGTAAACAATCATTTGATATAATACCAGCATAAATACTTTTAAATTAAATTACCTAAACTGCCTTAATCTTTCCATTCTCAGTCCCCAGACTATCTTTGAGAAAAGCACTTTGAGTATAACAATGCTCATAATATGCTTGTTATTACCAGTGCTAAAAATCCTTACAAGTAATGAAAGCTCACAGTGCTTCTGTTTGCTAAGAAATAACAGCATGAATTGAATATTTTATGTTTACATAAATATAAACTGTCTGTTGTTATCACCAATTCCAATAAGAAAACAATTATAATAACTTCTTAAAGGGACTGAAAATGCTTAAAATATCTAAGAAAGAATTCATTTTAACATAATATTACTAAGACTATTGTTTTCTTTCCATAGGAAGCACTACTTTATATAACCTTGCAACATTTGCATCTACCACACAAAGAATTTTAAAAATGAACCAGAATTGGTAACAAGAATCCTGAAACCTCAAAAAATTAACCAAATTAATTAATTCTTTTTAAAATATGAAGGTTAATATGAGCACTGCTATCACCTCCATCACTTTAATGAAATGGATTAAAAAGGATATACAAGATATATAAAAAGGCAACAAGAATACCATGAGGCTTGTCAAAATCAACTTTTCTCACAATTTGAAAATTAAGATCTTTTAATCATTCAAAAATATTTATCCAAGAAAAAGATAGATGAAGGCAATCATTCTTAGCCCATTCTCTTACATAAAACTCCATGGAAGTCGCAGAAACTTCTCTTTCAGTTTTACTGATAGGACAGACACCAGGAGAAAAGCCAGTGAGGGAAGGCTCTCTAAATACCAACATTAGCATTACTATGTTCTTGTTGATGGCCCTTATTAGCATGGGGGTCATTGGAACCATGTTGTGCTGAACTGGGCCAGCCCTTCACTGGCCCTGGGATGGCTAGTCCTGCCCTCTCTGGATACTGCAGTAGGCCTGCTGGCCCTACCCATCAGGGGAGAGCTGGCCCTGTCACTTAAGATAGATTATCTCAATGCTCACCATAGACATGCACCTCACCTGGGAAGCACACTGGAACTGACCCTGTGCTTGGGGACTCAGGTGATCTTACCCCGAGGGAATGAGAGGAAGAGAATTGACACCATCCCCTCTTGTCTACCATGTGGTGGCATGGGTGAGGAAAAGATGCCTTCCCTCTCTGACCTTTGCTACCTTCTGCAGGTGAGAGCTGGCCCTGGGATCACAAGAGTGAGAGGGCTAGCCTGGTCCCTCACCAACAGCAGCACACAGGAGAATGGGCCCCGTATCCTGCCTGGGCTGTACACTAGAGCTGACCCTGTTGCCGGGGACACAGGTGAGTCAGCCCTGATGGTATGAGAGCAGGAGTGTTGACCCTGGGCCCTTTGTATGTCCCCTACAGTAAGTATGCAGGAGAAAGGGCCCTGCACCTTCCTGGGCAAAACAGTAGAACTGGCCCTGGCGTTGTGAGTGAGGGGAACTCAGATCTGAGGGACCAAGAGCAGGAGAACAGGTCCCACTCTTTGCTGTAGGCTGCACTGAGAGAGCTAGCAGAAGCAGTGCTAGAGAGCTACCAAGGTAGTGAAGAGGAGGGAAAGCTAGTGAGCTGACCAACCTAGCTACCACCCAGGCCCAGAACCAGGGCTGTAGGCAGAGTTTTCCTGTCCTGTCTATCAGTTCCCTAATAACTGACACAGAGATTTAATATCAATTACAAATGGTTGGCCTATAGCTCAGGCTTGTTACTAGCTAACTCTTACAACTTAAATTAACACATTTTATAATAACCTACTTTCTGCCATGTGGTGTTACCTCTCTTTAGTCTTGCACCTCCTGTTTCCTCTCAATGTATGGCTGGCAACTCCTCTGACTCTGCCCTTCTTCTTCCCAGTGTCCTTAGTCTGGTTCTCCTGCCTAAGCTTATCCTGTCCAGATATTGGCCAGTCAACTTTTTCATTAAACCAGTTACAGAGACATATATTCACAGAGTGTAAAGGAATATTCCACACAGGGTTATGAGTTGGCCCAGGCCGACATCCACCCAATCTATGAATTGTTAGAGCATGTGAAGGGGATGAATCCACAGATCCAAAACAGCAGGATCTCTACAACACAGGGCAACACCAGAATATCCAAGAGGAGTCCCAGTGGAAAGCCCATTGTTGGTTGTGTAGCAGAAACCAGAGTCCTCAAAACAGACCAGTGACTCATGGCAATGAATACTTGCAAGTAAAGATGAATGGACTAAAGGGTAAACTGTGTGCTTCAACAGGACAGACTATATCTTCTCTGACAAGAGTCTTCTCCTTTTTGTTTGTTGTTGTGTTTTGTTTAGGTTTTGGATTTTCTTTTAAATTTGGTTTTGATTTACGAATCGGTTTCCAGGGTAGAGGGCAGATGGAAGAAAATGGGGAGATAAGTGATATCCGAATGCAAGATGTGAAATCCACATAGAATCAATACTAGTAAAAAAAAAAAAAAAAAAAAACAAACAAACAAACAAACAAACTTCCTGACAGTGCCCAGAAAGACAGTGAGAACTTACCTTAGTTACCTGGACCAAGTCAAAGGCTATCCACTGCAAGCAGATTTTTCTCTTGGCATTTGCTCAAAATAACCATTGCCGAGAATTTGGATAACCAGAAAATTAAGAATAAATAACTATTAAATAAAAATAAATAGTACAGAGAACAGGTCATCAGATATGTGTGGAGAACATTGGGGACACAAGCATTTATATAATGGAAGACTTTGATATAGAAGAAGTCAAAGAAATAATATTTGTGTGGTACAAGAAGTACCACAAGTCCATTTAGGATAAAATGGTTTATCTTTTCATCTGAAAAGCTGAGCTCCAAAGTTAATTTTATGAGCACATGTACAACATACACATGTACATATACACACTTACAACCATTTTTCTCTTGCCTAAGAAACAACTGCAGAAGCCAATCACTCATTTAATATATTTATGATATTTAATATGTAAAATGCTATTCTATTAATACAAATAATAGAATGAAGGAAGACAATAGAGATAAATAGAAGTATAAGTACACAGATTATTAAATATTAGTTATATGTTGTAGACTACTGTCAACTGAGATTTTAATTAGAATCTACAGGCTAATCACTAACTAAATAATTCAAAAATTAATAAAGTAAGTGATAAGAAAGTTAAAACTGTATAATACAAAATCTTCAATTAATATAAGAGAGTGAGAGAGAAGAAACCAAGTAACAAAAACAACATAAGACATAGTAATACAAACAACCAAATGGAAGTTATAATTATTACTGTAAATAATTACACTAAAAATAAAATGGTCAGAGCTATGCAGATCTCTGAGAGTTTGAGGCCAGCCTGGTCTACAGAGTGAGTTCCAGGACAGCTATGGCTACAAAGCAGAACCCTGTCTTGAAAAAAAAAAACAATGTGAACTGTATTTTGTTTATGGCAGACACAGAGAATAATAAATTACAACAATAAATTTTTTTAAATGAAAAAACATTCTACACAAATTAATATCAGAGTAGACCTTAGAATCAAATCATTAACAAGGGCAAAAGCAAAATATTTTAAATTTTAACAAAAACAAAATAATCCATTAATAATAATTGTAGGACTCAATAATCCAATCTCAATAAACAGTAAGACAACTAAGCAGAGAATCTGAAGCTATAAGAAACTTGAATGATGCCCAATAAAGATGTAAAACCTTCTGCTAACCACAGTGGAATACACATTTTCTCTAGTACCCAAAATATTCCCCAAGATGAAAATATACCAAATCATGAATCAAGGCTGAACAATTTCCAGAGATTTAAAATCATACAATATTTTCCACAACAATTTAAAAAAAAGTAGTAATGAAGGAGGCTTAACAAATATATTGCAATTAAGCACTATTATCAACTAGCTCAAGAAAGAATTAGAGTGCATAACATATAAAATATAAAGAGTGGAATAATTAAAATAATATTTGCTCTTACATTGGACATTAAAAATAATAGAAAACTGAACACAGTGTAAACAGAGAGACTACCTGTGAGTTTAGAATGAAAGAGAAACAAGATAACAAAAAACATTAGAAGAAATTGCTAATTCAGAGCCCCGAAATTATACATCCAGGAAACATTATGTGGTCTGAAGAGTTTATATTTGAGAACGTATATAAATACACAGCTACATATACACATGCAATAAAAATTGATGAAAAAGATGCCATGAATGTTATGTAGAGCGGAGATGAGTATATGGAAGGTTTGGAGGGAGGAAAGGGAAGGGAGATATGTACCTGAAATACAATCTCAAAAATTTTAAAAAATACAATGAAAAAGCTAAAAAATTTAAAAATTGCAAAAATGTTGAATAAAATTGAATATTTTTCAGCTAGCTATAACATGAAGAAAGAAACAAGGAATAACTGAAATTCCTAAATTTAGGAATCAAAACAAATCAATGAATACCAAGTGGCTTGGCAAAGCAAGAATTTGTAGCTTATGCTGGTTCCTTTTCTTTTGTGGTGATAAAACAAGACAACAGACTTAAAGTTTCTCTTGGCTGATGGCTTTGGATGAATAAGCCATAACTGTGGTGAAGACATGTTTGGGGGCAGGGGCAGGAAGATGGCTAGTCACCTTTTTATCTGCACACAGGAATCAGAGAGACAGCAGGCAGTAGAGCCAGGCTACAAACCCTCCAACCCCACCGCAGAGAAGCACTTCTTCCAGAAAGGCTCTACCTGTTCAAAGTTTTATAACTTCCCCACATTAGATACCAAATGGGTAAAAAGTGTTCAGACACATAGACTTTGAAGGATACTTTCCCATTCACATCTTCATACTGCACTGAAAGAAAAGTAGAGCTGAGTTCCCAGCACCCAAATCAGGTGTCTTAGCACCACATGCAACTCCAAATTCACAAGATCCAGTCCATAACTTTTAAAACTGGCCATCTAAATCTTAAAAAAAAAAAAAAAAAAAAGGAGGGCACTCTGGTCCCATCTCCTTAACTTCATGTTAGAGATTATAGCCCTAACTTGTGGACACTAAAAGAAAGCATAAAAATCACGTGTTGGAAGATAAACCACCAAAGAATTCTCTTCACTATATGCTAGGTATGTTATAGGTTAATTTGTGGTGTGTTATAAATAATGTGTACAAATGTCATGATGAAACTTTTATTTAGTACTCTTAATGTACACCATTAAAATGAATAAGATGATTTAGTAAACATAAAACCCAAAGGAATTCATTAAAATGAGACAAAATTTTTAGAGCCAGTATTTTAGTTTACTTACCTGTTTCTGTCATACCTTTTCAAAAGCAACTAAAAAAAAAGAGAGAGAAGTTTTTTTTTTTCTGTCGGAAAGTTGTAGATATAGTCCATCTTGGCAGGGATGTTAAACAAAATGAACTTGAAACAACTGGTCACACTGCACGCAGTCAAGAAACAAAGGAGAATGAATACTTCTTGGTGATGGGTTTCATTTCTCAGTTTATACAGGACAGGATCTCTCCTGTCTAGGAAAGACTCGCTATCAAGATCATCCTTCCTACATAAATTAACACAATCTAGACACACCTATACACCATTCCCAGAGACCATCTCTCAGGTGATTCTAGATTCTCTGAAGTTGATGAAACTAAGAATATAGAGAATGTATCAGTTTACAATGGTTATAGGATATAAGATCAATAAGCAAGAATACAATGTGTTTCTGCATACAAGAAATGGCCAAGTCCCAAAGGTGAATTTATTTGAAAACTAAAAATAAATTAATTCAGGAATCATAATAAATAAAGAAATTAGAAAACATTGATCAAACAAAGTGTAAATCTTCAGGTGACAAAAGGAAGCATGATTGAAAAACATCAAAGATGTCTGAAACAAATTAGAATGAATTCTACACTGATGGATTAGAAGCCTTGGTGTATTAAAAATGGTAATACACACCAAATTAAACTATGGGCTTGATTTAACTGTGAACAGAGCTAGGTTGATAACCCAGAGAAATCAACAAGTGGATCCTAAAATTAATATGTAAATGAAAGAGATACAAATAACTAAAAATATCTAAAATAAAAGACCAAACTGTGAAGTTTCAGAGTTCCCAATTAAAAACACAGCTGGAATCATGACGCCAGTGTGGTATGGCATAGAAAATGTATGAATTCAATAGAACTGGGAGTCAAGTAAATCATCTCATTATAATACTAAAGTGAATTTTGAGAAGGTTTCAAAGTAAGTGGAGAAATGCCTTTTCATAATGTGTTGGTATGAAAACACGGCATAAATATCCCAAAGAGGAAAACCAGCTATCTTCTTAGAATACTTTCAAAATGTCCTCAAAAATTTGACTAAAGTTCTAAATTGGACACTATACGAATTGAAAATATTGTGTTTTAAATAGGCCCATTCAATAAAGTGAAATAACAATACCCAGAATAACACCCAAAATAGCACTCAATTAGAGAGTAATTAACAAGATCCAATTAAAATTGGACAAAACAATTTGCATAGATCTTTTCTAAAAATGCTCAAATGGATGATACACATTGCCAAACTATTCAAAATCGTTATTAATGGAGAGATTCAAATCAAAGCCACACAGAGGCATTATTTCATACTAGGATGGAAATAATCAAAGGGGGTTTGCTGATTGGTTTCTGTCAACTTGGAAATTAGAATCACATGAGCATGATATATAATACTCTATGTTAGAAGGCACCTGTTTCTGACCAACTTCCAGCCTCTATAAATTGAGATCCATTATCTATGAGTGCCTATCAGTTACCTACATGTACCACTATCAAATTAAATGTCAAGAGAGTTAGACTTTTCATTAAGAGATTCCCTTCTTCCTGTCTAGCTGAGTTCTCAAATAAAATGGATTTCCTTGCTTCAGCATTTACTCTCTAACTTTAATTGAACTGCCAAGGATGAATAGTCAGATTCAATAGTATCCAAACTAAAAATACAAACAAAAATAAACCGACTTACTTGTCCATTAATCAATGAAACAACAATATGTGCCACATATGTATATAAAGTAGTATAAAATTTAATGAAACTTTTACAATAAATCAAGAATGACACTTGAAAACATGTTAGATTGGGGGGAAAAAAAAACCTAAATGTGGAAATCACATACTACATTCTTACATTTAAGAGTTTAAAATAAATAAAGGCACAAGAAAAAACTTTTAAGTGTTTTTACAGGGTCTAGATTTCAAATGAAATGAATGAGGATGCTAACGAATACAAAGCAACTTCTTAGATTGGATGAATTTTTTTTTATTTAAAAAAATTTATTCATTTTACATACCATCCACAGATCCCCCTCTCATCCCTCCTCCCACTCTCCCACAGCCTCCCCTCCCCAGCTCACCCTCCATTCCCTCCTCCAAAAGGATATGATCTCCCACGGGGAGTCAGCAACGCCTGGTACATTCAGTTGAGGTAGGACCAAGCCCCTCCCCACTGCATCAAGACTGAGCAAGGCATCTCACCATAGGAAATGGGCTCCAAAAAGCCAGCTTGTGGAGCAGAAATGGATCTGATTGCACTGCCAGGGGCACCTCAAATAGACTAACCTGCACAATGACCTCCCATATGCACGGGGCCGAGTCCAGTCCCGTGCAGGATAAACAGTTGTCGGTCTAAAGTTGCTGAGTTCCTGTGAGCTTGGGGATGAATATATTCAGGCCCTCTGCGTAGGCTAGACAGTTGTTTAGTTTGAACTGTTTGGGGGACCTCCTGGCAGTGGAATCTGGATCCGTCTCTGGTGCATGAGCTGGCTTTTTGGAGCCCACTGCCTATGGTGGGACACCTTGCACAGCCTTAGTGCAGGGGCAGGGTCTTGGACCTGCCTCAACTAAATGTACCAGGTTCTGCTGACTCCCAATGGAAGACCTTGCCTTGGAGGAGGTGGGAATGGTGGGTGGATTGGGGGGAAGGCTGGGGGCAGGAGGAGGGAGGAGAGGGGGAATCTGTGGTTGGTATGTAAAATGAATAGAAAATTTCTTAATAATGAAAAAAAGAAAAGAAAAAAATCTACCATTGAACTAGAAAAAAGAATAAAAAAAACAAATAAAAATATAAAAGCAAAAATAAATACAATTAGGTAGCAGTAACTATTGCATAAATTTATGAACATATTAAATGGATTTGCATTGCATGTACTATGAACATGAAATTTAGGATTTATTAATTATATATGCATAAAAACGCATCTTCAACATTAAGATTAGTTTTAATATTTTTAATTTCTTTGAGAATTTTATACTTTTTTAAAATTGTATTTGTTACCCACTAAATCCTCCGACTCCTCTCAGATCTGCTGCCCTCAACACACAACATGAAATATTACATCCTTTTCTTTCTCTTTAATATCTCCCAGTGTCCAAGTTGTACTGCCTATCTATCTACTCCTGGACTTGGGGCCATTTGCTGGAGCATGATCCATTTACTGGAGGCTACCCTAAAGGAAACTGATTCTCCTTCCTATGAAAGCTATCATGTGTTCCTAACTACTCGGTTGGGGTGGGTGCTCATGAACTTCTTCCCCCTTCATACTACAAGGTTGACTAGCTTTATCAGCTGTGAGCAACCACAGCTGCTACAAATTAATGAGTTCAGTAGTCCTGTCTTGCCTAGAAGACAGTTTCCTTTCTCTACTCCCAGACATCTGGTTCTTAAAATCCTTCTGTGTCCTGTTTTGTAATGATCCCTGAATCTTACATGGACAATGGTACAAGTATCCTAAGTGTGGCTTCTAGGAACTTCACCGATATTTATTCTCTGTGCTTCTATCAGGTGTGAGTTTCTTTGTTTACCACTACACATTGCATAGGGATGGTACCTTAATAAAATCTGAGAGCCAAATTAATCTACACATGGAGAGATATGAAGTTAGGGAGCAGTTTGGTAGTATTTCCTTTTAGCAGAATAATAGTATTGCTTCTCTCCTGAGGCCTATTTGCTCCCTAACCATGGGTTCTTGGCCTGAATTAACAACACCAGATGTGCATTTCCTCTTCCATAGTGGGCCTTAAATTAAATAGAAAATAGTTGGTAACCACAAAACAATAATGCCATGATTGCACTATGGACCTATCAGTCTAATTCAGTCAATTAAGACTATTTTGTGTCAGCATTTTAAGAACATTAACTTACAATAGAGTAATGATTTTCTATTGACCAAAGATATAGAAAATGAAATGTAATGATTTTTACACCTGGGTCAATCAATGCTTATTACAGTATAATAAAATATATAATCATCAGAAAATGTATTCTACATGCTAAGGGAATCCTATTTCTCTGCCCTATTCCCTAGTTTTGATAGTTTTTATATGTATAACAAATAAAATAAAACTCTAGTCTCTCCTGCTTCCAGCAATGAAACTTGGTCTTATTTGAAACAGGTTAAAGTAAGTTATGCATTCTTGGGAACTGCTTTTCCTGGAAAAAAAAAAAAAACACAACTTTGTGCCCTATAGGAATTTCAAATTCAGATAATCTGTAGGATTTAGATGATGGTTATTCTAGCCCTGATTTTTGTAATAGCTTGCTGGTTACCAATAAAATCAGAGCACTGGTTACCTAGTCCACATTTCTGTTGTTGAACATAGATTTGTTCTATGGGTATTTGGTGTCTCTTCTGCCACAGTACTGTAACCTACAACTATCTTGTCACACAGCTTTAATCAGAGCTCTGTGCTTATCTGATTATTGTCCTTTCTCTTCTCAGTCCTATTTAAGAAGATCTATGATCAAGAGCAGTGCGAATTTCTTATTCCATGTATTTATCAAATTGAGTCACATTCATCCTGACCTTTTGAAACTAATGTAAAATAAGACTGAATAATTTCTCAAATCATGTAAAAAATAGTGTTCAAATTATATACCTATGATATTAAAGATGAAAGATGACTGGGATACTCAATTCTAAATCTACAAAAAAAAATGTGATAATATTATAAGTGACAATGTTAAGTCAGATGTGGTAGCCCACACGTGCTATCCTAGAAGTCAGCCAGTAGAGACAGGAAGACCAGGAATTCAACTACATAGCCATTTTGAGGCCAGGCTGGACAATATGAAACCTTGTCTCATAATAAAATGGAGGGAGGGAAGAGGAGAAAAGGAAAAGAAGAGGAGGGGAGGGAAGAGGAGGAGAGGAGAGGGGAAGGCAGGAGGGAGAGAAAATTAGCAATGTTTTTAAACTAATGTTTTTCTGAGTACTCACTACATATGTAAAACACAAATTTTTTTGTCTTTAAATTCTTCACAACTTTAAAAATAGCTTTAGCCTTGAGTTAGTTCATCTGGCTTCACAAAGAAAATGTTATTTTATGCTCATATCTATATTGGACCTACATATTAAAACATTATTTTAATATTTAATTTTTACTTAAATCTTCGAAAATCGTTATTTTTACACATACTATTTCAATCACATATGTACTTACAGCATTAATTGAATGATCAAAATGTATAGAGACATTCACATTTAAATATTATTTTGAAACATGAAATTTAAACTAGGAAAGCTAATAGTATTAGGAAATATTTATTTAAAGCATTTACATCCTTTCTTCTCTCAACTAATACTCTAATGAAAACAATGTCTATCCCTGTCAAAAATACTTGTTTTAGTATAGGCTTATTAGGTTCTCTAAACCATTCACACTGTAGCTGTTCAATGTGAGGCTCTAGTGTAACATAGGCCATTACAATTTCATTGTTATTATACCATCAGCCAAGATATCAGGGCATGAGGAAAAGATAATATAAAAGATGGCTAGAAAAGGCTTCACTATTTTCATCATGAGAAGCTCTTTTCTGACACATGTAATAAAGTAATAAGGACCTTTTGTTTTCATGGTTTCCTTTATGTTTACACAAATTAAACATTACAAATCTAAAAGGCCCAACATTCTGAAACATTTACATTTCAAAATAAGACCAAAAAAAAAAATCTCATGTGAGAATCAGCAATCATAACAAAGTCAACCTAGAAATAGTGTTTAAAATAATGTTAAGGCTGAGTATGTAATTTCTATATAATGTAGAAAAAAGAGAAACAATTTCATGATGTCCCCAAAATAAATCTGTGTGTATATGAAAATATCCCAAACCCCACAAATTCCATGATTTGAAACATTTTTCTGGTCCTAGCATTTTTGGAAAGCTGTATTGGACCCTATGACTAAAAGCAAAACTCACTGTTTTTAAAAACTTAAAAAATTAAGCAATGACTCAATCCCTTATGAAGATTTAGCAATAGTTATATCTATACAACTAATAGCTTACAAGTGATCAAAGTTTAGTTTTATATTTACATATCCACTTTGACTTAGGCAGAAAAAATATTTTCATAAGGTAAATAAGATTTGAGTTAATATCTATAAGATAGTGGTTAATAGTTAAAATAGAATCAACAATTCATCTATGTCTTTTAATTATAATACACATTAGCTCAAAAAGAGCAGAGTACTAGATAATATATTGGAAAATTACATGTATCTTAATGCTTATCATAAATAATATAATATTTGCATTTTTATTTTTGAGATAAGCAGTCACTTTGTAGCCCAAGCTGTTCTTACACTATGATCTATTTGCTTCTGTTTTCCTCTTGTTTGCAAGAGACATGTGTGCCTCCACACCCAACCACTGAAACTGAAGAATGTCTAAAGTTTGGAGAATATTATTTCCTTTAAAACAAACAATCTCATGTATCTGAAAGCCACTTTGTCTTAATATCAATTGTAGCAATCATCTGATAGATTGATGTAAACAATCCATTATTTCTAGCATTTGTTACTTAAAACTTGTTTGTCCTTGATTTCAAGTAAGAACTTATTCTTTTCTTTAGAATGTGAACGCTACTTCTTATATTTTACTTGGACATCTTTCCTTACTTACAAGTCAATCTGTGTGAACAAGATGCATTATCTTTTCCCCAATCAATATCACCTTCAGAGTTCCCTTTTCTATCTCCCTGTGAACTTTTGTCTCTCTCTTACTGAGCAAAAATCAATCCATGAGGAAGATCTATTATTCTTTTTGAGAGGCAATCTGTCTGTTTGCTCCATACTGCATGTTTTATTTTGCACATATAGTTTTTTAATTAGTACATTTGTTCATTGCTTTGTTTTTTATAGGCTCTTCACTAACATGTTATTTTTAATATTTCTTTCCTTAGTTGATTAGTTTTGTTTTTATCAGAAAAAAAATTTTGGTATGACAGAAGTTGGTAAGAATATTTAAGTAAAAAACACTTTTGTACAAACTGGTAAATGTCTTACCTAGAGTAATGTTGGGTGGTTCTTTAAAAAAATTTATAGCTTAAGATTTTTCTTTTTCTTTTCTTATTTTTTGGCTAATATTTTTTCTATTATTGAAGATAGAAACTTGTCTCATATATCTTGATTATACTTGCCCCTACTCCTCCCAGTTTCTCTCCACTCCCACTCCCCTCCAGATCCATTTTGTTCTTCCCCTTACTAGAAAAAAAAGCAGGCTTCTAAAAGATAAAAACCAAACACTATGACAAAATAAATTATAAGATGAAGCAAATCTATCATATCAAAGTTGGACACGGCAACCCAACCGGAGTCCCAATAGTAGACACAAAAATAATAATTATTCTTGGATTTTTTAAGTTAAGAAATGTTTTATGAATCTGCTTGCTGAGTTTGAGGCCAGAAAAAGGTACAGAGTGAGATGATGACTTAAAAAAATAACGAAAGGAAAATATTCACTTGGAGATTGTCATCACTGAATATGTATAGTAGAGTAAATAAGTTGACAATCAATGGGCATTTGACTTACTAGCATGGCTGGAAAGTAAACTAACCACTGCAAATACTAAGAAGGAAGATGCTGTGATGAAGAAGTGTTCCTTTAATCAGGCCTTGGTCTTGAATGAAAGCTGAGCATGAATGTAACATCACCACTGACATCACCTTGCAGAAATTTTATACTAGTAAATATTATGTTACTGTTGCCTTGATGCCTCAGGACAGAGAATGTATTTGTAAGGTTATTGTAAGCTCATCTCAGGCTGACACTGTTTCCCTGATTGCTGTTGTGTTAAGGAATTTAAAGCTGATGTTTCCAAGAATGACCAAAGTAATAAGCATGTTTCTTCTGGTTTGTGTACAAGATGTAAAACAACTAATTGTTGCTTTTACAAAATGAATTCCATTAAACAACTCCACAGCTCAATATGAAATGTGGAAATTACTAAAGTAGTGATTTTACACTAACAACTACAGTCAAGACTCAAGGAAGGTTATGGAGGAAGGCACAGAAAGCTTATGGGAGACAGGGTGATGATTGCTGGCATATAGTAACTCTGGGGTATGAAAGAGTGTTTGCACTCATGAACTAACAAAAGTTATGGTTACTTTCATAAGAACTATACAAGAGTAAGTCAATCAACATTGTAACATGGATGGGAGAGAGTTTCAGGAATCCCAAACCTTTGAGGCTATCAACAATTGATAACTTCATGAGGATGAAGGGTCCATTTTATTAGGGCAGTGCTCTGGGTAGATGGTGCATGCTCCAGTAGATAGCCCTATGCCAATGCACCTATATAAGCAGCATTAGTTGAACTCAGGGAGCTATTTTTTAAAAGATATATGGAGTTGGAAAGATCTGTGAGAAGCTAGAATAGGGATGAGTATGATCAAACTATGTTCTACATGTGTATGGAATTCTCAAAGAATCAATAAATAAAATACAAAAAGTGTTTTAAAAGTTAAGGAAAGAAAATTTGAGCCAAGGAATGGGTGGCTCTGTTTCTCATGTGTTCCCATGGGCTCTTTTCCTTCTTTTTATTTTGCCCAATTCTGATGTATTGTTTTTTTTTTGTTCATTTGTTTTATCTTTTATATTATATTGCATTTATTATATTATGTTTATATAGATGCCTGCTTGTTTTCTAGTGAGAGACAGAAAGGCGTTGATCTGGGTGGTAGAACATTTAGGGAGGAGCTTGGAGGACTAGAGGGAGGTTAAAATGCAATCAGATATATTATGTGAGATAAATACCTATTTTCAATTAAAAAAGAAAAAAGACAGAGAATTTGCTACAAGCCCCATCATTTGTGTGAATTTCTGGTTAATGACCCTGCCTCCCTCCCTGCTGCAAATCAACTAAATCATCGGTATTGTTACTACTATTCTTGTGGGCCAGTGAAATTTTGTTCTTAAGCTAGGCACACTGGTCATCATTGCTCTAGCCAATGTTACAACTGAACTAAAGGCTTTTGAAATTTACCATGAGTCTTTCAGTGAAGTTAGTGAAGTTTTCTTTTGGTGACAGTGTTGTTCAGAAAGTACCCAACAGAGACATCCAGTATGCAGTATTGCTGGTGGGAGCAAAAGTGACCCATCCATGGACGGAAGCATCTGGCTTCACTCTTCAGATGATTGACCTAACCATCCATGCCACATTCATGCTGGCTGTGACTGTGGACCAGATTGTCTCACAGCTCACATTATTTTAAGTTTGCTAAGTTGAAAAAAAGATGGCTCACGATACTGGTAGGAAGATGGAAGCTGAACTCACGTCCAGAAAAATCTGATGCTGCTGCCAATGTTGACACTGTTCCAAATAAGACCATGTATGTGGAAAGCTTCTTTGTCTGTTCTCTGGAAGGCAATTGCAGCTTGATCTAAGTAAGTAGTAGATACAAGTACTATGTGAGGTCTTTCAGATGCAGTTTGAAAAAGAGGAAAGTTGGGCCTAGAGAGAGTGTCAGCAGGTAAGGTTGCTTGTGCTCTTCTAGATGAATCCAGTTCCCAGTTCCCAAGGCCTGCAGTAACTATAACTCCAGGGTATCAGATGCCCTCTTCTGGCATTCATGGGCCACATGATATACACTCACATATACACATAAGTGAAAATAAAAATGAATATTAAAAAATGAAATTCAAATATAATCATACGGGAATAGGGGTGGAGACATGAACACAAAATTTCAGGAAATTCAGATGATGTAAAAATGACTGTATACAGAGCCTAGTAATGATATTATTAATTTTTTAAAGCACAAAATTAAGGCAGTGATGGTGGATGTGAAAAACTAAGGAGCTATAAAGCACGTAAAAAAGGCAAAACCAAATGACAATAGTCATCGTTGTAATATAAGTAAGTAATTGTTAGCAGTATATGTTTTCAGTTCCCCAGTCAATAAAACATGTGGTAAAAATGAAATGACAACGTGAACAAGAATCAACTGCATGCTGACAATGTAAGATTGATTTTACAGTTTTAAGACATGCTTTGGCTGTGTGTGAAAGGATGGAAAATTATTCTATGTAAATTGTACCCAAGAGAAAACAAAATTGTCCATACCTACATCAAAGAAATGAGATTTGATACCAAAAATTGTTGAGATAAAGAAGGATATTTTATACTTACAAAAGAATTGTCTTCAAGGAAAAAAAAATATGCCATAATTAGAAATATGTGTAAACAGACACCCTGGCTACTAACTGACAGATGCGAACCAGAGAGCCACAACACAGTAATATATAATGTTATAGCTTATAATTGAGTAATTGTGACAACTGAGTGGATATTAATAGTAAATGAACATGAACACTAGATGCTTGAGACCTAGAAGGTAAGTATGGAATATGAACACCAGGCAATAACGAAGACATATCTTCCTCAAGTACACAGAGATTTTCTGCAATAGCTCTTTTGTTTGTCCAGGTAATGAATGATTCTCAATAAAGTTTAAAGACTGAAATCATGCAAATTCTATTTCGCAGGCAGAGTGAAATGATACTATAGTATCACAAGAAGTAGCAAACTCCAAAAAATATGTTGAAATTAAACACCACCACCTTGAGGAAACAATGGGTCAAGTAAGAACTCATACGGAAATGAGCTTAGAATGGGCCTAGAGTTCTAGTGAAAACAAAACTATGATATTCTGGAAATTCTGAGATTTAACCACAGCAAGTATTGGTAAAGATAAATTTATCCCTGTAAATCTCTATTTTTTTTTTGGGGGGGGGAGAGGGGAGACGGACCTGAACTCAAAAATTTAGCATTATAACTTAGGGAATTAGCAAAAATATTAACAGAGTGCAGAGGTAACATTTGGAGGGAGGATTGTAAGTCAGACATAAAGCAAACAGTATAGAACATTATAAAAAAAAAAAAAGAGTCAATGAAACCAAGAAACCCAAGTACTTGCCCTGAGAAAATCTCTCCCAGAATCCTAGAAAAGATGCTACATCCAGCGTGGTGTATCTGAGGGGAAGGAATCTACGTACACCACACTCTTTCGGCCATTTACTTTATTCCTTTATGACAAAACCCTATCTACACAGCTTTAGTTCCATCCTGAGTCTCAGTTCTTCTTTGTACCTACTATTTCTGTCCCCTCGTAGCCCTGATAATAACTAAGTCCTTATGCTTTTGGTCTCATCTTCGTCCTCTGTTCCTTCATTCTCCATCCACCCTTCCTCTTCTCCTCTCCTGATCTGATTCACCTACAATCTATAAGAAACTTTTCCTTTCTCCTCACTTCCCAGCCTGAGCCATTATGCCTTACCATCTACAGAGTCTCTCTCTGTCTTCCTCTCTTTTCTCTGGCCATGTGGTTCTGTGTCTGCCATCTACAGAGAAACCTTGTTCTTTTTCTCCTCACCATGTGACTCTGCCTCACTCCTTACTCCACCTGGTTATGCAAAAAGTTCCTTTGTTCTCAGTCAGTTGCTCTGGAAAGCCACTAGGCCTGAAGGCAAGGGATGGCCTGAGCTTCATCTGCATAAGAAACAAAGCTATGCATCTAGGAGCCAGGTTGCCTCCTAAAGGACATTTTACCTTTGATCAGGGGCTTCAGGTGCCTAGCAGGTGGTCTGGTAGCTATTCTGTACCTTTCTTGTCCTTCAATGCTTTGTTTGGAGCTGGCCCTATCTTTGGATGTAGCAGATACCCAATTCAAATGCTAAAAAGGGAGCAAGGAGCTCAGAGGCAGAAGGCCCTGCCTACTTGACCTTATCCAAGTACTGGCACAAGTAGTGTACTCACACATATGCGTTCTATGGGAATTATGAGCACAAGAAATTCATAACGAGGAGCAGCAGAATATTAAAGCTGTATAACATCGAATATTCCGTGATAAATGGCTTCCCATTTGACAGACTCTTGGTTGGTCAAAGTATAGCTTATTATATACAGCCAGACTCCCTATTTCATATTCTTGTGGCTAGACAGAGACTTGTTTTTTGAAAGAAATGACTATAACTGGCAAACTGTTAGTTATGTTGACTAACAGAATAAGAAGACTCAAATAACTAAAATCAGGAATCTAAGTACTCCTGATTGTATAAATTCATGAGAGAATTATAAACAGCCAAACAATTGCACATCTATGCATTGAGTGACGTATTTAGTTGCCAGAAAAATGCAAATTGAAAAGATACAGGGAGCTGCTTTCACACACATTGTGATGAATACTTTAAAACAAAAAAAGCTCAGTGTTGGGAAGGCTGGAGAAATCAGAAATGTGTGTACCATTGTACTTGTATAGCCACTGTGGGAAGGGCCATTATGCTTCCTTAGCATACTGAAAGCAAAAATACTATATCATCTAGAAATTTCATTTTTGCTTATTCAAACATATATCTGTACAGATGTATCTGCCCGTGATAACATTGTTTACCATATTCAAAAGATGGAGGGATGCTGAAAGTTTACCTAGAGATGAATATGTGGAGTATAGAGTATAGGCAAAGGAAACTGTAAGGATTCTGTCCTTAATTACATCATCAGCCTAGGACACAGCCAAGCCTAAAAAGGCAGGCGGGCCCTCTGTGTCCCTCCCTTTCTCTCTCCTTCCCCTAGCTATCTTCTCTCTGTGCCATCTCACTCTCTCTCCTTCTCCCCCTCTCTCCCTCTCTCTCTCTTCTCTCTTCTCTTTTCCCTTCTTCTTCTTCTTCTTCTTCTTCTTCTTCTTCTTCTTCTTCTTCTTCTTCTTCTTCTTCTTCTCTCTCTCTCTCTCTCTCTCTCTCTCTCTCTCTCTCTCTCTCTCTCTCTCCCCCTTTCTCTCCCAATAAAGCTCTAGAAAGGTAACCATGTCTAGTGACTCCCCTCCAGCATGTTCCTCTGTTGACATGGCCGCCAAGCCGCAAGCAGCCCCAGTTTAACCAACAGAACATTATTCAACATTAAAAAGAAAGATGACTATAGTAAATTATAGATAATGGATGAACCATGAAATTACATGAAATGACATAAAGAAAGCAAAAATATTGGGCAACTCCTCCAGTCAAGTACCAAGGATATTCAAATCCATTACAGGCATACCATTTTTATGGTAGTTTCCAGGCCCTGGGAAAGAGGAGAACAGGAAACTGTTATCTAAAACTTTCTCTAAATATTAGTGATGGTTCCAAACCAAAGGGAATATATCTGTGCACTGGATTGTATACTCAAAGAACTGTAAAATGTTGTAAATTTCCATAAGATTTGACCACAATAAAACAAATATAGATTCCAAAGAACAGAATATGCAATTTAACTTTTATTTTACTTGCCTTTGCTTTTATTAGATACATTTCTGAATAATTAATATTACATAGAAATAAAAAGGACATGTTAATAATGGAGATACCTCTAGCAAAGACTTAATCCCAGTGATTACTTGTTCACTTGCTCTGGGCCATTTTCATTATCATAATAAATTATATAATCATTATATAATTATCTATAATTATAATATCATATAACTATAATTATAACTAAATGAACATCTCCTAAGCAACTACAATGTGCTGGGGGCTACATATAACAAAAAGATATTTTATTTTATTGGCTTTGTCCCATTCCTATTTTGGCAGGGTTCTCTGTTTTCTTATATTTTGACGCCAAAAAAATTTCCTCTTTGAGTGTAAGCTTTCTCTAATATTTTCCTTTTCTTTACCTAATTTATAAACCTTGTAAAATTTCCAAAGCTATTTAAAGCAGCCTGTTTATAAAGAATTAAGACCATCACAGTAGTTTTTATTTGCTTAAAAAATATCCCTATTTGTGTTTTGGCGCTGGAGAAAAGATATTCTCTGAAGCAGATTTGAAATTCCATAAGTGAAGAAATGTTAAATCTTGACTGTGAATAGAAGGAGTTTCAGAACATGCTTTAAGTGTGGAGTGGAATGGAGGGACAGGATCACCTGCAGAACCTAGAGCCTGACCACAGAAGCCCATTACCTGGGGTCCAAGGCCAGTAAACTAACTCTTACATCTATGTGTAATTGAGCTGAAGCCCATTTTGCTCAAGTCTTATCCAACCTCCATGGAGCCATAGTTATTTCAGCTCCCTGCTTCATTTACTTCCTTGAAAAAATTAATCCGAATTAGAACACAAACCTTGAAAGTCACAAAGGAAAATTTCTCCATGAATCTTCACAGGGAGGACTTCTGACCTAATGTAATTCCAAGCAGCAAAAGTATATAAATATTCAATAATGTGGCTAGGAAATGTAAAAGTGTGGCATATCACTGGTATACAGAGCCCATTATAACATTTAGGAAATTGAAAAGAGTGTTTTTCAAAAAAAAAAAGTATATAAAAGATATATCCTTGTTCCAAATATGGGCAACTGAGAAAATACTATTGAATATAAAACAACAATAAGGAAACCCAGAATTAAATCTGGTAATGTGTGAGATAGAGACAATGACTATTTGAGTGTTTCTTTTAATGACATAGAATAAATTATGTAGTAGAAATATTTACATTTGTGTCAACGATCTCTGCTTTAGCAAAAACTGAGCTTTACAAAACATGAAGCAGAAAATAAGCTGAAGGAGGAATTCATGGTCCTTGTGAAAATGTCCTGCATTGTTACTATGAAGCAATGGCTTCTCAGCCTTCTGACAGGGGTCAAGTGGAGAGGATGCACAGGCCTACATTTAACTCTCGGTTTATTTCAATTATGTAGACAATAAAATGTTACTAACTCATTTTTATCTTTTATACAGCGGAGGACATACCAGCTCCCTAGATAATTTCCTCTGCACAAGTGGTGCCTAATGAGTACTTGTTCAGTGAATAAGTTTCTGGATAGCATAAGGTCATTAGCAATAGGGAAAAACTTTCATGTGTTGGTAACACCATTCTTGTCAGCCCTTGAATTGGAAATTATTCTTTTATTCTGGCATGCATAACCTCAAAAAAGGTCTGGAGTTAAAAGTCCTTCAAGATTTTTGTCAAGAGAGATGCCAACAGTCTCTTGCTATACAATGTCTATGCTTCACTCTATCCTCAGCTGATAATATTTTTTTTTTTTAAATTAGAACCCAGTTTTCTTACTAGAACTTTGGCAGATCCAAAACATCCCATGAAATAGAACCTTGGTGAGATGCAGCTTGCCATTTCTAAAACTCTCCGTGCTTATCTGCAAATTCTGGGCTCTCAGAGCTCAAAGGAATTTACATCAGAAAAATTGTTCTAACTGGGTATTTTAAATGTTCATTTCAGAAAAAAAAAACTGATTCAATAAAGCTAAAATACATATATCATACTCAGTTTGTTAGCATTTAGATATTTATTGATTGCTCAATATATGCACAGGTACTCATATTGTACTTTTTTTTTTTCCTGATGAATTTTACCCATTCTCCCAGCTGCATATTTGATCTGATTCAAGTGTTTTTAATGCTGTGAATTTGTGCCAAGCTTGGAAACAAGTGTCTGGGGTTGGGAGTATACTTCATTAAAGAAGCAGGAGATACTGAGCTAAATGGCCTAAGACATGGTTTGAATTAGCAACCCACCTGAAGATCATCAACTATATGAAGCAGCACGATGCAGGCAGGATAAGAAGGAACCCACATCAAAGTGTCTGTCTTATGCTGTGTACAGTGCCTCCAGTGTGTGTCTGTTATACCAGTATCGCATTGTGGTCATTTCTGAAAACTTTATTGTACCTCACGATTCTGAATTCGTTCCAATACAATGGAAAATAATCCTTCAAAGAATCCCACTTTGCTTTTGACTTAAATGTATCTCTTTTGCTCTCTCTCTTTTTTTTTAACCTCCATTAAATAAAGTTCTAATATTTCATTTCTTCCCTTTTATGTACTCTCTTTAAGTCAATTTATTCAACAATACAATAGAAAGGGTGTGTTAAAATCTTTCGCTGCATATATTTCAAACATGAAGTGTTTTAGTTAATGCCACAGTGCTTGGCATCTAGTTGTTCCATGTATCTTGGAAATCCTGCCTTGGTTTCTTTGGCAATGTCTTAGATCTGCTAGCCTAATAATAACACGGAAGAGAAGAAATAAAACAGTTCTGAAAGAGAAAATAAGTAAACAGCAGGGGCTCCCCTTGAGAAAAGGACACCATTAAAGACTGCAAAAACACTTTTATTTTCTCGGTGATGGGGTTTGGTGCACATTCCTGCCCAGGGCTGGTGAATGTTAGGACAGTGATACTTGTTTTCATTATGAAGCTAAACTCGGTTCTGTGCTGTGTGTTAGAACAGTGATATTGTTCCACAGGCTTCCTTTGAAGACAGCTTTAGGCCTCACATCTGAGTTAATACTTCCTGGAGCTCTGAAATCAGCAGCTCTGATAATTTTTGAAATAATTTTGTGTGAGCAATAATCCTTGAGGAGACAGAACATCAGAATGCAGGAATTGTGGAAAGCTTCACAATGCATAGCATGAAGTCTCCTTACCCCATAACAAGGAATAATGCCTTAAGGAAATTATAAGTTTGTAAAGTAGGTGCCCTTGACTCAATTACCACTGACAAGATGACTTTGGGAAATATGTTTGAGGTCTCTCATGTAAAAATAGATTTTTAAAATTTGTTCATGAAAACAGATAGGAATGAATTTTTAAAAAGCATCAAGATAATGGGAGGCAACAGAAAAGAAAGATTACATGTATTTTCTAACCAAAAGGAAAACAAGTTTGGAGATAAAGTAAGGCAGGGTGAGAAGCACATTGTTCGTGAAACACAGGAGAGGAACCATGACCTTCACATGGACCAGTTTTCATGTTTCCTAAACTCAGCTGAAATGAGGACAAAAAGAAAAAGGAAACAGGAGACTTAGATAAAAACTACATGCAGTTCTCTCCACTGAAGGCCTGAAATAAGGAAAGTGGACCACTATAACTTCTTTAGAAAATATGGGCTGAAGGACAAGTCAGTCATTAGGATGTAAGACTCATGTCACACCCTATGCTTTTGTCCTGTGTAAATTAAGTTTTGCAGGAAAGGTTCTGCTCATCCCTTTGCATGGTGACTAGTTCACAGCCCCTGATTGCACAGTGTGATTGAATATCCACCACAGAAAGGGCGTGGCCTCCAAAGTCTAAAATATTTATTCTTTCACACTTGGTACAAATGTTTACTTACTGAGCTAAGTGGTGAGATGTAAGTAAAATAAAAGAAGTATTTTGGCAAAGTTGGACTTTAGTTACATCTTGAAAATAACAAAAATTAATAACTGAGATCAATGAAGTAATGACTTTGTGCTAAACAATATGATGCAATATTTAACATGTAATTATAAAATATCCATGAGCTGAATATCATGCTGATATTATTAAATAAGAAAACGAGACAAAGACTAGTATAATCTAAAATGTTACAGTCCAAAGCTACTGGTTACTCTCATGGGGGCCACATCTTCAGGGGTGTCATTTCTTTAGATAAGTATAACACACTGTTGTAATTATTTACAATAACTATCAAATAACAATACAACATGTGCACTTATGACATCAACAGTCCGACATCTGGGAGTAATACATACTAAGAATACATGCATTTGAGCACACATAAAGAGGATTCCAGACTATTTGTATTACTGGATTATTGTAGGTTTTAGAAAGGACATGAAAACGGAAGAGAGACTGAGTAAAATAAAGGGACTAGAAGGATGGGAAATGCAAAGGTGGGAAAGGGGTGGTATGGAGAGATAGTTAAATAGATGATACACTAAACATAAATGGTCTTTCTGAAGCCTAGCACTGTGTAAAATGAGCGTCTATCAGTAAAAAATTGTGAGGCTTGAAAGATGGCTCAGCAGATAAAAGTGCTTGTTATAAAGCCCAATGAAATGAGTTTAATAACCAGGAATCACCAGGTAGAAGAAAAGAACCAAGTCCCTCAAGTTGACCTCTTGCCTTACAGGTGAGCTGTAGGGCATGCATGGTCATGTACAGATGCAAACACATGGAGAAAGAAAATAAACACATGCAATGCATTTCTTTGTGGTGACCCTTTTTTCATAGTTTCATTTTTAAATTGTTTTTAATCAAAATATGATTACATGAATTTTCCTTTCCCTTTCCTCCTCCCAAATCCTCATGTGTACCACCTTGCTCTCTTTCAAATTCATGCCTTTATTTTCTTATATTTGTTAAACACATACACACATTCATAAATATATAAATATGACTGCTCAGTCCATTTTAAATTACGTATATGTATATGGTTTCAGTGCTCACCACTTGCAAATAAATAATCAATTTGAGACCTCTTCTCTAAGAAAGACAATTTCTTCTAATCTCATCATTCCTGATTTGCCATAGTTTTCTGTCTAGGACTGAAGAACCCTAAAATTTACCTCTTTCATGCTAGCATGTCTTTTGGTATATATTAGTCTATTAAATATATTATATATCAAACATATCACATTATTAAACATATTTTATAAATACATATTTATATTTTATATTACATTTTAATTATATATTTATGTATAATATAAATACATAACTATATTTAATATATATGTACATAACTTAAAGCTTTTATCATATATTCGGCTGCTTTAAAATTTCAGGATTTTTTTTCAGTCAGTAAATTGAAAAGTATGCTGTAGTATTATAAATTTGTTTATTAAACAGCAGAAAGGGGATATTCAACAACAGGTATAAAACCTCATGATTTAAGGAAAGTTAATTCGCAGTGAAAGATTTAACAGTGGGCTTGCCATCCTGTGTGATATTCAGAAAACTGGATTTCCACTGACATGATACAAGAAACAAGTGCTAGTGAGGCAGAAAATACCTGGGGAGCAAACTGCTCAGAAATTCAGCAGGCATTAGAGAACTGGCCCTAGAATAGGCGGCCCAAGGATACACATTTAAGGACCTTTCTCTGTGATGAAACCATACAAACCTATGTGGAAGACGGAAGACCCCTTAGAGCAATGGCACTATGACAAACAAAAAAAAGTGTAAATGCCCGGACAACAACTGTGTGGCGACTTCAGAAAATGTTGAGGACACAGCATTGGAAGCCTGAAGAGGTGTGAAAATACATTGTGAGAGAAGATGGCAGAATTTCAAAGAAGTGTGACAGCGCCAAATGTCCATGAACAGAGGAAGGGGGGATGCGGAAGGCCGAGTGACTTTGACAAGTACAAGATTAGAAGGCAAAGAATAAGATCAAGCTGGAAACCAAAGCAACACAGCTCCACTCTTGTGAGAACTTGTGGGCCAAAGGTTATAATACACACAGAAGCGGGAGTCGGGGAATAGATGAGAGTCCTTAAAATTACCTTTTAGTTTGGGCATATGTGCTCTGTGTGTATGTCTGTGTCTGTGTCTGTGTCTGTGTGTGTGTGTGGGGGGGATGTGATTTCAGAGAGTAAAAATACAACAATTTTTATTAGTCAAACTATCTCAATAAATATTAAAAATATTGGACACAGAATCTTCTGCATAGACCCCTCCATTAGGATTGCCCTGAAGCTGCTTCCTAGGGACTATCACCTCATCTCAGCCTTCCTCCTTTCTTTGAAACTTCTCAGATCGAAGCAAAACAAAAGAGCAAATGATATTCATAACAAACAAACAAGCCAGCAGACTGGAATAAAGCATCAAAATCAGGGCTGAAATTAATGAAATAAAAATTTAGAAGTAAATAAGTCATAGAATCAAAGAAATGAAGAGTTGGTTCTTTGAAAAGATGAACACAACTGACAAATCTTGTCAAATTAACAAGAAGAATGACCAAAATGAAAACAATAAAACTAGAGATTAAAAGGAGAAATATACAGCAGACCCTGAAGAAATTCAGAGAATCATAAACACATACTCTAAAAATCTGTATTCCATCAAACTAGAAAATCTAAAAGAAGTGGAATATAATATATAACATACCATGTATATTATGTCATAATGTAATATAATGTGTACATTATGTCATTATATAATATTATATATATGGTTTAAGAAAGTCAAATAAAGATGAAATAAAAAACTTCAGTAGATCTGTAACATCCAATGAGGTAGGAACAGTAATTAAATATTTCTCAGCTAAAAACACTCAAGCCCTGGTAGATTCAGTAAGGAATTCTACCAGATCATTACAGGAAAACTAACAAAAATGAAGGAATGAAGGAAAACAAAGGATTGTATCCCAATTAATTTTTTATGAAGCTAGTATTACCCTGACATCAAAATCAGATAAACACTCAACAGAAAATAAAGAAAATTACACAACAATATCACTGATGGACATAGTCAAATTAAAAACAAACAAACAAACTGCAAGCCAAATTGAAGAAGATATGACATCGAAGACATCACCCATGATGTGTGTCTGCCACTTTGCACCAGAAGGCATGCAGCTCACACAGTTCACAGTGGGGTAAGACTGATTACTACTTTGTTCTTTCAGTAGCATGAATAGAATCTTCCAGCACTGTGAATGCTAGCATGTAAGCATGAAGTTTCTATGTGAGTACTGGCCTGATATCTACATGTTACTTGACTCAAATGCCTAGTGCCATTATCAATAGGAACCTACAATCATGTTCTGGAGGATAACCAAGAGCAATGGCAATACCTTGTAATGTTTTGCATCTATGAGAGACCACTGGCAAGCATTCCAAAAGAAGTAGACCACTCTTGACAACAGTTTTTAACTGTTAGCCTGTGGTGTCTAATTGGCGCTTTAAGGTCCTGTTACTTTCTCTCTCTCTCTCTCTCTCTCTCTCTCTCTCTCTCTCTCTCTCTCTCTCTCTCTCTCTCTCTCTCCCCCCCTCCCCCTCCCCCTCCCTCTCCCTTTCCCTCTTTCTCTTTCCGCTCGCTCGCTCGCTATGAAGGGACACTAGCTCACTTAAGCATGTGGCTCTGCCAGGCCTTGCCCTTCTCCCCAATTCCCTCTGCCTTGCTACAAACCATTATATTACATTCTAAAGCTAGCCACCAAGGTCCATTCCCTCATTTGGCCACTTCCTCCTGAGGCTGACTACCAAAGTCCAGCAATCAAAAGCCTCCTTAGGTTCACCTATTTAGCATGCCCAGTTAAAATTAAACACACAGGCTTCCCCCTTTATCTTTTTTTATTATTATTATTTTTATTTTTTTTATTTTATTTTTTATTATTATGTGTTTTAATTTTATACATCAGCCATGGGTTCCCCTGTCCTCCTCCCTCCCGCCCCCGCCCCTCGCCCCCGCCCCCACCTTCCCTCCATCCCCTCCCCTCCATTCCTATCTCCTCCAGGGCCAAGACTCCCCTGGGGATTCATTTAAACCTGGTGGATTCAGTACAGACAGGTCCAGTCCCCTCCTTCCAGGCTCAGCATGTGTCCCTGTGTAAGCCCAAGGTTCCAAACAGCCAGCTCATGCACCAAGGACAGGTCCTGGTCCCACAGCCTGGGAGCCTCCCAAACAGATCAAGCTATTCAATTGTCTCACTTATCCAGAAGGCCCCTTTATCTTTATAAACTACCATTCTCCTATGTCCCACCTCTGTCTCCTCTCTATCCAGAAGCAGTCCTTTGTCTTCTAGGACAAATACCCCTTCCCCCTTTCCCTTGTCCCTTTTGCCTTCTCCCTCATCCCCTGTCTCCTTTATCACCCCATCCTAGCCCATTCTAATACAGACTTCCCCTTCTTCTCCTCTTAAAAATTACACCTGCAAGGTTATTTGCTGCTGTTTTTCTGCCTGAGTCAGAAAGCGGCCACTATGTGACGTAATAAACTGACTTTCCCACTTAATAAGCGATATCTGGTAAAACAGGTGTTTGGGTGTGGTTTGTGCCTAATCCCATGTCTAGTCTGGGAGGAAGTCCTTACCATTTGGATCCCCCCCCCCATATACGCACGCGCACGCGCGCGCGCGCACACACACACACACACACACACACACACACACACACACATCACAATTACACAGTACTAAGTTTCCATATAATTTTGTCAAAAGGATTTAGTATTGGTTATTCCTCTCCACATTTCTTCCTCTGCCCTACCTTCTTATTCTCTATCTCAATTTAGATCTTCAATTCTTTATTCCTATTTAACCCTTTATAACACTATGTTCAATCTCCACCTTACACCAGCTCCCTATGGTCCCTGACTAATGTCCTAAATTCTATGGTATTCTAGATGAAACACACATTCCAAATTTTCAAAGCTGTCACCCAAACATGAGAGAAAGCATGCCATTTTTATCTTTTTATGTCTGGATTATCTCATTCAGAATGATTATTTTTCAATTACTCTCACATTCTTGCGAGTCCCATAATTTTTTCCTTCTCTTGATAGATGAATAATATTTCATTGTTTAAACATATCAAATTTTATCAGTTGATAGACATTAAAACTGTTCCCACTTCCTTGATATTGTGAATATAACAGCAATCAACATAGATAGGTGGATACTTCTATAGCAGAATATAGAGTCTTTTAGGCATATGTCTGAGAGTGGTATACCTGGATTGTGTGCTATATCTATTTTTAGCTCTTTTGAGACTCCTCCAAACTGATTACCACAGGGACACACCAGTTCTAGTGAATAAGTGTTCCTCTCTCTTCACATGTACTCCAGCATTTGTTATCATTTTTTTTTTTAAATTTTAGCCTTTCTGCCTATGGTAAAATAAAACCTCATATTAGTTTTAAGTTACATATTGTTGGTGTCTAAGGATATTGAACATTAATTTAAACATTTCGATATTTCTCTGTTTGTATTTCATCTACTGAGAACTCTTTGTTTAATTTCCTGCCCATTAGTGAGTCATTTGTTTTTATAATGCTTATGGCATTTTTTAGTTCTCTGTACATTTTTAATAACAATCTATTTTTTACTCATTATTGAGGCTGCCTCTTCATTCAAATGATGGGTCCTCTGCATTACAGAGGGTTTTTGTTTTTGTTTTTAACTTTTATGAGGTCTCATGACCAAGGAGGCTTTATTCCTGAGGTACATGGATGGTTTAACACATGTACGGCAACAAATGTAAAAAAACCACATAAATGGACTTAAAGACAAAAATCACATGATCATCTCAACGGACATATAAAAAGAAAACCTTTGACAAAAACAAAAGTCCAACATGCCTTCATGATAAAAGTCCTAGAGAAGGAAGAAGTAGAGACAACATAGTTCAACATAAGAAAATGCATGTATTTGAAACCCAAAGCCATCATCATTATTGTAAGTGGAAAAAATTTAAAGCAACCTCACAAAAGGCAGAAAAGAGACAGTGATGTCCACGAACTCTACTCCTTTTCAATTTTTTTCTTCAGGCACTAGCTAAAACAAAGAGGCAAAGGGAGAAAATCAAAGTCAAACAAATAGAGAAAGAAGAAGTCAAATATTCCTATTTACAGATGACATGAGATTATAATAAGAGATTCCAAAATTCTACCAAGAAACATGTAGGAATAATAAACAAATTCAGCAACGTCACAGGCTTCAGAATCAACGTGCACAAATAATAGCTTTTCTTTACACCATCAACATACATCCATAGAAAGAGATCATGGACAAATACACTCCCATTTATAATAGCTTCAAATTTTTTCTAGTTTTTGAAAAAAAATACTTTACATTCTAAATCCAAGTCAAGAAACCTGAACCTTTACAAAATAATGACCTCATGATATCTTGGGCAGTGGAATAGCTCCATTTTTTTTTTAAATGAAAGCAAATTGATTTTCTGCCATTTAACTCTGTCTACAAGTGTCTTATTTCTGAACACCTTCAGAGCACAATGCAGCTCATTGTTGTTCAGAAAAGTCCATCATGAAAAAAAGAGATCTGTGATAGCTGAGACTAGGATAGAATGTGTCTGCAGAAGTATCCATGATGTGCAAAGTGTGAACTTGGACTCTTCAGTTCTTAGTCTCAGTATCTGACATTCATGTGGCCAGCATTGTGATGACTCAGTTCTGTCCTGAAATTTCACATGTTCCTTGGATCTTCTATCTGCACATTCTGTTTTTATTTTGCAGCCTTTAGTATGTCATCACTTGGGAGACCTACCATCACCTGATTAGGGTTCCACCCATTTCTCATATAGAAAACAGTTTCTTTGTTTGCCACTTCCTGGCCTAGTGCTTAGTATTAGACACTTGTGTCAGTTTACCAGAGGGAAAAACAAAACAGATAACGAGGACTTGTCTATCTATTTTTTAAGCCACTTGAAAAGAAATTCATCCTCTCCATGCTATTAAGTTCCAAAAGTGAAAGAAAAAAATTAATTATTCAAATATGTATCATTACACCATAGATTTCTCTTCTTCTGTTTGGGAAATGGATTTCCAAATAGCCATCTCATGTCTGTCACATTTTGATATAAGGCACATCTCTATTTCATCATTCAATGCCTCCCTAAGAAAGATAGATATGAGAACTAAAACACACAGTGAGTTCAATAAGTTTAATGTGTGTAGGAGGCAAAATGACAGAATAGAAGGTGTGATAAAAAAAGGTAGTGTATGAAACAATAGAAGAGCAATTTAAGCAAACTTTACAGATAGGCCAAACTAACAATCCAATGGAAATCTATTTTCATATTCTCTACTTTTATTTATGATTCACTGGGGCCCATGAATGATCAGAGTGAATGCTATATATATGCCCATTGCATAAAGCATGGAATGTAATTTTGTCATTTAGAATTATTGTGCAAATTTATAGCTGTATGTCTTACTTTATGACATAGTTTCAGTCATGTCTATGATTTATTGGAAGGTTGGTATACCGTATAACATCAAATTATATCATTGCTCCTGTGAGGAAATATAAATTTTTATAACAATCTGCTCTGCATTAAGGTTGCTGTGAATGCAGTGTGGTGACAATTGGGACCTACTCATACTTGTTTTATGAACCCTACTTGGCTGAGATTTATGACTAGAGTATAAAACGCACTTTGCAAATATGTAATAATTTATGTAAACCAGATTATAAAATGGTAAGGTAAATAGAGTGTTCTTAATCTCCACCTTTAAGATCTTGGTTCGGGTTAGCCTTTGGGAATTAAACTCCATTCTGTGTTCCCTTCAGATTGGTAACTGGTTATATGTAAAGATAATATCTGTCTTAGTCCCTGAGCATGTTAGTATATTTTTCCTGTTACACATTTGTATCATTATATTATACTACCCTTCTGTTAACAATAATGGGATGCATCATAGTGCTTCTAGTAAACACAGTGCCTTCAGATTGTCATGCACAGAGTAAAAATGATGCTTAATTAATGCAAACATATTTATAGATGGGATTTCTGAGTTCAGAGTACTAACATGCAATACATAGGCAGCAAGATCACTAAACAAATGAATGAGACACATGGTGTTTTAGCTTGCTTCCTAGTGCTGTGATAAGCTCCATTACCAAAAGCAGCCTTAGGGGAGGAAAGGGTTTATTTGGTTACACTTCCATGTCACTGTCCATCATTGAAGGAAACCAGAGCAAGAGCTCATGGTAGGAACCTGAAAGCAGGAACTGAAGAAAAGAATATGAAGGAATGCTACTTACTGGCTTGCTCACTTTCTTTCCTTTTTTTTTAAACAAAAACCAGGATCACGGAGTAACTTTACCAATAGCGAGATGAACCCTCCCACATAAATCATTAACCAAGAATATGTCAAAAATGTCTCCTGAAATATGTCTGCAGATCAGTCTGAGAGAGGCTAAGAGAGTCTGAGAGATAAATATGAAAGATAGCATTTATTAGTGTTAACACTAGGGCCAGGAAGGGCTGCAGGGATATGTATTTAGATCTCTCCCAGGCTCATCTGTCACTTAAAATGCAGGGACGTTCAGCTGTGAAAACATACACAAGTGATATTATATAGATTGAACAGGTTATATTTAGAAATATATATGTATGCACATGTAGTAGTAATGAGTGAAAAAGGAGACCATGAACATGAAAAAGAGTTGGGAGGGGTATATAGGAGGGTTTTGATGGAGCATAAAAAGGTAATTATGTTGTAATTCAATATTAATCTCAATAATAAGAAATATAGTAGTTTAAATTGGCCCGTCCTTGTTCTAACAATGACAATATAGAAATACAGAAGAGTTATAAACACTGGATAGATGCATCCTGATATTGTTTAATAGTTATAGTTGTTGCAAGAGTATGTATAAAATACTCTTGCAAAAGGCAGGTAAAGAGAATCTGAAGAGATTGCTGTAGTTTTAATATGCCAATTGTATTTTGTGAGTCGTAAAGACAGTCCTTTGCCTTAGACTCATACTAGATCAAAGTCTACTCTGTAAATAGACTAGGTTAAAAAGTAGAAGAAAATTCTTAAACTACTAAACAGTAAGGTAATAGAAAGCAAGATAGAATATTAAAATGCATTTTATTCATCAAACAACATAGTGGACTGTTCAGTGTTCCATAAGGTCGAGATGTGATCTGCACTCTCCTGGAGTAGAACAAATGAAGGCAGGACCAGAACTGATGCCCATCTGGGAAAGACCTCACAGAAACAGAACCAACGTGTGTCCACCCACCCAACCTCCTACACACGAAGACTATAAAGAGAAATGAAGACACCTGTGTACCTATAAACATTAAAGACTCTACAGGAGCAGTTCAATCACCTACCCCAAATGCTAGGAGAGATTACCTAGGCAGTCACCTACACCACTCTTGAAAGACTACACAGAAACACCAGCCATGCAGCTAGATAAGGGACAAGTCTGTAGCCCTACCCAGTTCCCGATCCTTCACTATTTCAGCCATTATATGACAATTTAAGGTATGTTTTATGCAGCAACCATGATTAGATTAGGTTTGACAATTATACGGTTTGCTTAAAATATGTGACATTGGCAGCAAGATTACAGGTATCTTTCCTGAGAAAATTGTTAGTAAGATACAAAGGAGCCAGAAAATTCAATTACTGGAGGTTTGAAGGAGGTCAAAGGTTGTTAGAAGACCAAGAAGCTTCCCTGGTATGTCTGAACATTGTCCCTGCTAACACCGACATCTGCAAAACTAGAAAACGAAAAAGGTGGTCACTGAACTCAATGACATTACTAAGAAGGTTTTCAGGTAGAATATTCAAAGTGCCATCTGGCATCTTTTCATCACCCAAGATAAAATGTCAAGAAGATCAATGGCAGAAAGAAGAGCTTAAACTGTAAAATGGTCCAGAATATTAGGATGTAAAATAAAAGTGTTCTTCCTTTTCAGACTATCCTCAAGACAACATAAAATGTAATTCCAAATAGCAAGTTTTGGGATTACAATGTCCAACATTAGACCATAAAAATTATAAGGAAGTTATTCATAAAATATTACAGAAAGATTGAAATCCTAAATATGTCTTCAAGAAACACCTTTCAGGTCATCTTCATAAAATAGTCAAACTATGAATCCTAAGGCTATTTTTGCCCAATAGTTTATGTGTCCAGGAAGGAAAGTGATGCTTATAGCTATGGTTTTGTTGGCTGACATGCATTGTATAAGTATATATTCTGCATATGTTATTTTATATATAATACTTATACATTACATGCATTCATAATTGTTGACTTAAGCTCTGAAAATCTAGAATACTGTGGTATGTTTATATACAGCAATGTAAAGGCAAGTGAAAATTTCTATAAACGTGAAGGAAAACATATAGTTCAGTTGCATCAAATTAGATAACATTAAAATAAGCCGTATCAAAATGTGAATAGCTTCTCCACCAACCCTGCCTGATGTTTGAGATGTCTGCTGTATGATCTGTAACCACTTTGGCCATGGTAGAAGGGGGAGAACACCAATGCAATTCATTTATTAAAATCTGGGAGAAGCCTAGAATACCTCTGACTATTCAAATCAATTTCTCCTCTTTTCCTTGTAATTTAAACCAGTTGTTTTGGTCACCTGACTCTTCTTCCATTTTCTCTTACATAAAATGAAGTCAATAATAATATCTCTATTATAAGTCTTTGAGAGATTAAAGAAAGTTTTTTTTTTTTTAAAAAAAAACTTCTCTGTATTTAGCAATGACAGAAATCACTAAATAATTTTGATCAGTATTGTTTATACATATAAATGGCTTCAATGTTCACCAGTTGTAATGACAACTCTTAAAAAAATCCTCTGCATTCAATGACTTTGATTCATCTTGCATCTTCTAGAATTCAAATTCAAGGGAATTTGTGTTTTGCTTTTCTTTTCTAATTGTAGAACTCAAATCTCTATGTATTTCTTGCAGATTCATGTTGGTACTGGATAATATGATTGTGATAATATTATTGGGTCACATTTTCTTTCCCCTCAGTACCTGAAAACTATGATCCATAGTCTATGAATTTATCTTGTTAGTATACTGAAGATAGACATCAACCTAAATTGAACAATTTCTAAAATAAATTTATTGATCTATTTGTCAAAGAGTCTTTATTTGTCCTTGAGATTCAATAGCTTAACATAATATCTTATACAATCATTATTTGAAGCCATGGTCATATAAAATGCCTATTAACACACTACATTTCAATTAATTGAATGGTACACTTCCCATTCACCTACAAGGGTACCATTGGATTTCATGTCTCAAATATAACTTTAGGGTTATAGTCATTAATTTAGCTCAGAAAATCAGCCCTGCTCACTGTACTGTTCTTGCTTCATTATTCCAATTCAGATAGGGGGTGGCTATGATGTTAGTTGCCCTATGATTTTGAAAATGTCAGTAATAATTCACCAGGATCTTGTAATTTTACTATATTGGCTTCTAAAGGATAATGCAGAATTAGGAACAATTATTTATTTTATGTTTTTCTTGCAAATTTAATGAAATTGATCTTTCATTCCTTAAATATGAGTTTTGTGAATATGTTGTCATTATATTATACCTCATAACTTCTTTTGAAGGTTTTTGTCTTGTTATTTCTTGGCATTTGTTTACTATATTTTAGCATTCTTTACATCTCATTAGGCTCTCATGTGAATTTTATAGGAATCTCATATCACTTAGGAGTTATGGGATATTGATGTAATTATTTAGGCCACTCCATGTAGTTAAAAGGGAGGTTTATTTTGTGGAGTAACTTACAATGAAGGGGTAGGTTGCAGGGTCTGGCAAAGGTATAGTGCAGTCCGTCGGTGTTCTCTGGAGAACTCTGCTCGTCTCCCTCCAGTGTCCAGCGTCCTAGATCTTCCCTCTTCCGTTTCCTTCTCCGCCCCGCCTTGTGGGCGTGACCATTACCGAAGCATCATTGGGGGTGGGATGGCTATCCACTACATCGGGATAATGTTTTAGACTGCAATTTTTCTACTGTAGTGTATAATTGGCCAATAACTCAATTGTGGATCAATATATTTAGAGGAATACTTCAAAGAGATATAAGGAGCCCAAGATATGATGGGAACTCTCAAGAGCAAGTCAGGAAACCTGAAAGAAAACACAATTATTTATACAAACCAGAAAAATGCGGTAGGTTTTTGTTTGTTTGTTTGTTTGTTTGTTTTTAATAAAATGAATAGAGCTGTGTGGTGGTGGCACATGCCTTTAATCCCAGCACTCGGAAGGCAGAGCCAGGCGGATCTCTGTGAGTTCGAGGCCAGCCTGGGCTACAGAGCGAGATCTAGGACAGGCACCAAAGCTACACAGAGAAACCCTGTCTCGAAAATAAATAAATAAATAAAATGAATAGAAAGGTGAGAATTAAATAAATAAAGAATTACATATTTATTTTATAATTATTAAATCATTAGATTTGTGATTAATAATCATAGCTTTCTTTAGTGTGAGTGTGTGTGTGTGTGTGTGTGTGTGTGTGTGTATGTGAAAGCTATGAGCATCTTACAGTACTGTCACAAAAGGGAACTAAAATATTAAATAACCAATACTACAAACAACATTTACACACAAAAAGAAAAGAAAAGAAAGTCTACAGAAAAAAGGAAGAAATCATGTGTTACATATTCAACTTTGCCCCAATGAGTTCTTATTATGTGTTTGAATTATAATTTGATTAGTATTTGGGAAACAGATAATTTTATTTGATGTTAAAAACAAGTGTGAACAAATATTACTCCAAAGCTGTATGAAACATGGACACAAACATTTATGTAACCCATTAAGAGATAATTTCTGAAATGGTTTCATAACTAATCTTTAATAGCAGTACTGGAAAAAGGAGTTTGTTTGTTTTTGTTTTTGTTTTTAAACTAAAAAATTCAAAGTGTGTGACTAATTTTATTACTTGGTCTATTATCCTAGGCTTTGGATTCTAGGAAATAAGAGAGTCTTCAGCAATATAGGTTCAAAGTAGATTTTGTGTCATGTTGCAATTCCTTGTCTTTGAAATTACAGCAATTCATCCTCGACCCATAACCATCAACGAAACAGGGATGTATCTGTTTCCAGTAGATCACCCCTGAAACCGCATTTACAGTCCACTTTCTCTGCACAGTCTTGTCAGCTGTCTAATCACTTACTGGTAAACCTCTTCCGCTTTTCTATTGATATTGTGCACGTGCCAAGAGTCACAGATTGCATTTCCTTCACCTCCAATGTACCTCTTCTAAATGTGGTGATTAGGTGACATTGCAAAAACATCCTGATGCATCATATTGATAATGCTCTTTCACACTTTGGTTCATCAACTAACTGAAAGAACACACTTCACTTCGATTTATCAAAGCACAGAGTATGAAAGCTGCATACTAATTAGAATATTGTTTCCCTTCTTTATCATCCATACTTCATTAATGCATACAGACACACCCTTAAATTCTGCTCACAGGCTATTCCACACTCTGAGTATAAAAGTTGTACGTTCTATTCCTATCTTACAACTCAGACACAGAAATGGTTTAGTATGGTTTTCTTATTCAGAATCTATAAAAAGAGCAATTCTTAAAATTTATGAAAGATTGAATCCTTATCATCTTTATACTATCCACAAGCTTTTCTTTATTTATTTTAATTTTTGTTTCTCTAAAACAAGGTACCATAGCTCAGGCTGTCATCAAACTTGCAATTGTACGAGCTGTGGATCTTCCTGTCTATAATCTTCGAGTGCTGGAGTTATAGGTAAGACAACTATGCTAACTCTGCCTTGTTTGATATGTGAAGTTCATTTCATAATTAGAGGACTGTGCTATGCCCTTTTTTCTTCAATTAATGCAATATAATGCTGATAATCTGATGCAACACTGAACGAGCTGTCAAGCAACACCTAACTATTTAGAGAGTCTGTACATATGTAAGTACCACCCATGTTTCAGTCTAGACACACAGGTGATAGAGTGTGCCTGTATGATATAACTTAAACAAGTGGCCATTGATCATCTTCAAAATAACAATGTGAGGTAGCAAGAAAAAAAAATGAGAAACCTTCAGTTTACAACGTAAAGAAATTTAATGACATTAAATCAAATTATTTAAAAAGGTCACCATAAACCAGAGTATTTAAGTAAAGATTACATCAGGTCTATTTATGAGTTAAAGCTTTAATAGTTCTGTTGGTTAAACAGTAGATTCTACCCAGTGTGCTCAGCTTTTCTTTGCCTCCCTGAAAACCGGAAGGCTAATCACACAGTTCTGTGAACCCGTCTATCTGCTGGCTTTCAGCTTGGAGGAAATAACATGGAGTCATCTCTTCTATTTGCATCCAGCCACACGTTGAAATCTCTCAATGGATCGTTTGCCTTGGGGCAGAATCAAGGAGGCTGCCTCCTAGAAGCTCAGTGAGATGGCCAGGACTTTTAGCTCCAGCTTGTTAGCCAGACATTTTCAAACATGTACAAATAAGGGTTGTCCAGAGAAGTAAAACCAATAGATAACAAATCTACAAGAGGAGATTTATAATGGGCTTGATGACCACACTACGGAGGCCAAGTAGTTCTATGATATCCAACCAGGAATCGGAAGAACCAGAGACAAACACTGTTGAGCTTCAGGCTGAAGCCAAACACTGAGATTTGTGGATTCAGTCACTGCTGACATAATGTTTGCCATCTGGAGCCTAAATACCAGGAACTCTGAAGTCCTAGTGCAAGAAAAAAGTACAAACACATTTGCAGATACCACTGTTTTACTCTATTTCAGCCTCAACAGACTGAGTAAGGCGTTCTTACCCTGGTGATGGCAAACTGTCTCTACTAAGTCTATTAATTCAGATTTCAATCTAAAATACATTCAGTAATAATCCTCCTTCATTATATAAGCATTCCTTAGGCTGCCCAAGTACCATTTCATCATCAAAAAATAAACCTATATACCATTTCTAAAGACTATAACAGTTAATCTGACAAGGTTAGAGGGAGGGTACATGCACACAGAAGATGTTGTCTATTCCTTGTCAGTAAAGTCACCCTAATAATTCACTTAACATAATGCTGGTGTTTTCAGTGTCCCAAGTCAACTATATACACAAAATATCTACTCTCTAATCTACTTTAGAGGGAGCCTACACCAATAGGGTGACTTGAAAGTGAATATATCTGGATGTTTGTAAATCAAACTTAACGATTTAGAAAATTAACGAAGATGCCAGTGGTACTTGTGGAAATGTGAGTAAATAAGGCTTCTGTCAGCTAGTAGTCTAAATACAGAATGTAGCATGGAAAGTCTTCTATATATTTGTGTAGCTGTTTGGGATGTGGAGATTCATTGAAAGCAAATGAAAAGCAGATGTCTGGAGAAATTTGTGGGGTTCATTGATATGCGATGCTCTGTTTTAGCTGCAGGGAGTCTGCTGTTAAGTAGTACACATAACCTTAACCACAATAATTCAATGAACTGTAAACTCTTTGTCTAAATTGCAGATGATAATCTCTGAATCAGATTTTAAAACAATGCAATGCGATCTTAAACTTTTACTTTTTAGCATAGAATTAAGTTTATGATAATATTAAATCAAGAGAAAAATTGTAGTGAATTTAAGACATCAGTAAAAATATAAATGCCAAATTTTGAAGATAAGAAATTTGCTTTAAACATGAAGGGAAAAATTATACTAATAAGAGTGAAGTATCAAATATTAATCTGAGAAAAGATTTAAAAATATTTGAAAAATATTTAAAAATGTGAATATTGAAAATACATGTTTTTCAATGTTGAAAATACTATGTTTATATTAATTCCAAAATACAAATGCTTGTGAGTGATTTAGAAATCTTACCAACAGAGGTCTACAAAAGAACAAACATTTGTTTAAATGTCTTTCGGGTGTTCTTTGTTGTGAATGGCTGCTGGTGGTATGAGCCAACACTTGATCACTCTCTAAAGTTGTGAAAATGTTTAATTTATTTTCAAATCAACTCCCTTCAGGATAGCTGTTTATCTCCTGTTTCCTTTCCCCCAAAGATAACTCAACTTGGGCAGCTATTTTTGCTAAATTACATATCTCCTTAGGCATTGCTTGTTTATTTCTAAATGGTCTTTCTCTAGGGTGATGTATGGAACATTTGCTTTCTCTATAATAAAGAAAAACTATGTTTTATTAATGAACACTGGATGTTAGCATGCAAAAGCAATACACAGAAAATAATTGATTTCTGAAAATCATGAACATAAAGATTTTTTTGCAATTTAATGTGAATATACAATCCTTAATTCTTGAAGTCTGTTATGCCGTACTTTACTATAAGCAAACCAAAATTCCAACCTCATGTTTTCAAGCTTTTCAAATTCATGTTTGTACGACAATACATAGCACTCTGCAGGTATAACACCTCATCTACAAAGGTAATTTTGAAGATCACATACGAAATTGTTTTATTTTCCATGTAATGGGTAGCTGTTCCAGTTTTGACCTTGAAATACTGCCCCAGAGAGGCAGCTGGTAACTGCCACACCTACCTAGGACCTGCCCCGGGGCTGTGGCTGGGACAGCAGCCTTTAAGACCTGAGGTGTCTACTGTCCCTTTTAGTTCCTTGTGATCCTGGATGCTGGATGGCAGACCGGAGTCAGAATTCTCCAGAGAAGCCTGCTGGAATGTACCTCACCTCTCCCTGATCCTGTAACCAACCTCTTTACTGGCTCAGGATGAAGCCATCCATTGCTGTCATTTTTTGCTTCTTGGTCCTGGGAGTTGACAGCCAAAGATGGTTCAAGTTCATGAAAGAGGCTGATCAAGGGACTAGAGACATTTTTCCACTTTGTGTGTGTGTGTTGATCAGGCGGGGCCAGGTGTGTGTGTGTGTGTGTGTGTGTGTGTGTGTATGAGTGAAAGGGTATCTGATGTCCTGTTTTACCATTCTCCACTTTTATGGTCTTCAAATAGGGTCTCTCATAAGTAAGCTAGAGTTAGCTGATGCACAATGAGTCCCAAAGAGCCTTCTGTGGGCTCCCTAACTCTGCCCTCCTCAAAGTACTAGCTAGGGTCATAGGCATGCGCAGCCACTCACACCATTATAAGTGGGTGTTGGAGTCAGAACTCTGGTCCTCAAGCTTGTGCAGTTAGCTCCCTAACTATTGAACTATCTTTCCTGCTACCTTGAAAACAGCTTTATGTTTATAAGGACACAGGTAAATGACTATTAAAAATGTAATTTATTCTGAACATCACTCCTAAACATGCCCAAATAATATCTATAGACTCTTTCAACTTATGAAAAATCATCCCAATTAATCTGTAAAGAAAATCTTCTGAATTATTATAAATTAAACAACATGTAAATAACAATTGTAAAGATAAAAATGTACTTAATGTTTGAGTACATAAGTGACTTGGTCTAAGTTTTGCTTCTGTTTTTATTTATTTTATAGTATACTGCTTGCTTTCTTTCAAAATGAAATAAAATTTAATGATATGTGCACTGTGACTCATAGGATTCCATGCTAGGTTGACTAATATGTACTGGATGGTTGAATTGGAAATAACTAAGTACATGGCTGAGATTCCTAACTTTGTTGTCCCTTAAATTGTCATGTATGTGGACATTACCCTGTGTTCTTCTATCACACAAACTGATTTGAAGTTAACATTACAGGTTGAGCAGGAGATTTCATGTTAAATTATAGCCTAGCATTAGCTATTTAAAATTTTAAAGTGTGTGTGTGTGTGTGTGTGTGTGTGTGTGTGTGTGTGTGTGTGTAGTTATATGTGAGTGCAGGTGCATTGGAGGCCAGAAGGTGACATAATATCCCCTAGAGCTGAAGTGAATAATAGTTGTGAACCACCTCAAAGGAAAGTTGGAAATCCAGTTCAAGTCTTATGCAGGAACAGCAAGTGTTCTGAACGGTTGAGTCACCTCTACGGCCCCTTAATATTATCTTTTATTTGAGTCATTTATTCATTCCCATCTATCAACAGCTCCCCCTTGTTTAGTTATTAAAACATGGTCCCAGAATACTCTGTTATTCTTTCTTTATAGCTGTATTTCAATCCTAATAGCCTTCTCATAGATCTCTCAAAACTATGAGCAAGTTTTATGAGATGTGGAAATGTTCACTATTAGCATGGTTGAAAGATTAGATAGCACATCCTGAGAAGGTCTTGAAAATGTATCCTCAAAAGACTGGCTCATCCTTCAAAACCATTTTTTCATTGTTGGGGGTGTGTGATGGGAAGGGTGTCATGGGAAATCTCTGAATTATCTCCTAGTATTTGTTTCTCCCATTGTCTGACTTAGTTGTCATCCATAAACAGATGCTTTGAAATGTCCACAGTTTCCTTTTCTGAAAATTTCCCATTCACTAAGGCACAGACAGGCTGAGAATTTCCCATCTTCCTATTGTCTTTGAGTCATCTCTCTGTTGTCACATGTACCTACTCCTGTCTCATTTACCTAAAGCAGCTTAAGTCAGCCTCACCAGCCCCAGAATGATTGCTTGCTTGAGAGTTTCTACTACCTGGTACGTAAGTTCATTGGAATAAATTCCACATCCTGGAAAATACTAGGCTATGGACACGTGCAGCTACACTCTTCACAACTTTGTAAACACCATTGGTCCAACTGCTAATTGACACTCCTGATTTCTGACCTCATTGGAATACCATTTACTGTTCACATCTCTGTCAGAACTCTGTTCACAAGTTTATATTTCCTTTTCTAGATGGTTGCTAGAGTTTCTTCTGTTTTCCCTTTTGAGTTCTCAAAAGAATCATCCCTATCTTGTACTCATGGCAAAACGGGCTTGACCATTATTCACTTTAAATGTCATGTGGCTTCCATATATTACCATTTCAAGATCTGCTCAAGTGAAATAAAGTGCTTGTAAACCGTGGTTGCTTGAATGAGAAATGCCAGGTGTAGTCTCACACATCTGAACACTTGGTCCCAATTCCTGGTGCTCCTTGGGGAGGTTACAGAACCTGCAGGAGATGCATGCAGCCTTGCTGATTGAACTACAGGCCAGGAAGTGGATTTTTAAGAGTTTGTTGCCTCATTTTAGCTACAGAGAGTCTAAAGTTCTACTTCTGCTTGGCTAACTCCATTTGTGTTAGAAGATGAAGATATGATCTCTAAGCTTCCTGCTCCAGCCACTCATTCCATGCCTTACCTACCATTATGGACTAGAACAATAAACTCTTTAAGTAAGACAATTTGCTTTATGGTATTGTATCACATTAACAAAAAGTAAATAATAGTGATTAGTACTAATTTTCTATGCATAATATTTCCTCTGGCTAAAACTGAGTAACCATTAAAAAATAGAAACATATTTTACTGGGTGTTCTGAATGCTATAAAATCCTAGGACATTGTGAATACCTCTCTGCTATGTCATCACATGATCATAAGTATCACCTGGCATGATAGTGACAATATGCCAGTTTTAGTCTAGCTTCTTATAATGTCGCAAATGTCATCATAGGTGGGACCTTTGTGATGTCATCTAATATTAATTATCTCAAAGGTCCCATGGCAAAATGCAGTTAATGCATGAATCAAAAGATTAAGTTTTTAAAACATGAGTTCAGGGGTAGGAAAAATGGCTCAGCTGGTAAACGTTTTGCCCTGCATGCATGAGGATCTGAGATTGGATGAGAGAAAGAAAATGAAAAATGTCACTCCATATTGATAATAGGAATGGTTACTCAGAAATATAGTAATATATAGGCACCAAATGTCAAAGCACCTAATTTTTTAAACAAATACTATTGGAAATAAAAGGAGAGGCAGAACCTACAGTAATAATTGTGGGTAACTTTATTATAACTCTGTAAGCAACACATAAAATTCAGACAAGAAAACAACAAAAATACCATACATAGAAATGTGTAACTCTAATCCAGGCATTCAAAAGTCTGATGTAGGGGGATTGTAACTTGTGAAAGAACACTGGGATGCAAAACAAGATACCCCCCAAACCAAAAACAAAAAAGTCAATACAGAAATACCAGGGTTAAATTACACCGTAGATCAAATGGAGTTAACAGACATTCAAAAATATTTGCACCCAATGATCACAGTCTGTATGACATTACTCGTATGTCTATATTTTAGGGATGACCATTTGATTTTGGTCACTTATAACCAATAAGTGTGCTCTTCCTTGGGGAAGAGTGCTTCTCTGGCTCTTAGCATTCCCTGTTGGATTGTAGCTTTTTTTTTCTTTTTATTTGAAAATAGATTCTTCTCTCATAAAATACATTCCAATCACAGTTTCACCTCCCTCCACTCCTCCTGACACCCTTCTTCCCTCTCTCCCATATCCACTCCCTTTCTGCTTCCTCTTCAGAAAAGAGCCGGCCTCCAAGAGAAGACAATCAGACCGAACAAAACAAGGTACGCTATGACAAGGCAGAAGCCCTCATATCATGCATGGACTAGAAACCCAACTGGAGGAAAAGAGACTCAAGAGTGTGCAAAAGAGTGAGAGATACACCGACATACACTGTTGGGAGTCTTCCAAAACCCCCAAGCTAACAGCAATAACATATATGGAGATGATCTGGTGCAGACCCATCAGGCCTGGTGCTTCCTGATTCAGTCTCTGTGAGCCCGTGTGAACCCTGCTTCCTTGATTTAGCGGGCCATGTTCTCCTGGTATCTTCCGTTCCCTGTGACTCCTATGGTCTTTCCTCTCCTTCTTCCCCAGGGCTCCCCTTTCTCCAAAGGGAGGAACCAGATGGAGACTTCCAGTTTAGACTCTCTTTCCGAATAATGTGTGGCTATGGGTCTCTGCATCCACTCCCATTTGCTGCCAGTGATGATGACTGGACAAGACACTTATCTATGAGTATAACAGAATGTCATTAGGAATCATTTCATTGATTTAAAACAAAACAATAAAACAAACAAAAATGAAAGAGCAAATCAGTCATGTTTGTTTCTACCTTAGGTCTCTGGACTATCTAGTCTTCCATTTCTAGCCATCCAAGCAGTGTTAGCCACTGGCTCCCTCTTGTAGCTTTCAAAACTAGGTCTGCTACCTAATCACAGTTGTCACTTATAAAGTAACTAAACCAGCCTCCCTTCGATCATGCTTAGATAAGGAACAGAACCACTGGACAGCATGATTCCCTATTCAAATGATTAATACTAGAAAGAATCATGTCCATAGACTTGAGTACTTTCAGATAACTGAATGATGAAAAATAAAATATAGTAGCTCTTTTTCTACCCTAGGAGAATGTTAGGTTCATGAAGTGCCCCCTCTTTCACATACACACACACACACACACACACACACACACACACACACCATACTGTGGGATCTATGATTTATAGGATCAGGTATTCTATTCATACCTTATTTCTTTGCTATACCAGGTACTCTTGGGAAGAGATGCATCAGTCCCATAAACATCTTTTTAACATGTACAATTCCTATCCAATCTAGTTTATGATTAGTATAAGTTAAAATTTCCTTGACTGCATAGCTTAAGTGTTATAATTGCACATTTTTATTTATTTCAATTTTAGGATTATGCATGACTCATATGATTCACATGTCCTTTAAAAACAAGTCTCTCAGGATGCTGTATTATTTTATTTCATATATTGGTTTAAAACAGAAGAAAAGTCCTCAAATAAATCTCTCCATTAATAAGACTTTATGGTCATATTCAATTAATATTTTTAATTCTTCATGTACTTCTATATTAAAACTTCCCTTTAAGCCTCTTATTTAGCATTTGATTAATTTTGTGTTAATAATAGAGAACAATCCCCTATGCCCAATTATCCCTTCATCATTTTTAACTTTCTCATTGGCATTTTTATGTATTTAATATTTGGAATGTGTAAAGAAGAATGATCCTAGAAATTCAAAAGATTGGATTTTTTTACATAAAAGAAATACATTTCTTTTGAATACAAAGAAGATAATATGTACGAAACACGGGCATTGTAGATGAAGTGCATCTAAAGGGTGTGATTTAGCCCACAAATTGTAAACTTGAAACGACTAACATTGAGAGAACATTTTTCAATAATCAGGCATGACTTTGCTCATGATCTTGTAAGGTAATATCCTAAGACAATCTTTAAAGGATGAGTTTTTATCTGTTCCTTCTTTTTATGGTGGAGAGTGGACTTCAGATTTCTAAACTGTTGACCTTTTTCTTATTCTGTAGCCTGAGGTGAAATGGACACATACTATACAATTTCCTAGATATGACGTTTAAAGTAGATTTTCAACTTAACAAGATCTACGGTCACCTCAGAAACAAGCCTCTGAATATTTATGTGAAGGATTGTCTTAATTAGATCAATTGATATTGAAAGAACCATCCTAAACCTGGGATGTATCATTCCCTGGGTTTGGGTCCAGCCATGCATAAATAGGAGGAAACTAGCTAGGCATGGACATCCCTGCATCATTTTCTGCTTTTGACTTCACATGCAATATGGTCAGCTCGGGGGTTGGGCATTTAGCTCAGTGGTAGAGCATTTGCCTAGCAAACGCAAGGCCCTGGGTTCACTCCTCAGCTCTGGAAAAAAAGAAAGAAAGAAAAAAAAGCAATATGGTCAGCTACCTCCAGCTCCTTTCTCCATGATGCCTTCACTATGATGGACTATAACTGAGGGTAATATAAAACCTTCTTTCTTTAAGTTGCGTCTATAAGGGTATTCTACACTAATGACAAGAAAAATAACTAAGACAGCAGGTATATTCAACTGTGCTTTCCAGTCGCCAAATACTACCCTGAGGTCAATTTTAAAATGATTTCCAATTCTGCCAGCATATTTTCCAGGTGAAACCTGACTACCTGAGTGGATATTGTCCCATATTTTGTTAATCTTCGCATTTAACATATCCTTCAAATCATTCTCCCTTTAAATCAGTGGTTGAATGCTATTTAGTATAAGATTGATTGGGGTCAACTACTTGGAAGTATATGTAATTATGTTTCAATACAGTTTGTTGAGTGTGTTGGAAATTTTGCAAGACTATAAAATTTGAGGCAGAAATGGAGGTTTATAGGTGATTACTCTGCTTTCAGAAACAAAGTTTTTAAGGTTTTAAGGGTGAATAGCCATGGCCTTGAAATAGATAACTCTCATGATGATTGGCAGAAGTGGCCTTCTGGAGTAGCCTGGACTGAGGCCAGAGTTATCTGCCCTTGTATCTACAGAGGTGGGAAGCTTAACCTCTGGTCATTTATGCTAGGGTAAGTCTTGGGAATATTAAGAAGTCAACATGGTTCCCTTTTACAAAAATTAATGCTTTAACCTTGAAAGGAGGTTCTGGTATTGTCCTGGAAATTTCTCTATAGGTCTAAAATTCTTACTGAGGACATCTCCTCTTCATATGTTAATGTAGACATTTTTCTTAAGCTCTTGTCTCTCTTTGTTATTTTTCTAATAAATTATCTATCCATCTATCTATCTATCTATCTATCTATCTATCTATCTCTATCTCTATCTCTATATCTATATGTCATTTATTTATTTTACATACAGGCCACAGTTTCCCCTCCCTCATCTCCTCCCATTCCTCCCTCACCCCCACTCCCCTCTGTTCCGACCCCAACCCACTCCCCCTCCTACACTTCTGATTAGTAAAGGACAGGCCTCCCATGAGTATCAACAATACGTAGCTTATCAAGTGGCAGTAAGACAGCACCTTCCCATGCATTAAGGCCAGACTAGGCAACCCAGTATGAGAAGTAGGGTCTCAAAAGCCAGTAAAATAGATGCAGATAGCCCCTGTTCCCATTATTTAAAAATTGTCTCTTTTACACATCAAAATATTCTGACTAGCCTGAGACCTGGTATCTGTGCTAAACCAGCCAGACAATGGAACCAGGCAAAAGTAGTTTCAGCCATAAAAGATGTCATGTCTACTATTGCTTCCTTCCAACATCATTTGCCCAGTTACCTCCTGCTCAGAATAAATTTATCTGTGTAGGGATTAATGCCAGTGAGCCCTCAACTCCATGATAGAAAAGGCAAAAATTATCCCACTACATATTGACTCAGGCCCTCCTCTATCTGCCTTGACTCTTTCAAGGACCCCCGTACTATTTTTTAACTGGAAAGCTAATGTGTGAGTCATTTCTCCCAGCTTCTTATTTTCTGGCCAAAATATCAACTTTCCTTCACTGCACAGTCACCTCTAGGTTAGTTTACAGATTCCATGATACTGAGAGAGAAAAATAACTCACTTAAGGTCAGAAATGATTCAAGTTTGCTATTAAAAAGAAACTTGCTTTAAAATTCTTGACCAAATTAATTGTACAAGAAAGAAATGAAAATCGGACATCAGGTAATTACTACTTTCTTTAAATTTGGCATTGAGTTTCTCATCCCTGTGACAAAATATTTGACCAACACAAGAAGGATTTCTTTCAGCTCACTGTTTTAGATGTTTCCATGCACAGCCATGTTTAGCCCCATGGATTTGGTCAGAATGTCTTGGTATTGGGAACATGCATGGAGATCTTTGTCTTGGTATGAAAGAAAATGGCAAGAGAGTAGAAAGGACTGGTTACTTATGATGACATTCAAAGGTTCGCAGCCAGTGACCTGCTTCTGTTAGCCTGACCACCTCCTGAATTCCCTGCCACCTGCCACTGCTGGTTGACCGAGAACTGAGCGCATGAGCTTTGGAAGAAAAGCTCATATTCCAAGAGTCGTAGAGAGTAATTGATACTTTTTTAGAATTCTGCACATATTTGAAATAAAGGTAATTGTATTTTCCTAAAATGGAAGAAATAAATAGTCCTTTTAAAGAAACACATGTCATATGCTCAAACTAAAAATGGAAATAGAGGGCTGCAGAGATGACTAAGAAAATAAGAAAACTTACTTCAGTTAGAGGGACTTGAGTCCAGTTTCAAATGTCCACAGCAGGCATCACAATTGGCCTTGGTCCCTTTGGCTTCTGAACTTCCATGCTCATACCCACACTGACTTGACACAAATTAAGAGTTGTCTGTGAAGATGAGAACACTTTTAAGAAACGCCTCCATAGAATTGGCCTGTAGGCAAGCCTGTGAGGCATTTTCTCAATTAGTGGTTGATGTGGGAGGCCCCTTTTGTTGCGGGAGGAGGCACCTTTGGACAGGTGGTCCTGAGGTATAGCAAACCGGCTGAATATGCCATGGGGAAAAGCAAGTGAGCAATGACCCTCTATGGTTTCTTTTTCAGTTCCTGTCCTGACTTCTCTTCATGGTGGGCTGTGATGTGGATGGATAAGCTGAAACAAACCCTTTCCTCCCTAAGTTGCTTTTGGTTATGGTATTTTGTCACAGCAATAGAAACCGTAAGTAAGACATACAGACATATGCATAATTAAAAATAAAAAACATCTTACAAAAAGAATGAGCAACACTACTAGTTACTAGATAAGACAATGAAATTTACACAAACTGGTTATAAGAGTGTTTAAGATGTTACTTAAATGAGCTTTTATTTCATTTATATGAAACATTAGCTGTTTTTTTTTTATTATTTTCTTATTCATTTTACATACCAACCACACATCCCCCTTTCATCCCTCCTCCTGATCACCTCTATCTCCCCTCCACCCCTCATCCCCTCTGACAACAGGGTGAGTTCTCCCATGGCGGGGGGGCAGCTAAGCCAGGTACATTCAGTTGAGGCAGGACCCAGCCCCTTTCCCACTTTATCAGGGATGAGCAAGGTGTCAGACCATAGGTAATGGGATCTAGAAAGCCAGCTCATGCACTAGGTATAGATCCTGATCACACTGCCAGGGGCCCTTCAAACAGACCCAGCTGCACAACTCTCTCCCATATGAAGAGGGTCTAGTCCAGTCCCATGCAGGTTCCACAGCTGTCGGTCTAAAGTTTTTGAGTTCCTTTGAGCTTGGTTCAGTTGTCTCTGTAGACTTCTCCATCATGGTCTTGACCCCCTTTGCTCATGTAACCCCTCTTCCCTTTACTCGACTGGACTCTTGGAGCTTGGCCTGGTGCATATTGTGGATCTCTGCACCTGCTCCCATTAGTTGCTGGATGAAGGCTCTATGATGACAGATAAGGGTATTCACCAATTTAATTACCAGGGTAGGCCAGTTAAGACTCTATGAAAAAACTGATAATATATAATATATACTATAATCTGACACAATAAACAAGTAACTTAAAATAAATCATTACTTATAAAATACTCACCTATCTAGAGTAATTGTGAAAAGCAAAGTTGACTATTAAATCATTATTTTGCAAGTCATTTGAGATGTGAAATTATATATCTTTAATGTAATAAAAGCTATAAAATTCTAGCTGTTGAGTAATAGAACATAAAATAGAACTACATATACAAGTCAGTATAGTGGCATCCCAAAGCCTAGAAGACCAGAACTTCTTAGAGGAATGTTTTCCTCCAGTAATAATAAATAAATCAGAAAACTAAATGAGAGAATTTTTAGAACTCAGAGAACAAAAGTTGCTAGAACACTTTTACAAATCTGTTTCTAACATTCTTTGGTGCTGGGGTTATAATTTATTTATAATAAAATGCAATAGCCTTGAAAATATCTCATAAAAATTTTAGAATAGTTTGAACAATTTGGAGAACCCCAACTGTTGGTTGCACTTTTTGGTTAGTTGCTAAGAGACACTGTAAGAAAACCCACAGATTCAACTAACCAGGATTCATAGGGGCTCACAGAGACTGAAGAGACCATCAGGGAGCCTGTGTGGGCCTGATTTAGGACTTCTGCATACATGTTATGGTTACGTAGCTTGGAATTCTTATGGGACTCCTAACAGTGGGTGTGGGGGTTGTCTCTGACTCTTTTGAGACTCCTTACCTCATACTGGGTTGCCTCATCCAACCTTAACATGAGGGGAGATGCCTAGTCTTATTGCAACTTGATATGCCATATTTGGTTGATAGGCCTGAGAGGCATGTCCTTTTCTGAAGGGAAGTGGAGGACTGGATTATGGGGAGAGGACAGGTGTTACCTAGACAGATGAATGAAAAGAATTATGAATTTATAAAGTGATAATGGTACAATATCTAAGATAGTTACTTCCAAAGTAAACAAAATCAAGGTGGGAAGGAATGTGTTTTGTATGTGGTTTTGAAAGACAGAGAGCATCTTTGTCTAAGTGATTAAATCCTGGGACAGAAATTCTGAGAAGACGTTTCACAATATACAATGTGCACATAATATTTGTGGTAGCAAATCTCCATTGTCATTACTATGGGTATTTATTAGGATGTTTTTAGAAAGATTTAAGTGAGCAAGAGAGAACTGTCCCAAATACGGGCGGTATTAACCCATGGGCCCAGAAGAAAATAAAAATGGAAAGGGTGGCATGTTAAAAGTTATTAAGCATTATAAGTTGAGAACAGTGAGCATTAAAAACCAAACGTAGTGCCTTTCTGAGTGCTTAGCTGACATTACAGTTACAGGTGCATGAAGCCAGTTCTGCTCCATTATACACTCTGAAGTGTACTGACTTCAGCTCCATTATGCATATTAGTAAATGCACAACAATGATGCCACTGTGTTGTTAGAGTTTTTCTGCCTGGCCCACAGTCAGGACAAATCTCTCTTACCCGCCAGTGCCACAGTCGCTCAGACCCAACCAAGAAAGCACACAGAAACTTATATTGCTTACAAACTGTATGGCCATGGCAGGCTGCTTGTTATCTACCTTTTCTATCTTAAATTAACCCATTTCTGTTAGTCTATACTTTGCCACATGGCTTGTGGCTTACCAGTGTCTTTACATGTTGCTTTCATGGCGGCGGCTGGCGGTGTCTCCCCCAGCCTTCTACTTCCCAGAATTTTCTTCTCTTTTGTCCCGCCTATACTTCCTGCCTGGCCACTGTCCAATCAGAACTTTATTTACACAGAGCAATATCCACAGCACCAGTGAACACACCAAAGGAGTGTACAGCACACTACACCCTATGCACTACACACTACACACCCTGTATCTCTTCACACTACTTGCTTCTTGTTCTCTGTCCTGTTTGGTCCAGACTCTTCAAATGCTAGTATCTAGGGGTTCACCCTTAGTTCTCCTCTCCATCTGTTCTCATTCATTTGCTAACCTCATCTGGGTTCTTCATTCTTAATGTAGTGCATGACTGGAGATTTCTACATTTGTTCCTTTTATGCATCGTTTTCCTCTCCAGTTAGAAAAATGCATCCTTGGGCTTGGGGATTTAGCTCAGTGGTAGAGTGCTTGCCTAGCAACGGCAAGGCCCTGGGTTCGATCATCAGCTCAGAGAAAAGAAAAGCAAAAGAAAAGAAAAGAAAAGAAAAGAAAAGAAAAGAAAAGAAAAATGCATCTTCAACTTCCTATTTGGTATCTCAGTCTGGATAGAATGTTAACTTTAACAAAGACAGAATAAACGGAATTTCTGAGATCCTGTCCACCAAAAACATAACAAAGAAACAGAAGCTAATCCATCTGTAGCATTTCACCTGGGTAGACAGCAATTCAGATCTCCTAATTATACAAGACAAAGCTTAGAGTCCATTCCTGCAAGAAATCACATCTAGACAAAGATAAAATCAAGTTCCCTGATCTACCTGCAATTTCTACTTAAAACCATTAAATCCTTTCTGGATATCCTGCCCATAAGCAATATTACCAATTAAAAGAATTACTATGGGGTTGGGGCTTTAGCTCAGTGGTAGAGCGCTTGCTTGCCTGGCAAGCACAAGGCCCTGGGTTTGATCCTCAGCTCAAAAAAAAAAAAAAAAAAAAAAAAAAAAGAATTACTGTAGCATTTTCTAATGTTTCCTCCCTCACTTCATGCCTATAGTCATCAGTTGTAACTAATGTAGTATTTTTAATAATAAAGCATGAATTCCTCTACTGATTTATGTTTTTAAGCCTCAATTTGAATCGTAATAAGGAGTCAAATCCTTATAGCGACACAAAAGTGTGGGTTTTTTCTTCTCTTCTCTTCCCACTGAGTCCATTTTGTATTACCCAACTAACCTTGGGAATGTGGCTTCCCTAACATGTATCTGATCTCCCACCAAGAGCCACACCAGTAAACACAACTGGCTCTCCCATTCCCAGCAGTTAGCAATTGCACATAGCTCCCTAGTAGCAGAATTCTGTGCCAGCTTTCCCCCTCCATGGCAGGTTATATCTGATTGAGCTTCCATGAGTTTTGTGTATGCCGTGTCAATCACTGTGACTTCTGCCCTGTGGTGTCCAGTAAACACTCCTCCCTTGAAGTCAGCCAGTACCTCAGGCTCCTATAGACTTTGAACCTCATTCTTCCTTGAAGTTCTCTGAGCTTTGAGAGTGTTATATGAATGCCTCATTTAGGGCTGAGCAGGCCACAGTCTCTTATTCTCACAACATGTAAAGAAATAAGATTCACAAGGACTGTTTTATCCACCGATGCCCCAAACATTTTAGAAGCCACTGCTACAGAACATGGAGTGCAGTCAGTGTTATGTACAAATGCACCTAACGAAGAGACAAGTTCATAAATATTTTCCACAGCAGTGTTGCCAAGGACTACTCTACTACAAGGGTATTTCAACATCATTTGTCATATTTAAAAAACAATGCCTTCAGTGATATGACAATGACTTAGAACTTTCAATTTTACATGTAAAAGTCTACAGATTTCTAGGGACCTGAAAATGGACTGTTTAAACTTCAAATTCTAGTTTTCCATATTATGCATTTTCCAGAAACACGACAGAATGTTTATCCATGGGCCACTTATTATAAAGAAATAATTATTTTCATTACAGAAAAAAGAACCTCTTGTGATAGAGAACACTGTGAGAGAACAACATTTAATTACACAGTAAGCGGTCTAGCACAGGGCTTCCTCCTGGCTATGTCTGGCATAACTGTGATTAATGGTTAATAAACAAGAGGGTATTGTATGGAATGCATTGCCTTTCATTATGGGATTACATTAAAAAATGTAGGAGGTAAATCAATTCTAATTTTATCAAATAATTTAACAAACAAAATAAATTAATTTTACGTCTGAAGATTGTATTATTAATTTGCATTCTCAGTAATGTTACTGTCCTTCTGACATTCAATGTTCTCATAATAAATAGTTTGGGTATGAATTAATGAATGAATTGAGTGGCAACAGGAACTTGGCAGAAATAACAAAACTTTATAAACTGTTTTATGTTCAATTATACTTGGCAAGCATGCTGAACTTTTATGAAGATTAATAAAAATCCCCTAAAGTATGCTTAAGAATATCAGTCTTACCACTGTAAACTGGATGTTTTAAGGAAGGGCAAACATAATAAAGATAGAAAAATGATACAATGATTTAACTATTTGAGTGGGTAAGCACAGAAATGATGACAGAGAGACCATCTACACTGAAAATACTTTGGTCTCAATCAGCAGTTGAAAGGTTTTGCTAGCACACTGCATAACTCTGGTATGTAGTAGTAAGGGATGCAAGGCTGGTTTGGACAGGATCCATTGATAGTTACATACTACTTTCAATTGGCAAAAAAATCTGCTGAGGGCACAGAAGAGTGAATCAGAGGATAATGTCAATTTTTAATTGAAATGGTTATATATTGGTGAAATTATTAAGGCCACTCCACGTAGTTAAAAGGGAGGTTTGTTTTGTGGGGTAACTTACAAATGAAGGGGTAGGTTGTAGGGTTTGGCAAAGGTATGGCACAGTTCCGTGTTGTTCTCTGGAGAACTCTGCTTGGTCTACCTCCAGCATCCAGGGTCCCAGAACCAAGAGAGACCTCTCCTCTCTATCCTGGGTCTTCAGCTTCCTCCCTCAGCCCCGCCTTATGGGCGTGACCATTACCGAAGCCTCAATGGGGGTTGGAATTTCCAGGCCAAGGCTGGAATGGCTACCCACTACAGTTATAGTCTATCTAAGTAATGATACAGAAAAACTGTGACTCAGATGTCTGAACCAGTAGTTTTCAAGGAAGAATCATGGGATGTGGGGATATATATTTCTGTTCCCATCTACCTCACCTTGTGCCTATCCTCTGTTGATGCATTGCTGGGTAAATTCATGGTTCAGTACTAGGCATGCAATACCCATGACCTGTAGTAATAGAACTTGAGTCTCAAAAGGAATTTCAAATTTGTAACTCTGTGTTTGTTCACTTTGTTTCAATTTGTCTTTTTATTCAAACTAATCTAGCGTTAGATGCATGGTTCATTTGGTGGTCCTCAAACTTGCTGGGGCCAGGCACTTAGATGATCTAGTCTCCAAAAGAGTAAAATAAAAAAATATATATATACTTGTATAAATTATCTAGTTTTACACATTCTTTTTAATGTATCCCAAACAAACTATGACAGTGTGCCAAAGCATTATTTGCTTGGGGAGAGGTGAGCTACAAATTGGAAATCATCTCCTCTCTTCTTTACCTATTAAATATATTTGACATGTCTTTGCCTTCCCCCTGGTGAACTGGAGCTTTAAAGACCTCCTCTGTTTTCTACCTATTAAATATATTTGACATGTCTTTGCCTTCCCCCTGGTGAACTGGAGCTTAAAAGACCTACAAATTAAAACCTGTGATCTAATGAAGAAAATTATCAAAATACATTGTTTTTGAGACTTGAAAACTTCCTGTCAGTGGTCTTTCTTCTTAGAAGCATATTATACAGATAACGTTGACTGTTTCTTCATTAGTTCCTATAGATTAGCATATATCAACCATCTACTTATCATAAATTTCATATTACTAAGCTGCTGCAAATTAAATTTAAACAGAAGAAATTAATTTCTAGTTTTCATTTGTGATAAAGAGTCATAATAATCTTGTGCATTCCCAAGGTTTGTTCTCATCAAAAAAAAATTATCTATACTACACAAGATAATATTACATATGGTGTATCCATAAGTAGTCATAGTTTAAATCTGTGTAGGTATTTTATAAGAATCTTGTAACACAGTGATTAGAACTCTGATGTTAGCATCAGATGTGCCTGATTAGTTTCAAATCTAGTGTTTGAAAATGATCAGACAAAAAAAAAAAACCCACATTATTTTGTTTCTGCCTGTCTATCAGTACTTGAGTGTAAGTATGCTTATATATCTGCAGGGTGCCCAAGAGGTCAGAAGACAGCATCTAAATGTTTGGAGCTGGAATTACAGGTATTTGAGAGCCACTTGAAGTGGGTGCTGGGATCTAAACCATGTTCCTGTGATAGAGCAGTAAGCACTCCTAACTGCTGAGTGGTTTCTATAGCCTCTGATCCATAGCCTTTTGACACACAAAGGAAGCATCACCCTTTATACATTCTTAGATGGGCAAGAGCAATTCATCATATTATCAACTGCAGATGCAAATTTGATAAAGCCAATATTTTAACTGAATATAAAAATATATCTTGAATTTTTCAAATTCTTCTCATCTGCACATAGTAAACAAATAGTTCACATAGTCAATGTGAAGATCCAGAACTAAATTCCTTTATATTACTCATAGGCTACAGAGAAATCAATGTCACAATTTCTCAGATTTAGGATGCATCTGTTTATTTATTTCTGAAATTTCATAAAGTCTAGCATTGTATCTTTACATAGTAAATAGTCAATAAACTTTTTCTACTTCAGATTAAAGAAGAAACCCCAAAATATGTTTGACAAAGAAAGAAACTTCATTTTCAATAAAATATGTGTGTGTGTATATATATATATATATATATATATATATATATATATATATCTTACAACTTCCCAAATCCAACTTTGACTTCATCAAATGTTGTTTTCAATGACCCACAGATATTTTACAAAACAAAATTTCATAGCATGTTAAGTCTTTAAAACAAGCATGGTGGCTGGAGATGATTTATCACAAAATATTTTGAAAGATAGCGTATCTCAGAGTCAATCACTAAGCCAAAATTTGTTATAACATCAAAAACAGTGTGTGTATGGTAGGAATATAATAACAGCTAGGACTGTCCAACTAGGTCATAACATAATTTGATTCTTATTACTCAAAGCATCTTCTATGAGCCAGTATCATTGAAACCTGTGACTTAAAAAAAAATTAAGAATATGAACCTAATCCAGGTCTATTGATTCAGAATATTCATTTTAATAAGACCTAAAGATAGGGATAAAAGTAATAGCAAGTCTTAAGAAACTGGTCAAAGATTTCAAAATATTTTATTAAAAAGAATTTCGGTGAACCATGGCAGAATACTGTATTGGGGCCATTGGACAAGAACAAACTTGGAGATTAGGTCAAAGTCATGGCGTTGAGATAAAATGACAGGAAATCGATGGCCATGTCTAATGAAGTAGAGACAAAGGCACACACTCCTCTAAGCTTTCAAACAGTCGTGCTATTACAAGTGTTAGCTGTTGAGGATAAGGTGCACAGAAAAGAGGCAACCAAGAAAATATTGTATATCCAAAGGGTGGTCAGACTTAATCCACATAATTAAGAAATATAGGTTAATTATATAGCAACACAATCAAAGCTATAAGGTGAAGAGATTAAAAGAATACATAAAAGCTGGCTACAGAAGTGTACGTCTACAAGAGAGTAAAGTATAAAAGTGTATAAAAAGAAAGACATGGCCACTTTCAGGCTTTTAAGCAATGTGGTGTGCTCATCCAAAAAGTGGCTGACTTAGGAAGCTTAGGGGATCACAGGGAGTGGTAAGGACAATGTTGAGTTTTTTTAATTATAAAGAACACAAACGGCATCTCCAAGACTATGGACAATTGATTTATGCGTTACTTCTTCCATTGTTATTGTTTATTGTACATGCCCCCCCCCCCTCCACCCCCGGACCTAGTGAACAGTTTAAGTGACTCCTCGCCTCAGCTCAAATGAAAGATTGCTATCTCACCACTAACTGTACTTAAATTTGAAGTCACATGGATCTGAGAGTATTACATAAGGCACGTCCTCCTGAATCCAGCCAGAGTCACAGGCCCTAGGGATAGTCCAGGGGTTAAGGGCACAGTTTCTCTAGTCAAACTGTGTCAACACTCTAAATTTGAAAGTGTCTATGATTGCTAAAAAGATATGAAATGAAGGTGGAAATACAATCAGGGAATTCCATATACAACAGTTACTACTATCCTCATATTTCAAAAAGGATAAAGGGTTCTGAATTGGTTTTAACTGCATGCTAGTCAAAAGAAGCCTAGGAGCTTACAGTAAGTAGTCCTTCATTGTATGAGTAGAACTTATTCCTAAGAGAAGGAGCCACAGGTGTGTTTGGGGGATGGAGAGCCACCTCATTTTCATTAATTTCAAGAGGTCATTCAGAGAGAGAGAGAAGGACTGAAGAGATCACGTCTTGCCCAGAACCTTGGCTTTTGCTATCACTGCTGTTGCAATGGTAAAAATCCAAGCTGTGATACAGCAATCTTGCAAAAGCAAATTGACTTGTTAGGATTTGGAAGGAATCCTAGCTCACAAAGCAGCTTTTAAGAGGCACTGCATTATTTATTTATTTATTTATTTTACCCCAGGCTTCCAAAGCAGCAAAGTTCCTGCTGAGGAATAAGTCAGATGAGAGCTATCACATCAGGATGGTGCCAGCGCTGAAAGCCAGAGGAGAGCTGCCAAAATTACTGAATTTTAATAAAATTCCAGATGTATAATTCATGGATCCAAGCGACTATAATGGCGGTTTTTCATAGTTTCAGTAAAATATTAGTTTTCACCATTATTAAACCATTTGAAAAATTAAATCTTATTTAAAGAGCAATGGACTTTAGATGAAATAATCAACTATGTTCAATGCAAATGTTAGAAAGATGTTTGTGATTTTGTGCATTGTAAAGTCTTTTTATAGTGTAATAAGTAAACACTAATGTACCTACAGAATATCAATGAGAAACCACACATAAACCTGTCTTATTCTTGAAAAGGAAGTTGAAGGGAAGAGAAAAAAAGCTAGATTTGTGTTCATACAAAAAGACTTTTCTCTCTACATGTGTCACTGAGGATAAGTTAAAATTCTATTTGGACATACATTCTACTCCAATTAAATAACCTTTTCCCTTGACCTAGATGAAATTTGTCCTAAACATTTAGATAATTGCATACATTTAAAATATATCAATAATGAACCAAATTATGGTTATGGTGATTTTCCTGGAGAAAACACATGAAGGAAAGATCATTAAGAGTAACATTGCTGGGCAGTGGTGGCACATGCCTTTAATCCCACCACTCAGGAGGCAGAGGCAGGTGAATCTTTGTGAGTTCAAGGCCAGCCTGGGCTACAGAGAGAGATCCAGGAAAGGCTCAAAGCTACACAGAGAAATCCTGTCTAGAAAAACCAAAAACAAACAAACAAAAAAAACCCCAAAAAACCAAGAGTAACATTAAGTGGTATTTTTAAGGGCTGGAGTAAAGGTTCACTGGATAAAGTGCTCCACAGTCATGAACACCTGAGTTTGTATTTTTCAGAATAAAAAGAGCATGTATATGGAAGCAAGTTCTTGTAACCCTAGTGCTAACAGGAACATTCCAGAGGCTCACTGGTCAGCCAGACTAACTGAAAGAGCAAATCCAAATCCTTTCCTTGTTCACTTAAAAATCATGTGCCAAAAATAAAGTAAAGATATATATATATATATATATATATATATATATATATATATATATATAAAGTTTCTTGAAATCAACCATTAACAGCCACAGACTTGCATACACACACACACCACACACACACACACACACACACACACACACACACACACACACACGCTTGTGCGCGCAATACATATTTCTTCCTATTGATATGAAGTGTGTAAGACTCATTCTTCCTATTGATATGAAGTGTGTAAGACTCAGCCGGCTAGCAAAAGTTACCAGACTTGGAAATTTATTGTCTCTAGGGATTCATTCTAGAGTAAAACATTCCACTATAGAGGGAGGTGTAGTGGATAGCCATCCCAGCATTGGCCTGGAAGTTCCAACCCCCATTGAGGCTTCAGTAATGATCACGCCCACAAGGCGGGGCAGAGGAGGTCGTGCTCTTGGTTCAGGGATGCTGGACGCAGGAGGTAGACCAAGCAGAGTTCTCCAGAGAACACCGCCGGACTGTGCTATACCTTTGCCAGACCCTGCAACCTACCCCTTCATTTGTAAGTTACCCTACAAAAGAAACCTCCCTTTTAACTACGTGGAGTGGCCTTAATAATTTCACCAATATCTGGCGCTCACTTGGGGCAAATTCCAAAGGCCCAGGCGGCTCCCTCCCTCAGCCTCCTCCCGGCTG